>NC_137970.1:61726772-62305129 GCF_963924665.1 Micromys minutus | reverse complement strand
TTGAATAATTAAAGTCTTTTTTTCCATTCTAGACCTTTCAAATATTTTAAACATTATGTTGGGATAAATGCATCATTTAATTAAGATATTATATATGTATTCAAGTGAAACTATAGATGTCATAATACTATAAATATTTTATGACTTTATTTTCTTACAGTATAGACATTGATCCACTTCCATTCCCTCTCCCATTGTTCCTTATCTTATTCTTCCTACTCCCTTGTCTGTAAGTTGTTACCCCTCTTCCTTCCAGGCCTTCCCAATCCTGGAAACCTCAAGTCTCTCAAGGGTTAGGCACATCTTCTCCTGCTGAGGCCAGACCAGGCAGTCCTCTATGATATATGTGTCAGAATACTTGGAACAGCAGTTATATGATGTATGCTTTGTGGATCAGTGTCTGAGCAAAAACAGGGGTCCACCTTAGTTGAGGCTGCTAGCATTTCTATAGAGTCATCCTCCTCAGCTTCTTCCAGCTTTTCCATAACTCAAACAAACAAAGGGGTCCTTACTTCTGATTATTGGTTGAGTGTAACTGTCTATATCTGTCTCAGGCAACTGCTTGTTGGGCTTACCTAAAGAAATCCATGCTAAGCTCCTGTCAGCAAGCACATAATAGCATCAGTAACAATGTTAAGTCCTGGAGCCTCCCCTTGAGATGGATCTTAAATTGTGCCAGTCATTAGACCTCCTTACCCTAGTCACATTTCTATTTTTGTCTTTGCAATTCTATTAGACAGAAACAATGCTGGGTCAGAGTTTCTGACTTGTGGGATGCCAACCCCATCCCTCTATTTGACCCCCTGTGTTTTTATTGGAGGTGGACTCTCCAAGTTCCCTCTCCCCACTGTTGCACATTTTATCTAAGGGTCCTCTTTTTGAGTCCTCCGTCTCTCTCAGCTACCAAGTCTCTCTTACTTTCTAGAGGATGCCTGTACCTCCCAACCCCTGATGTTGCATATTTCTAATGATTATGCTAGCCTTCAGGGCTTCTCTCCTGCCTCTCCCCAATTTTTCTTGCACCAAAGTAATAATTTTTAAGTATATAGTTCAAAACATATCTTTCTGCTATAGAGACAAATGCAACCAAAGAAGCTTACTGAAGTAATTTTATCTGAACTCTGGAGAATATGTGAAAGTTTTCATATTAATCCGTGAATCATATGTGATATTTCAGCACTTTATTAGGATGGCACATGTGGAAAACAACTGTTATTTGAATAGAGATTTCTGCAGCTATGGTGGATGACAGAATCACTTTAACTAAGATATTAATATTCTATGTTTGGGTAGTTAATAGCTCCCTTTATTCACATTTTTATAAGTAGGGCAATATTACCTATCCTCTTCTTTTTCTAAAGTTTAAAGGCATAATACATTGTGGGTGGTTATTTATTTGAAGTATGGGAAATTCTTAACTTCATTCCGCATGATGAGACTCAGAAAATAGTGTAGATATCTATAAGCCGTAATGCTGGATTGAACACATGTACAGAACAACAACAATAGAAAGCAAATCCTAAGAAAATGAGAAATCTTATTTCAAGCCTTTGCATTATAAAATACTAAAGCTCAGGATCAGCACAAACAAGAGCAACATTATTTTTACAACTTTATTTTAAAAAACAGAGATACATATACAGATTATTAAAAGCATTTTAGTGTAAATATATATGAATATATTTTTCACAGTACTTGATTTTTTTTTAAGGTTTGATAATATGCAATGAAAACTTACTATTTACAAAGATCATAAAGTGTATGTAAAACAAAACATAACCTGGAAATAGTCAAAGTTTTTGGTATGTAAAAATTAAACATAATAATTTTTAGGTACCAAAAATTGCCACAAGGAAATTTTCCTAGCTCTTGAATTACTTTTAAGGTCTAGGTGTACCCAACTCTGAGAGGATGCTATATACACTTTATTATTATTATTATTATTATTATTATTATTATTATTATTATTATTATTATTATTTTCTAAGAAGGACTGAGGCTTCCACTTTTTAGCCCTTTTTGAGACTCATATAGTCTGTTATTTTAGTGATCGCCTATCTCGCCAGCAAGAAAGACGTGCCACAACAGGATCCTTCCACAGGCATTTATTGCAGGTTTGATTGCAGATACAAAAGACCCCAAGCCCAGAAATCAATCCTCCTTATATATGCTTAGGAGGAATGTGTTGCTACCTGATTTGTGCATTCTGTGCGTCCTAATTAGCATACTCGGGACTAGAAAATGAGTCAGCATGAGTCAGCAAAACAGGCATATGTGCATGCACACTTAGGTTGTTTATCTCAAAACTGGCCAACCTCCCTTTGGGCTGGGCACCATCTTGTAATGGAAAATGCAGTGGCTTCCCACATGTTAGTTATTTTCTTGGGTAATCAGAGCTTTCTGGAGTTAGTATCCAATTATCGGTGATTGCATATTGTGTCTGTTCTTTTGTGACTGGGTTAACACACTCAGGATGACATTCTCTAGATACATCCATTTTCCTAGGAATTTAATAAAGTCATTGTTTCTAATATCTGAATAATACTACATTGTGTAATATGCCACAATTTCTGTATACATTCATCTAGTGAAGGACATAAGGTTTCTTTCCAGCTTCTGACTATTATAAATAAGGCTGCTATGAGCATGGTGGAGCATATGTCCTGATTGTATGTTGAAATAACTTTAGGGTATATTCCCAGAAGTGGAGTAACTGGATCTTCAGGTAGGAATATGTCCAAATTTCTGAGGAACTGCCAGACTAATTTCCAGAGTGCTTGTACCAGATTACAACCACAGCAGCAGTGGAAGAGTATTCCTCTTTCTCCACATCCTCGACAGCATCTGCTGTTATCTGAGTTTATTATCTTATCCATTCTGACTGGTGTGAGGTGGAATCTCAGAGTTGTTTTGATTTGCATTTCACTGATGACTAGGGATATCTAGCATTTTCATAGGTGCTCTCAACCATAAGATATTCCTCAATTAAGAATTCTTTCTTTAGCTCTGTATCTTCTTTTTAATGGAATTGTTTGAGTCTCAGGATTCTAACTTCTTGAGCTCTTTTTATATATTGGATATTAGACTTCTCTCAGATGTGGGATTGGTAAAGAACTTTTCCCAAACTGTGGGTTGTCTTTTTATTTTCTTAACAGTGTCCTTAACCTTACAGAAACATTGCAGTCTCATTAAGTCCCATTTATTGATTCTTGATTTTAGAGCACAAACCACTGGTATTCTGTTCAGGAAAATTTCTTCTGTGCCTATTTGTTCTAAGGTTTTCCCCACTTTCTCTTCTAATAGTTGAAGTATACCTGTTTTTTTTTAAAATTATTTTTGAAAAATTTTTTTAACTTTATTTTAAAATAGATAAATATAAAATTTTTAAGCATTTTTGCATGAATGTATACAAATACATGTTTATATGGTTCTAATTCAGTATTTGTGGGTACATATGCATACACATATGTATATATGTAACAATAATATAGGAAAAGAGACTATTAATTTGAGGAGAGAAAAGAAAAACTGAGAGGGGCTGTAGGAAGGAAAGGGGGATGTGATACAGTTCTCTTTTAATTAAAATATGTTCTTTTATTTTCTTTTTTTCTTGATCTTCACACAGTCTGTGTGTTGTTTCTGGGGTTTTCAGAAATTTCTAGGGTTAGTATCCCATTATCAGTGACTGCATATTATGTCTGTTCTTTTGTGACTGGATTATCTCACTCAGGATGATATTCTCTAGATGCATCCATTTTCTTGATAATTTCCTTAGGCCACTGTTTCTGATAACTGAGTACTACTCCATTGTGTAAATGTACCACAATTTTTGTATCCATTCATCTACTGAAGGACATCTGGGTTCTTTCCAGCTTCTGGCTATTATAAATAGAGCTGCAATGAACATTGTGGTGCATGTATCTTTGCTGTATGTTGGAGCATCTGTGGGGTAAATGCCCAGAAGTGGAATAACTAGGTCTTCAGATAGTATTATGTCCAATTTTCTAAGGAACCACCAGACTGATTTCCAAAGTGGTTGTATCAGTTTACAACCCCACCAGCAGTGAAGAAGTGTTCCTATTTCTCCACATCCTCACCAGCATCTATTTTCATCTAAGTTTTGGATCTTGGCCAATCTTACTGGTGTGAGGTGGAATCTCAGTGTTGTTTTGATTTGCATTTCCCTGATGGCTAAGGATGTTGAGCATTTCCTTAGACGTTTCTCAGCCATTCTATATTCCTCAATTGAGACATTTCTGTTTAAGTCTATACCCCATGTTTTATTAGGGTTGTTTAATTCACTAGTATCTTGCTTTTTGAGTTCTTTGTATACCTTGGATATCAGGCCTCTATCTGATGTGGCATTGGTAAATATTTTTTCCCACTTTGTTGGCTGTCATTTTATTTTCATGATAGTGTCTTTAGCCTTACAGAAACTTTGCAATCTCATTAAGTCCCATTTGTCAATCTTTGACCTTAGAGCTAGAGCTATTGTTGTTCTGTTTAGGAAATTTTATCCTGTGCCTATGAGTTCTGAGGTTTTTGCTACTTTCTCATCTAATAGTTTCAGTGTATCTGGTTTAATGTGGAGATCTTTGATCCACTTACACTGGAGTTTTGTACAAGAAGATAAGAAAGGGTCAATTTTCATTCTTCTGCATGCTGAGTTGGACCAACACCATTTGTTGAATAGGGTTTCATTTATTCATTGAATGTTTATAGCTCCTTTGAGAAAAATCAGGTGACCATATACGTGAGGGCTCATTTCTGGATCTTCTATTCTATTCCATTGATCCACATGCCTATTTCTGTACCAGTACTATGTAGGTTTTAGCACAATTGCCTTGTAACATAGCTTGAAGTCAGGGATAGAAATTCCTACAGGTGTTTTCTTGTACTTGAGGATGGATTTCCCTATTCTAGGTCTTTTGTTATTCCAGATGAAATTGCACATTGATCTTTCCAACTCAATGAAGAACTGGGTTGGAATTTTGATGGGATTTCACTGAATCTGTAGATTGTTTTTGGTAGGATGGCCATTTTTAAAATGTTGATCCTTCCAATCCATGAGCATGGGAGATCTTTCCATTTTCTAAGATCTTCCTTGATTTCCTTCTTTGAGGTTTAAAGTTCTTGTCATACAGGTACTTCCCTTGCTTAGAGTCACACCATGGTATTTCATAGTTTTTGTGACTATTGTGAAGGGTATCTTTTTTCTAATTTCTTTCTCCACATGTTTGTCCTTTGAATATAAGAAGGCTACTGATTTGTTTGAGTTAATTTTATATCTGGCTACTTTGCTGAACTCGTTTATCAGATGAAAGAGTTCTCTGGTGGAATTTGTGGGGTGGCTTGAGTACAATATCATGTCATCTGTAAATAGTGATGTTTTTACTTCTTCCTTTTCAATTTGTATCCCTTTGATTTTCTTTTGCAGTCTAATTGCTCTAGCCAGGACTTCCAGTACTATGTTGAATAGGTAGGATGAGATTGGGCAGCCTTGTTGAGTTCCTGATTTTAGTGGGATTGATTCAAGTTTCCCACCATTAAGTTTGATGTTGGCTGTTGGTTTACTGTATATTGCTTTTATTATGTTTAGTTATAGGCCTTGTATTCCTGTTCTTTTCAAGACTTTTAACATGAAGGGGTGTTGAATTTTGCCAAATGTTTTCTCAGCATCTAGTGAGATGACCATGTGTTTTTTTTCTTTCAGTTTGTTTATATGGTGGATCACATTGATGGATATCCATATGTTAAACCATCCCTGCATGCCAGAGATGAAGCCTATTTGATCATGGTGAATGATCATTTTGATGTGTTCTTGGATTCGGTTTGCAAGGATTTTGTTGAGTATTTTTGCATCAATTTTTATAAGTGTGATTGGTCTGAGATTCTCTTTCCTTGTAGGGTCTCTGTGTGCTTTAGGAATGAGGGTTATTGTAGCCTCAAAAAATGAGTCAGGTAGTTTTCCATCTGATTCTATTTTGTGGAATAGTTTGTAGAGTATTGGTTTTATGTCATCAATAAAGATCTGATAAAATACTACACTAAACCCATCTGGACTAGGGCTTTTTTTGGTTGGGAGGCTTTTGATGACTGCTTCCATTTTTTTAGGTGTTATAGGATTATTTAGATGGTTTACCTGGTCCTGATTTAACTTTAGTACCTTGTATCTCTCTAGGAATTCATCCATTTCCTCCAGATTTTCCATCTTTGTTGAGTATAGGCTTTTGTAGTATGATTTGATAATTTCTTGAATTTCCTCAGTTTCAGTCATTATTTCTCCACTTTACTTTCTGATTTTATTAATTTGGATACTCTCTGTTTGCCCTCTAGTTAGTCTGGCTTAGGGTTTATCAATCTTGTTGATTTTCTCAGAGAACCAGCTCTTGGTTTTGTTGATTCTTTGAATGGTTCTTTATGTTTCTATTTGGTCTATTTCTGCCCTAAGTTTTATTATTTTTTTGCTGTCTACTTCTCTTTGGTGTATCTGCTTCCTTTTGTTCTAGAGCTTTCAGCTGTGCTGTCAAGTTGCTGATGTATGTGCTCTCTCTAGTTTCTTTTTGGAAGCACTCAGAGGTATGATTTTCCTCTCAGTGCTGCTTTATTTGCATCCCATAAGTTTGGGTATGTTGTGTTTTCATTTTCATTGAATTCAGGAAAATTCTTGATTTCTTTCTTTATTTCTTCTTTGACCCTGCTATGGTTTAACAGTTCGTAGTTTAGTTTCCATGTGTATGTGGGCATTTTGTTGTCTTTGTTGTTGTTAAAGACCAGCCTTGGACCATGGTGATCTGAGAGAATACATCAGAGTATTTCAATCTTCTTATATTTATTGAGGCTCATTTTGTGACCAATTGTGTGGTCAATTTTTGAGAAGGTGCCATGAGGTGCTGAGAAGAAGGTATATATATATTTTTTATGATGATATGTTCTGTAGATGTCTATTAATTCCAGTTGGTTTATAACCTCTGCTTGTTTTACAGTATCCTTTGTCATTTTTTTTGTTTCCCTGATCTGTCCATAGGTGAGAGTGGGGTATTAAGGTCTCCCACTATTATTGTTTTGGGTGCAATGTATTTTTTGAGCTTTAGTAGGGTTTCTTTCATGAATATCGGTGCTTTTGTATTTGGAGCATATATGTTAAGGTTTGAGAGTTCCTCCTGACAAATTTCCCCTGCAATGAGTAAAAAGTGTACTTCCTTATCTTTTTTTGATAACGTTTGGTTGAATATCTACTTTATTCGATATTAAAATTGTCACTCAAACTTAATTCTTGGGGCCATTTGCTCGGAAGATATTTTCCCACCCTTTTACTCTGAGATAGTGTCTGTATTTGTCTCTGATATGAGTTTCTTGTATGCAACAAATTGCTGGGTTTTGTTTATGTATCAAGTCTAATAGCCTATATCTTTTTATTGGGGAATTACTTCCACTTATGTTAACTGATATCAAGGAATAGTGGTTGCTGTTTCCTGCTATTTTTGCTTTTGGAGGTTGAATTGTGCCTGTATGTCTTTCTTCCTTTGGTTTTCTTGATTAGGAGTTTTCTTGTTTTTATTAGGATGTAGTTCCCCTCTTTGTAATCGGTTTTCCACCTGTAATTCCTTGTAGTGTTGTGGTTTTTGTTAGATATGGTGTAAATTTTGATTTGTCTTGAAATATCTTCATCTCTCCATCTATGGTGATTGAGAGTTTTGCTGGGTATAGCAGCTTGGGCTGGAACTTGTGCTCTCTTAGTGACTCCATGATGTCTGACCAGGCTCTTCTAGCTTTCATAGTCTCTGTTGAGAAATGAGTGTGTTTCTGATTGGCCTACCTTTATATGTTACCTGACCTTTTTCCCTTACTGCTTTTAATATTTTTTCTTTACTTTGGGCACTAGGTGTTTTGACTATTATGTGTCCGAAGGAGTTTTTTTTTTTTTTTTTTTTCTGATCCAATATATTTGGAGTTCGGTAGGCTTGTTTTATACTAATGGTTTCCTCATTCTTAAGGATAGGGAAGTTTTCTTCTATGATTCTGTTGAAGATATTTACTGTGCCTCTTAGTTGATACCCTCTTCTATTCCTATTATCCTTAGGTTCGGTCTTCTCATTGTGTCCTGGATTTCCTGGACATTTTGGGTTAGGAGCTTTTTGTTTTTTGCATCTTCTCTGGCTGTTTTGTCTATGTTTACAATGTTGTCTTCTGCCCCCGAGATTCTCTCTTCAATCTCTTGTAATCTATTGGAAATGCTTGCATCTGTGACTCCTGATTTCTTTTTTATGTGTTCTACCTCTAGGGTTATCTCTTTTAGTGTTTTCTTTATTGTGTCAATTTCCGTTTTAAATTCCTTCTTCCATTCCTTCATCTCTTTGGTTCTGTTTTCCTCTAGTTCTTTTAGTTCTTTGAGTGTTTTTCTTGTTTCCTCTTTAAACGCTTCTGAATCTTTTTGCTTTTCCTCCTGTTCTTGTTTAAGTATCTCTATCAGCATCTTGAGGTATGATTTTAGGTCTGCGTCTTCTTTTTCTGGTGTGTTTGGCATGCCGCTGTTTGCTGTTATGGGAGAGCTGGGTACTGGTGTTGCCAGGTTGTCTTGGTTTCCCTGGGGTATGTTCTTTCCCTTTCCTCTTGCTATCTTGTTGTCAGTCTTGTGTTTCTATATCACTGCTGCATCACCGCTGGCTCACTGCTGGCTCACCTCTGGCTCTCAGCTGGTTCACTGCTGTTCCAGACATGTGTCCCTGGATCACCGCCAGCTCACCACTGGCTCACTGCACTTTCTGGTGGAGGGTGGTCTGAGTGCGGTTCCTCACTTCGTTTTGTCTGCCTGGGAATAGACTGATGCAGGGTTACTGGTTCCCTGGAAAAAGCTGAGGCAGGGAGGGGGAACCGGGGACCTCAGGCTGGCTCACCACTGGCTCACTCGTGTATCTGGTTTTATGTGGCTATCTTTCATCTACTTGCACTTGAACTTTATACAACGAGATAAGAAAGTATCTATTTTCATTCTTCTGCATTCTGACTTCCAGTTGAGCCAACACCATTTGTTGAAGAGCCTTTCCTTTTCCTATTGAATGTTTCAGCTCCTTTGTCAAAAATCAAGTGACCATATGTGATAGAGTTCATTTCTGGATCTTCTATTCTGTTTCAATGATCTACCAGTTTTTAACACAATTTCTTGGTTATATAGCTGGAGGTCAAGCATGGTGAGTCCCACAGAAGATTAGGTTTTGCTGTGAATAGATTTCACTGTTCTAGTTTTTTTTTTTTTTTTTTTTTTTTAATTCCAGATGAATCTGCAAATTGCTTTTGCCAACTCTATGAACCATTGAGTTGGCATTTTGATGGGGATAGCATTGAATCTGTATATTGCTTTTGGTAATATGGCCATTTTTACAATGTTGATCCTTACACTTCATGAGCATGGGGATCTTTCTTCTGAGATCTTCAATTTCCTTCTTCAGAGATTTGAAGCTCTTGTCATACAGGTCCTTCACTTGCCTAGCTTGGATCACACCAAGTTATTTCATGTTGTTTGTGGCTATTGTGAAGGGTATCTTTTACCTACTTTCTTTCTCAGCATGTTTTTCTATTGAGTAGACGAAGGCTACTGATTTGTTTGAGTTAATTTTTTATCCAGCCATTTTGCTGAAATTGTTTATTAACTGTAAGAGTTTTCTGGTGGAATTTTTGGGTTCACTAAAGTATACTGTCATGTCATTTGCAAATAGTGATATTTTTACTCCCCCCTGGAGTAGCCATTATAATATCAAATATAATCAAAATATAGTTAAGTAAAAGTTGTCAAAAAGCTGTGAAAGGCCACCTCATATTCATGAAAGAACAATTTTACCAAAATGATCTCTCAATTTTTACCATCTATGCTCCAAATTTATGGACATCCACATTCATTAAAAAAAAAAAAAAAACTTTTCTAATGCTCTAAGCATACACTGCAACTCCCACAATGGTGGTGGGAGATTTTAATACCAAACTTTTACCAATATGCAGATCACGGAAACAGAAACTAAACAAAGGCACAGGGAAACCTACTGAAGCTATGACCCAAATGAATTTAAGAAATATATATCTTGGAAAGTTTTTTATTGGGCATTCTGAGCTTTCTGGTGGAGTATCCAATTATCAGTGACTGCATTGCCTCTAAAAAAAAAAATAAAATAAAAGATATCCATAGACCATTTAATCCTAAAGCAACAACAAAAAAATATAACTTCTCAGCAACTCATGGTACTGCCCCCAAAATTGACCATATAATCAGCCATAATACTTGTCTCAAATTATACAAGAAGACTGACAAAAATCACATGCTTCCTATTAGATCACAGGGAGTATGTTATGTCTTCAATAACAAAAAAACAACAGAAAGTCCACATTACATGGTAGCTGAACATATCCAGACATATGGGACACAACAAAAGCAATGCTAAGAGGAAAAATCATAGCTCTGAAGGCCTCCAAAGAGAAACTGGAGAGACCAAAAACTTGCAGTTTAATAGCACATCTGAACATGTTTGCCTTAGGGTTTTACTCATATGAATAGACATCATGACAAAGTCAAGTCTTTTAAAGGACAACACAAATTCTGTCTGGCTTACAGGTTCAGAGGTTAATTTCATTATGCCCAAGGTAAAAGCATGACAGCATGGTCTAAGATAATCTGAGAGTTCTTCATCTTCATCTGAATGCAACTAGTGGAAGACCAAGGTCCAGGCATCTGGAGGCAGAGGAGATATCTTAATGCCCTCAAACAAGACATGCCTCTTCAAACAAGTCCATACTTCCACATAGTATTACAGCCTGGACCAAGCATATCCAAACCATGACAGCTCTATTAAAAAAATAAAAATAAAAATAAAGCAAATACTCCCAAGAGGAGTAGACAGCAGAGAAAAAATCAAACTCAGTGAAGAAATCAACCAAGAAGAAATGAAGAGAAGTATACAAAGAATGAGAAAAACAAGGAGTTGGTTCTTTGAGAAAATCAATAGGATAAAGCCTTAGCCATTCTAACTAGAGGGCACAGAGGAAGTATCAAAATTAATAAAATCAGAAATATAATAGCAGACATAACAAAATAAACCAAGGATATTTATATTTATATATATATTAGATCATACTGCAAAAGCCTACACTCAAAAAAAAACTGTAAAACTTACATAAAATATGCTGGGAGCCAGCCCTGGTGTGAGGTTCTTCTTTCTTCTTGAGGCAGTGGAGGAGGAACAGCATGGGTGGAGGTAAGACTTGGTCTTACTAGATTCAGGGGTAAGACCAATCTTAGGAGGTATTTAGGGTTGCTGCATAATAGAAGTTTACTATCTAAGCCTAAGTTACTATGCTATTGCATATTTTCTTTTTTTTTCAGTTTTAAAACTCATGTTTATTTGTGATGAAACTACCTAAAATCTACATAACCAATTTTCAAGATAAATAACTTTTAAAAGTGCAAGTTTTGATGAGCAATATTAGAGACAAGTGTTGGTGACACTGAGCCATAGTATAGGATCAGATGGACAGCTGGGGTGGGTGGGGGTCAGAGCCCAGAGAATATGCCCTAGAGGTCACTTCTGCTGTCCCAGGTACAGGGGAGGCAAGGTAGGAACATCCTGGGAGTTAGAGAGCAGCCAGGGCAGCGGAATGAATCTTTTCTTCTCAACAATGCATGAGAACCTGTAGGAGGCTGTCCCCACTGGTGACTGTAGACATTTCTGGTTTTATTTTCATATGTGATATATTGTTAACTTTAATATTCAGTATATATGTTTAATTTTGGAGTGCTTGTGGTACACAGAGAGGCAAATGAAACTTACAAGATTGTAATATTTTATATTTATTTGATCTTGACACTAATTTCTAAAATTTCTTTCCAATGATCCTGGTACTAGGGAAAGGGAAACATGGAAAATGAATGTCTCTTGTATGTTTTCGGGGAGTAGAGGACAAATGTGTTAAGACATTATTCTACTTAGAACCATGTTGCCCAGGGCAGTTGTTATCCGGTCATCAGTATGCACATATGTAAGTTGTGCACTGTTATTTTCCTGTCCTTTCAAAGTCCTTGTGATTTTGCTATTGTCGTTGTTACTAAGAATTCAGTAAATAAGATCTATTTTTCTTATTACAAAAAGGATTTGGAGTGTGAAACAACAAAGAGTAATTATTTAACGTTGGTGTCTGCAGTGTGCATATCCCTATCTTTAAAAATAATTTAATCATCAATCTTATTTATAAAATTATCTTTTAAATAAAGAAAAGCATCCTATGTCAGGAGTGACCAGGCCTAAGTCTATACAACTTTGGGCTTTTGCACAGTTAGAGCAGGCATTTGGAATGGAAGCTGCAGAACTTCCCAATTTAGTCACTCCTAACCTGCCTTTTCTGATCTTTTGAAGCCAAATATCATACAGTCTCTGGCACTTAGCACCTCTTCCTTAAACAGGAAGGGATTAAGTAAATAGAATTTGTACTATCTCAGGTGAAACTGTTGGGCACTAACTTTTAGTTTGCTAGTAGGAAGTTGCAGGAAGAAAAGGGACACTTAGAAAAGTGAGTATAATGTTTATTACTAAGTAGTAAAAGTGTGGTATGAAAGCTGTGTAAAGCAAAATGAGAAAGATCCTAAATGGGGAAGAGAGGGGGGGGTGAGGGAGGGAGGGAGGGAGGGAAGGAGGAAAGGAGGGAGGGAGGGTGAGAGATAGATAGAAAGATAAATAGAATAGTTTCTCTCTTTGTCCTCAGTACTTTAACATCTTTCAGAATACATGATCACATGTTACAAAGTTCATCACAAGTTCACACCGAAGTCAAATCATAAACTGAAATAGAAGTTTATAATAGAGTGTGCTTACATGCATATCCATTAGGAGTAATTATCTGGCTAAAACATCCATCACCTGTCTCAGCTCCACAGGTTCACTGAAGGTTTAAAACCATAACTAATTTATCAGTGAAGTTTTGTTTAGATAAACCCAGTAAATATTTTATCCTCTCTCCCAGCACCCATAGTAATTTCTTGGTTCCCTTTTTATGACCTTTGGTTAATTGTTTTACAACCCCTTGGAATGTGCTCTGAGTAGGAGAAAGTCTGGTTACTATCTAAGAGTAATTAACTGGTGTCACTGAGGGGACTGTTAAAATTCTCACTGCAGTTTGCCTGTTAGAAATGACCTAATGGCAGTCTCACTATAAAAGAACTTAATAATCAGTTATTAGTTTAGAAATTCTTATAAGATCATCCTTAAGATGTAAGTTATTTATATGTCTGTATAGCATCACTATAAGACTGTACACCTTAATGGATCCAAAGAGATCTGCTCCAAGGGGGTGTGCTATAACTTGATGATTGTAGTATGTGTTTAATAATAACAGAATCAGCATATTAATAGCAGGGATCTTTCCTAAAATAAATCCCTTACAGCTTTGATGAATAAGGGTGAACCAGTTGTAGACTATATAATAATCTGAGGCTGACCATCTCAGGATAATCACCTGCTAGTTATTAGCTTGTTCCATTGGGCTCTTGACAAAAAAAAAAAAAAAAAAAAAAAAAAAAAAAAAAAAAAAAAAAAAAAAAAGGATAATTTTCTTGACAGAAACTATGTACCAAAGTTAAATCAGAATCAGGTAAACCATAGAAACAGTCCCATCACCCGTAAAGAAGTAGAATCAGTCATTAAAGTCTCCCAACCAATAAAAGCCCAAGACCAGATGGTTTTGGTACAGAATTCTATCAGACCTTAAAAAAAGACCTAATACCAAATATTCTTCAAACTATTCCACAAATTAGTAACAGAAGAAACAGTAACTAATTCGTTCTATGAAGCCACAGTTATTCTGATACCCAAACAACACAAAGATTCAACAAATAAACAGAACCTCAGACAAAATTCTCATATAAGTATAGATGAAAAATACTATATAAAATTCTTCCACATCAAATTTGTATGTGTATAAATATATATTAGCAAATCTAATAGAAGAGAAAGTGGGGAAGAGTCTCTAATACAGGGATACATGGAAAAGTTTCCTGAACACATACCAATAGCTAATGCTCTAAGATCAAGAAATGACAAATGGGACCTCATAAATTTGCAAACCTTCTGTAAGGCAAAAGGCACTCTCATTGGACAACCTACAGAATGGGAAAACATTCTTTACCAGTCCAACATCTGATAGAAAATATTGAAAGACCCCCGGAGGGTATCTTCCGTCTGAAGAGACCCATCCCAAGGAACAGCGAGACCACTCACTTTGGATGCAAGTAGCAAGAGGTTTATTTACACAGGTACCTGTGGGCACACAGTCTCTCGGAGGACTTGTGCGCCGGACAAAGGGGCAGTCCCCTTTTGATAGGGCTTGGGGGGCAGAAGCAAGGTACAGAACCAGAAGCATAGCAACAGGGTTCTAATTGGTTAGTTTAAATGTGGCCAGGGAGTGAGCCCAAGGACATGGCTCCAAGGAAACAGCTCCTGATTCCATCTGGGGCTGCAGCTCCTGAGAATAGTTGCCTTGGGCTTGTCTAAGTGTGGGAACTATGGCAGAAATATGGCTCCAAGAACACAACTCCTGGTTCCAGTCGGGGGCTGCAGCTTATCTGAAAGCTGGGCTTGTCTGAATGTCTTCCTTTCTTTGTCTATTGCAAGCTGGCCACCCACCGGTATCTTGCTTGGCCACCTGGGACCCTGAACACCTAGCCTGCCCCGTGTGTGCACAGCCTTACAGACCCAAGTTCTCGGAACAGGAGGGCGGCCTTGGCCCCTCCTTTGGGACAGAGAGTTGTTTTTCGTCCTTGCCTCAACATGTGTGGCAGGGTGTCCTTGCCCTGGTCCAGGTGGTCAACTGCAGATATTTTTTGTTTTGACAGAGACTGGGCTGTCCTCTGGCTCACTTTTGTTTCAGTATTTTTCCATCCCTGCCTGCTCTGGGCCTAGCACAAAATGGCGTTACTGGAGCTAAAGCAGGAGAGGGTCTTTCAATATCAAATATAAACAGAAAACTCAATAATTGAGATTCCAGAAAACCAAGTACCCCTATTAAAATGGGGTACAGAGCTAAACAAAGAATTCTAAACTGAGGAATATCAAATGGATGAGAAGCACCTAAAGAAATATTCAACACTCTCAGTCACCAGGGAAATGCAAAGCAAAACAACCCTGAGATTCCACCTCACACCAGTCAGAAAAGCTAAGATCAAAAACTCAGGTGACAGAAGATGGTGGTGAGGTTGTAGAGAAAGAGGAATGCCCCTCCATTGTTGGGGGAGGGGTTTAATCTGGTACAACCATGTTAGCCACCAAACCCAGACATTTTTGTTTATGCCAAGAGGTGCTTGCTGACAGGATGCTGATATAGCTGTCTCCTGAGAGGCACTTTAAGAGTGTGATCAATACGCATGTGGATGCTTGCAGCCAAGCATAGGACTGAGCATGGGAAACCCAATGGAGAAGTTAGGAGAAGGACTAAAGAAGCTGAAGATGTTTGCATCCCCATAAGAAGAAGGAGAACATTAACCAATCATATGCCCCAGAACTCCCGACTCTCAGGGACTAAACTACCACCCAAATAGTACTCATGGAGGTATCTGTGGCTTCAACTGCATATGTAGAAGAGGATGGCTTTATCTACCATCAATATATTGGAGAGAGAGAATGAGAGAGGGGAGTGGGAATTAGTGACAGTGTATTATAGGCTTCATGGGACAGAAGCAAGGAGATGCTGGATGAAACATATCCAATACCTGACTTTACCATTATGCTTGGCTTTTTGTCAACAAAACCCAATGTCCCTGGGCAGAAGGAGAACCGGACATAACGTGTTTGTTGTTACTTGCCTAGGCAAAGTTTTAGGCACACACTTAAACATCTTGTTATAGCAAGTTTACACAGCATTTTCAGTTGGAAGAAAACACAATCACTGTCTTAGTTTCTGTAGAAAAGAGGATAATACCAAGGGCAGATTTTCTTTCTATTCAGGGTCTCCTAAGGTAAATGAAGGGGCTGGTCAAGGCTTCAAGTTTTCGAGATTTTCTTTTCTTGTTTTCTTTCTTTCTTTATTCTTTATCCTTTTTCTTTTCTTTTTTATTTTTTTGAGCATCTATGTTGACAAGTTTATGATTAATACTGTCCAAAATCTGATCAACTTTGCCATGTCCGCCTCATAGAAATATTTTCTCAACTCAGACTCTACCCTTTAAACAACTTTAGCTTCACTTATGTTGACACAGACCTAACTATCAGATGAACTTCAAAAATAAATAACTGTCAAGAAATAGTAGTATTTGGTCAATGAAAGACGAAAAAACTTGTGAAACTATGCTCTTATAAGTCCAATATTGCACATGCTTATATTGTGTTATAAATTTTGTATAGCTAATATTAGTTTTTGACAGTTACATACATGTACATAATAGCTTAGTATCATAGTCAACCACTCCTTAGTCTATCTCTTAATTTTGTTTACTCTGTTCTCCCCAATTAGTCAACTAATATACCTCATACCTCTCTAAATTAATTTCTTTTTTCTCTCTCTCCATACACACACACACACACACACACACACACACACACACACACACACATATATATATATATATATATATATGTTAAATGAATGTACATTTTCTTAGTGAGTATTTGTGATAGTGATGGCCATGGTATACCAAAAAGATGGCATTTCATATCACATTCTTATACTTTTTTCTATTCTGGTCAGCAACTTTAACTGTCAACTTGACATAATCTACAATCAACTTGGAAGAATGACAATGAAAGATTTTGTAGAACACTTTTGTTCATGACTATGTATCCATATATAATGGGAACTGTCTTGATTTCTTCAATTAATGTGGAAAGACACAATTTAAATGCAATATTCACTTTCTGGTAAGAATCCACAGAAAAGGACAAAAAAGGAAAGTGTTTTGTGTATTTTTCTGTGTGTGTGTGTGTTTTTTTTTTTTTTTTTTTTTTTTTTTTTAACTTTTAACCCCATGGCTTTAAATCTTGTTGACAAATACATTTGCTCTGTCTATGGTTCTACTGACTTTTTTGATTATATTAGCACCACCATTTTTTTTTTCCATTGTAGACTAAAACTGTAACTGACCTGGAAATTTGTTCCCCAAACACTAGTTTTCATAGTATCCATAGGTATTCTAATAGTTGTTAATGAAGGAGAACAAATTAACTACCCAGCTGCAAATCATAAAAGGTACAAGAATGACCATTATGGTAAAGCATCATATCAGGTTTTTTATAGACAGTTACAGTGTGAGGTTAGCCTTCCACGTGCACTTAGACTACTTTCAATAACATAGTACTATAAATTTAGCCAAATATCTACAATATGTAATATCATAGAAAGTAGAGCAAAGCTTATTATAGCACATTCCTAACCTAAAGTAATTTCTAACTGTAGCCAAATATTTACCTGTATATACATAGGTAATAGTGGTTCTAACTTCTATTTAAAAACTACTATTGAATAGAAAACAGTAGAGATATCCAGCTGAACAAAATGCAGAAAACAACTGACTATTCCGTGTCCAACTCCAAATGATATAATACTATATATGTATATATATATATATATATATATATATATATATATAGACAAAGACTATCATAAAATGGGAATGTAAAGAATGCAAGTGCTACTATTAATTTAGGACTCTTGCACCAGATCATGACTTCTAGGCATATAGCAGAATCTACATTCATGAAACTCAGAAATATTTTCATGCCAACAAAGTTAACCAAGAGTTAATACCCATTCATATGTCAATGTGGATGAAGAAAAATATCCCAAGACCCTACTTATAGATGAAGATCTATACTTAGGGATGGTGATATTGGATAAGACTTCTTCAAGAATAAGCTCTCTGATAGGGTATCCGATCCAGATTGTCCTTGCTAGATACATGAACATAAACAACACAAAATGGTCTCAGAAATTTGCATAAAGACTAAATAAAAAGTTAATAAATTTGAGACTGAGTGAGAAGGAATTGGATCAGTTTAAGAAGAAATAGGTAGAGGTAGAAATGATGCAAAATATGTATATGTAAAATTAGGATATATATGTAAATAAAATTAAAATATGAAATTGTTCAGGCAAAGAGATGAGGGTGGAGAATATATGTCCTGGAGGTGTTGGAAAAGGAAAAGTATATGATCAAAAATGTTAAATAGAATTCTCACAGAATTAAAAACTTTTACTTTATAAAAGATTCACAATATTATGTATTTGTTGAACTTCACTATAATTGGGAAGATTGATAACTAAAAGGGAGATTCATAAATTAAAAAAAAACATAACTCCTCATATTTTCTGTCAGCAAACTGGTATATAAAATCAAACAAATACAGAGGAAATGAATTGCATGTGTTGTGGTTTGAAGGTAGTATGTAATCCGTGGGTTCACATGTTTGAATATGGGTTACCCAGATGGCCATGCTTTTCTTGGAAAATTGTTGAACTTTTACAAGTTTGTGTCCTTGCTGGACAAAGTAGGTCACAGGGTCATAGTTTGAATACTAGTAATTGTGACTCACTGCATGTTTATCCTGCTTCATAAATAAGCATGCAGTTTATTTAAATAGCCTCAAGTTTTTGTTTCATGTCTTTCTTGCTTATACACTTGTATTTACCTAGTCTTTCTATACCTTGTCTATTTCATGATGGACCGGATCCCTTTAAAAGTGTAAGCAAGGAAATAAACACTTTCTAACTAAAGTTAATTTTGTCAGGGAATTTTCACATCAGTGAGAAAATAAACATGTTGATGGGCATACACTTAAATAGGTAATTATAAAAACTGTTAGGTAGCTTCTTTAAACTAGGAAAATTAAGTGCTCAGACAATCTCAGTTTTAGATATTTGTTCAAATGTTTTGAATTTAGCATTTCCAAAAAATGAGTTTTCTTTACTTTTATGCTTATTATTTCACAAAAGTAAGTCTATAATCAATATCATTTTGTTTGAAGTACTAAATAAAATTATATACAAACAAATACATATATCCATAGTGAGACATCAGAGAGTCTCAAAAAGATTATTATTTGCTACAGCATGGTCATAATAGGGGAATGTTAATTAGGATAAATACAGTAAGTTGACTACAAAGTAAAATATTGCATATTCTTACATATAAAATCTATACTAATTAATTTCCTAAAATAGTAGAATGTTTGATAACAGAGCCCATGTTTTTTGACTAGAGATGCTATTTTCAGAGAATAAAATGTATTATACTTATAGGATGATTAAATTTTATTTAAAAAAAAAACATTTTAAGAGACCAGCAGAAGGATTTTAATGCTGTATTTATAATAAACATGAATTTCAAAAGTATAAGAGTTAAATATTTGATGTTTTATGACTTGAGTTGATTGTCTTCATTGATTTAATATTTTATAACAAGCATATTATATATACATATGTGTGTTGATATAATTTATGAATAGTTTATGAATAGCATTAAAATGTATAATTGTAAATTCATCATTATTCTGAGTAAAGTAAGAAGTAAATATCCAAATATGTAATAAAATGTTACATAACATGAGCTGGAATATCATGTATATATTTTTTACTTTACTATTGATTTAAGTTCTACATAAATACTGAAATGTTAATAGGAAACATATCTTGTCAAAATAATTTGCCTATAGTAAAACCATATTCTATACAAAAAAGTGATGTTAGATAGATATGTGTAGTACAAATAATTGTATTTAGGAAATTAAGCACAATGTTTATTCCTAGAAAATTTTCTGGGAAGACTAGGAAAAACATAACACACAAGTGACAGTTTTATAAATAGCACTGATAAAGAAAATCTTCAAAGTGGGTAGTGTTCAGAACCAAAATTTACAATGTTTTCAATAAAACCATTTAATTCTAAGATGCAGACACTGATGCTGAAACACTATACCTTCATGTTATGTTGAATGAAGTAAACATGCTAATACCATGGATATTAGAAAGCTGAAAATACTCTAACAGACTTCAAACTTTGGAAATCAGTCTGGTTATTCCTCAGAAAATTGGACATAGTACTACCTGAAGACTGAGTTATTCCACTTCTGGGCATAAACTCCAGAGAAGCTCCAACACACAACAAAGACACATTCACCACAATGTTCATAACATCCCTATTTGTAATAGCGAGAAGCTGGAAAGAACCCAGATGTCCTTCAGTAGATGAATGGATACAAAAATAGTGGCACATTTACACAATGGAGTACTACTCAACTATCAGAAAAAAATGACTTAATGAAATTCTTAAGAAAATGGATGCATCTAGAGAATGTCATCCTGAGTAAGATAACCCAATCACAAAAGAACAAACATAATATGCAGTCACTGATAATTGGATACTAACCCCAGAAAGCTCTGAACACCTCGGAAACAACTCACAGACTGTGTGAAGTTCAACAAAAAAAAAAAAAAAAAGAAAAGAAAATGAGAAATAATTGTGCTTAATCTTTACACACCAAGATAACTTTGACTAATTTCAGGTTACATCTTGTTTTACATGTACTTTATGCTCATTGTAACTAGTAAGATTTTAATACATACTACCAAACCTTTAAAAAAATCAAGTACTGACAAAAATGTATTCATATATTTTTATGCAAAAATGCTTAAAATCTGTGCATTTATCTTTGTATTTTAAAATAAAGTTGTTCAATTTATAAAAAAAAAGATATTGGTATAAGAAGGTAAAAATAAATGTAACAGAACAGAATAAAGATAATATGGAGGCTTCAACACAGACCAGGCTAAATAACATTAAAAATTTTGTGAAAAAACTAAGTAATCTTCCTTATGTCGAAGGTGTGTATGTGTGTATGTGTGTGTGTGTGCATGTATGTGTGCATGAATATATATGTGTGTATGCATTTGTGAGTGTGATAATATTAATAATCCTACAATGATACATATATTCATAGCTCATATATAATAATTATAAATATTACATATGTATGAATATATTTACATACATATGTATGTATATATTTTCTAAATAAAAAGGTAGTTCCTAGAATATATCCTAGAATATATCTTGAAATGTAATTACAGAGAATATCCAATTAAAACATAGAAAAAAAGTAGCCATTAGATATTGGAGAGAGATTGCTCCGCAGTTAAGCTTACTGTATTCTCTCCTATGGGTCCTGTGTTTAATTTTGAGCAATTGCATGGTGACTTACATCTATAAAGGGATCTGATTGTCTCTTCTGGCCCAAATATCTACTGCCATAGTGTAACAAGAATGAAAGAAAAATAGAGAGATTATACCAATAAACACTGGTAAAATATTTAAACAAACATGAATCTTATCAACTACTTTCTGATGAAATAAAAGGCTTGACCCACAATGTGAAACCCATATCTGACATTCCTAAAGGGGGAGAGTCAGTTTTCTCTAAGAGTTAACTCTTCACTGACCACTCTGGAGTGGAAGATTCTCACACATCCAAGAATATTTCAGCAACAGAAATTCGTTCTGATATGTTAAAAATACACAGTGTTGGTTGAAATGGAAGTGTGCATGGATCTTGGAAGGACTGAGAAATGAATATGATCAAAAGAGGATTTATTAAACTTTCAAAAAATCTAGTGAAAAACAATTTTAAAACACTATCTTCTATAGCTTTTATCTCCTGGTTAACATTCTTCTTGTGCTCTACAAATGGAGACTTTTTAAAAAAAGTAAAATGGACTTTTACAGTTTCTTTGCACCTTTAATTGTTATTTCTCCACTCCTGCAATATGCTATACATTACTGTTAAATTTTTATTATAAAGGTCTTAGTAGTTTGGTGATAAGGACTCATTTAACAAATCATGTAGGAAGAAGAGCACACAATTCCTATTTGTTTGAAATTTCAGAGAACAAATATTCGAAAGACTAGGATAGGAAAGCTATAGCAAACAGATGACAATGATTTATACAGAGGTTTTATTTTTTCAATATTTTTATTACTGTATATTACTTTTACAAGACAGTGTCTCATCATGACATTTTCAAATGTGTATATAATTGTTCATATTCAACGCTTCTTCCATTTTATTTTTCTGTGTCTGTCTCTCTGCTTCTCTGTGTCTCTGTGTCTGTCTCTAGCTTTCTATCTTTCTCCCTCCATCCTTCCCACCCTCCCTCCCCCCCACCCTCCCTCCCTCCCAAGCTCCTAATTGTCTCCTTGAGTTCTAGTTCTCAAGGAATACTACTTTTCATTTCCTGAATAATATTTGAAAATTGAGAGATTCTCAAATGTATATCTCGAAAAACAAACAAAGATGTCATTTGGCACAGGTGTCAATTAAAGTGAAAATGGTTTAAGATGAGTTTCCAGAAAACCACAAGTGTATATTCAAAAATGTCACTCAGCATTTTGCCATCTACTCAGTAAGCATAAATACCTTAAATGATTATAGTTTTCAGATTTACTGCACAATATCATTGGAGAATAGGTTTCTTTGAAGAATAACCTCTAATTCAACACATTAAATAGCAAATTTATATGAAAATAATATTAGTCTACAGGGAATTTAAAAATTGACATCGGGGTAAATATAGATGTAATTTATTCTATCATTCTTTTTTAAGTTAAGATGTTTTACATAAAAATTATAATTGATGTTACTAGCAGTATTTAAGATAGCCTTGGGAGAGCTGTAATGACTATAATATATTTTATTTCCCTCACATAAAAGAAATAAGAATCTTTTATTTTTTAACTTGTCCTGTTTGGACAATTATTTTTAAAGGCTGTGCAGGTCTGGCATTTTGAACTATGTTTCTGTCCATGGTACTTATACCATTTACATGTACATGTCATATTTATCTTTTTGTTAATGGTCACTTTTGACTCTTTACTATTGTATTAGTGATTGCATTGACAAAATAAAGCCTCAAAACATTAAATCACGTCTGTTTTCAACAACTGTTTCATTATCCTCATATTTTTCAAACATGATTTCTTCAAACATAAGTCATTCACAGGAAAATGTCTTCAAAGTGAATGATAAGTTGTTGTCAATCACATTATTATAAAATGATACAGTCTAATTTCACACTGAGGTAACCCAAAGGTGGAGTAATTTTTTCCTATTTCCTGTTGTAGTAAAGTTCATGAGCCAATCTATGATGATTCATAAAATTAAAAGAATGCTAATGGCACACAAAGACATTAAGGTTTGCATATTGGTTTTAGTATATTATAAATGATATTTTACATCATTATTTGCACAATAGTACAACATTACTATACTTTTAACAAAAATAAGGCTACATGAATATTAATTGTTTGGAGACAGAAACAACTGACTGCTGTACGAAGAAAACACCAAAAAAACCAAGGCAGAATGCAAATTAAATTACTACTAGAAAAATTTCAAGTCAGTGTTTATTGCTCTAAAATTTTATCACTGGATGACAATCAATTTTAAACACCTGTCTATTCTACTAATCTCCATATATCCAAAGATCAGTAGATGTCATTAATAAACTCTTTATTTTTTTACAAAACAGTAATTACCAAGGTAACTATCTACTGTTTGAAATTACAAGCCCAGTGTTTAGTCAAAGATTTTTATGCTTACTAAATGGCCAGCAGAATATCATAAGAAAAGGAAAGAAAAAAAAAACTCTGTCTAAAATATGACATGCATGTGAGTTATATGAATTGAAAAATTTTGACCTGACAATATTGAAAAGCTTGAAGGTAATAAAAAGGGTAAAAGTCAGACAATGCTATCTTTTGCTACATATGCAAATGGAGCCATGGGTCTCTCCCTGTGTGATCAATGGTTTGTGTTTTAGTCCATGGGAGTTGTGGAGGCTTTGGTTAGTTGATAATGCTCTTCTTTCCAGGAGCTTGCAAATCCTTTAAGAGGAGCTAAGAATTCTAGGTATTCATTTGAAGTTCTCTGGAGGAAGAATCACTTCCAGGCAGCTGGGACTAGGGTATTAAAGCCCATGCCCACAGTGATACACCTATTCCAACAAGGCTACACCTCCTAATAGTGCCACTCCCCCGATAGGCTAATCATATACAAACAATCCCATTCGATTCCAGGCCCACATAGACTTGTTCAAACACATGAGTCTATGGGAGCAATACCTACCCATAGTATAATAAAAAATACATTTAGTCCAACTTTCAAATTCTCCATAATGTTAAAAATCCAAAGGTCAAGATAGCTTTTGAGATTCACCCAATCACTTAACTGCAGTTCCTAAAGCAAAGCAGGAGTCCATCTGTGTAAACCCTGAACTCTGTATCTCTATGTCTGATGTCAATTGGTCTTCAGATATCCAATTTCTTTTTCTTCTTTATTGACTACAAAAACATCTTTCTTCTAAGATGGTTTCACTCTCTATTAGCATCTTTCCTCATCAGATATCCCACAGCCCTGGATTCTTGAGCATGTTGTGGTTTACTAGGCAACACCAATGTTACAACTTCTTGTTGCAATGTTTAAGATCTGCAAATAGTCGCCTAGGATTCTCCAAAGAACTGGCAGCACTTCACCAGCTCTGGCCCTGTAGCACTCTAAGCTCATGCTGATTCACTTCACTGCCAGTGCTGTTCTTCGTGATCATCCCATGGTACTGGCATCTCCAATATGCTGGGGTCTTCTGCTGCAACTAGTCTTCACAAATAGCCTCCTATAGGCTCTCTTCACAGTGCCAAGCTTCAAAATTTTGCATGACTCCTTCAATCCTGGGTCATCAACTGCCAGTGAGGATGCACCTTCACCTAGCTTTTCACAGTGCCAAGTCTCAGCTTCTCTCTATGACCCCTTCATACCATGAAAACCAGTACTCCCTGAGGTATTCTTATACATTATCAAGTCAAGCTACAACAGCAGGTACAGGTTCTATGTACCCCCACCCTCCCCCCAAAAAAAAACACTTCCCAGAAGTTTTCACCTAAGTGATACTTCTTTTTTTTGAACAACTTTACATTAAAAAACAAAGATAAATAAACAAAATTTAAGCATTTTTGCATAAAAGTATACGAATACATTTTTGTCAATGCTTGGCTTTTTTTCCAAAGGTTTGATAGTGTGCATTAAGGTCTTACTAGTTACAATGAGCATAAAGTACATGTAAAACAGGATGTAACCTGGAATTAGTCAAAGTTTTCTTGGTATATAAGGATTGAGCATAATGTTTTTTTTTTTTTTTTTTTTTCTTTTTTTTCTTGAACCTCACACAGTCTGTGAGTTGTTTCTGGGGTGTTCAGAGCTTTCCTGGGTTAGTATCTCATTATCAGTGACTGCATATTATGTCTGTTCTTTTGTGACTGGGTTATCTCATTCAGGATGATATTCTCTAGATGCAACAATTTTCTTAAGAATTTCGTTAAGTCATTGTTTCTGATAGCTGGGTAGTACTCCATTGTATAAATTTACCACAATTTTTGTATCCATTCATCTACTGAAGGACATCTGGGTTCTTTCCAGCTTCTGGCTATTATAAATAGAGCTGCTATGAACATTGTGGTGCATGCGTCTTTGTTGTATATTGGAGTGTCTCTGGGGTATATACCCAGAAGTGGAATAGCTGCATCTTCAGGTAGTACTATGTCCAATTTTCTGAGGAATTGCCAGACTGATTTCCAGAGTGATGCTTCTTTTTTTTTTCTTTGATTATATCCATATTTATTTAACAAATGTAGTTTATAAGTATATGTTGAGTACCCTTTGTTAGTTAATGAAAAGAACACCAAATAAACCAAGAACAATAACAAAAATAACAATGAACACATTGTTGCTCCTTCTAGAGGCTGAAAATACAACTTTCACATTCTAGGCAACAATAGGTCTTCTTTCAATCACTGCATACCTGTTTCTTATGCTCTTTTTTGTTTAAATGACTTTATTTTACAAAACAAAGATAAATGTACAGAGTGATGCTTCTTAATCACCCCTAATATCTTAGTGCCAGCTGACCAGCATCAATTGTCCCAATAGTCTTTTCTATTTTTCACTCTTAAGCCAGGACCACTTGAGCAAAGCTGCTAATCTCTACTGTTTGCAGGAACTGAAACATTTACTTCTCGTTCTATTATTACTAGCTTTCTGTTTGCAAACTCCTTCAGTGCTTAAACTTGAGTATCCTGGATCTGGTTCATTCTTATGGATTGATAGGATTAACAGTGAATATTGGCCATCTTACCAAAACCAATCAACAGATTTAATGTACTTCTCCATCAAAATTCCAAGAAAATTCTTTACAAAACTTGAAAGAACAGTTCTCAACTTCACACAGTCTTATGTGCCTATAACTTCAGCATTTGTGGTCAGAGACAGGCAGGTCTAAGGAGCCAATCTAGTCCAGATCACAAACCTCAGGGTCAGGCATGAACCCTGTCTCCAAATATAGTGTGAATGTCAATAAAGGAAGATTTCTGGCATCCTGCACACAGCTTTTATATGTTCTCTTATTATCATATGCACCTACACCTGCCCCTAACATAGGAACAAAATATAATTGAGGAAGGGGATAAAATGTACCAAAAATTTTAAAATTATGCCATGAAATTGCGATGCAATTGTGGGAGACAGAAGTTGAATTGGGGAAGATTGGAGTGGATGGAAATAGTGTGAATCCAGTACTTAAGTTTGAAGTTCTAAAACAGAGTCAGAAGTGGGCTCTTAATGCACACACACTCACTCACACACATACACACACACACACACACACACACACACACACACACACACACACACACACAGACACAGACAAAGGTCAGAGAAGGTGAACAGATCAAAGAAATGTTCAGATTTAAAAAAAAAGAAAACCTAAAGGTGAACTTTCAGATTAATTTTTGGCTCACCATGTTAGAGGTGCATCAGGATGCCATGGAGAAAAGTGCTGTGAAGATGACCAAGCATTTATGCAACATGTGTAGGAATGCAGCATGTGCATCCAAGCACCTCTGGCTCAAGCCCAAACCATGCTGACTATTGAGCTGAAAATTATTTCCTGGTCCAATGCACCATGCATTGCAATGGCAAAGCCACAGCCTCTTAACAATGAGCTGCACGTGACAGCTGTGTGCCCAAGTGTGTGATGATTACATACACCACATCTCAACAATATCCAAAAGGATGAATTAGTCTTTGCCATTCATTGAAAAATAAAATTATTTGTCACTGACCATGGGGGCTAAGGGTAGGCTATTTAAAAGAATGGATGGGAGTTAAATATGTAATGCAATGTTCATGAATGAGGAAAAATCAGGAAATAGCAAGTTTCAGGCTAATTTTGCTCATCTCTGAACATTGGTTACATTAAATCTAGATCTTAGAAGGTGAGGTGGAAAGATGCTGATGCTAAAATTTGGATGGCTGATAGATTTCTAGATCCTGAATTTTCATGTACAAGTGCTTATTCAGGTAGTAAAGATTGCCCTTGTAACAAGGGCTCAGATTCTTACTACACAGGCATGCAACCTGGCAGCTCTCTGAATAGAGGTGTACCTCCTCACAGGAGACTAGAAAATCCTGTTTACAAATATCATCACACCATCTTGCATATACTGTGGAACCAAAGCCACTAGGCTAATAATTTAGAGGGAGTAAAGGGTTTATTTCTCTGATTTTTATTTTGTTTGGTTTTATCTTATATGCAAGGGCACAAAATGGATTTAAGATATAGAAGAGAGAATAGACTCAATAATACCTGAAGGTTCCTTTTATTTCCTGGCCATCAAGATGGGAAGGTTCATTTCTTTAAATTCAGTTATTCAGTACATATAGGAAATGATCTTTTTTAAGTGACTTATAAAGCAAAGTGACACATCCACATGAAGAGCAGTGGGGTTAGATTCTCACTCACATACCAGTTGCATATAATAAACAGTAACATAGTAACTTCTGAGAAGTATTGTGCTTGGGAAAACCTAGATTTCACAGAATAAAATACAAACCCAGTATTACTTGGGCCTATGAGTTTACAGAGCATTATAGACATATTCCTCTAGCAACAAGGATGCTTAATATTAATCAAATTTATCCAAGGGAAAGTTAGGACTACTATTGAGAAAGATAGGCACACACCTTCTTACCAAGTGCCATTTTCACTTGGGGATTTGAAATATCAACATGGCACCTTATCTTTGGATAAAAACTATGTTTACACCAATTAATTACTTGATACTCTAGGAATCACACATACAAACACATATTAATGCAAATAAACCTAAGTAATATGATACTAGAGAAAAAAAATCATAAGGTAAAAGACATACTAAACTCTGGGGATTATATATCATGTATAAAAGATGAATCCTAGAAATCGAGAAGGACAATGTGAAAGTGACATGATAGTTCTCAAAAGATTTATTTTTCATTTTAAGTCATTTGTATGTACATGTCTGTGTTAGGGTCCATTTATATGAGGTTGTATTTCCCAAGACTAGAGCCATCTGGTTCTACTTAGAGCTATATTTACAGACAGTTGTGGGATAATTAGTATAAGTCATTGGAAACAAATGTAGATGATTGGGAAGAGCAATGGATGCTCTTAGCCACTTACCTATCTCTCTGGCCTTGACACAGTAAGTTCTAATTAAGTGGTTTAAATTTAAATTGTGTTTAAAAGCAATAATAATGGAAGATATCAGCATATCCAAAAGCTCCCCTAATTTCAATGAGGTAAATAAAAAGTAAAACATTTCTAAGAAAATTATAATAATATTTTCACAAATCATACAAAGTAGAATCCCCAGGTCAAATAAAAGAAATAATACATTCTTTTCAAAGGAGAAAAATATAACAAAGTTCTGATGATAACATGAAAGCACATAAGATAGGTCTGGGGATGGAGTTTAGTGTTGTGTTAATTTAGCATGAAAAAAATTGGAATTATTAGACAAAACACCATTATAAACAAGATCTGCAACAAAATGAGTAGTGTGATGTATGTAAGTAATGCCTTCCCTCGGGAGATATTCTGAGTACTAAAGAGATAAGGATAAGAAACCTCAAGGTCTTCTATGTCTACATAGGAGTTTCAGGCCAAGCTTGATTACAAGACACTCTTGTCATGATTGTGATATTCAATAAATAGACATGTTTGTAGAATTCTTCCACAGTGTTCTAATGTATTTTTCAAAAAGCATAAATTCACAGTTTAAGTTTGGCAGTTTTAATAGTAGTGATGT
Source organism: Micromys minutus (assembly GCF_963924665.1). Classification (NCBI taxonomy): domain Eukaryota; kingdom Metazoa; phylum Chordata; class Mammalia; order Rodentia; family Muridae; genus Micromys; species Micromys minutus. The sequence goes on along the minus strand of NC_137970.1, from coordinate 62,275,938 downwards.
ATCAGATAATATAATCCGCTATTCTTGGTAACTTGACATAAGTGAGTATAAGTTATTTGTCATAGTCTTACTTAGTAAAATTAACTCTCAGATCTAGTCTTAGTAATAATTACTCTCAGATCACATTCAACAAAAAGACACACACACATATATGTGTGTGTGTGTGTGTGTGTGTGTGTGTGTGTGTCCTTAAGCATATGTGTGGGAGTCAGAGTGGATTACAAAGAAAAAAACTTAGAAAACTGAGGCAGTTTCAAGGAGTTTTAATAAGAAAATAAACAGGTTGAGTGGTATGAAGCCAATTTGAAATCTTAGGAACATTTCCAAGTTCATTCCTGTTGATTCTGGGTGCATAAAGACAAAGTTCATAAGACAAAGCAGTGTGGGCTGACCAAGTGCAATGTCCCTACCTCTTAAATGGTACAAGTGAAGGGGTGGCACCCTTTTCTGAGTGTGAGAGTATTTAGTCTCAACATAATGCAACCTAGTGTCACCTGGGAATAAGGTACTAAACTGAACAAGTATACCAATCAGATTGTTCTACAGGCAACTGTTTTGATTGGTGGTTGATGTGTGAGGGTATAGAAAACTGTGGGATACAGCCTCTCCAGACCAATGGTCTTGGGGTTTACAAGAAAGGTATCTTGAGCATGTACCTGAGAACAAGCCTGCAAGAAGTCTACATTTGCAATCTCTGTTCCAGATTTCTACCTTAAGTACTGTCCATGACTTCCTTCAATGACAGATAGATTATAAGTTCAATTTGTTGAATGAAATAATTCATTTTATCTACATATTGTTTTTAGTTATGGTGTATCCTAAGAAAGTTTTGCCTAAAATAAACAATATATTTGGGTCAAAACAAATACTAATATATGTGTGGCAAATGAAAGAACTCCATGTAGTTTATCTAGCCGTGATATAATAAAGCTTAAAATTTAATATCAAAAGAAACCCCAGTCAATGCATGTATTTACAGAGATTAAAGAATTTATGACTTATGAGTGGATCATTGACTAAGTCCAGAAGAAAATTTAAAAGGATCTGGAATTAAAGTAGATATAAAAACAGCATACCAAATTCTATGAAATATGATCAATAGTAGTGCTCAGAAGAAAATGTTTAGCTTGCTGTATTGACATAAAATTTTTTTTGATGTAAAAGTAACTTGAAAATAAACTTTACCAGTTTAGAGAAATAATGGACTTCAAAAAAATGGTTCAAGTTAAGAATTTTTAGTCCTCAGCTTCTATATTGGGCAGTTACAACTAACTGTAACTCCAGTTCCAAGATATCTGTCAACCTTTTCTATCCTCCATGGGTACCTATACTCACATGTACATACAAACAGAACACATACATATACATATGAATTGCATACATGTAAATAAAATGAAAATAAATTTCACATGATTTTCCAAAAACCAGATCAGAACATACCCAACAGTAGCAAGTGGAGAGAAATAAGAAAAAATAAGGACATAAATTGATGAAATAGTGTACGACCCAAATTGAGTCTTATCTGAGACTCCCATGAATGAGATGAGAGATCAGGGATTGATGCAAAAAACAGAGGTTTATTTATCCAGTGCACTGAGGTGGCCTACATCTAGAAGATAGGTAACCCCGAAAGGCTATTACAAGCAGTTTTTATACTCTTTAGGGGTACAGGTTACATCAGCAAGGTTATAATTTAAATTCATTGGCTAAGTGTATTAGCCTTTGAATCTATTGACTAGCAAGCATGTGATAGGACATGGGATCAGGTGACTATCATTTAGTACATTCTGTGGCTTTTCAAGAATGTTCCTGCTCATTCTAAGAACTGTGGGTGGAGAATGGAACTTGGCCTAGTCTTAACCTGAGGCGATTGGTGTAAGTCTGGTGAAAGCTCCTAGAAGACTTCAATAGAAACAAATAACAACATGAATACAATAGAGCAAATAGGGAAAAACCTTCCTTTTTTCCATCTGATAGCACATTAATATCTAAAATACATTGCTTAGAAAACCACAAAATGAAGAAAACAAACCCAAGCAAATAGTGTACTATAGAATCTGAACAAATACATGTCAAAACAAAATAGAAAGAAAAATACCCAGTAGTTAGCAAACACTTAAGTCTTAGATACTAACAACATGTAAACTAAAACTGTAATTGACTTTCATATCGCCCAAAATAAAGTGATATCATCCAAAAAATGAAACAACAATAGATGTTGGTATTTATGCAGAGAAAGAGGAACTTTTATTTACCATTTGTGGAAACGCACACTGCTATGGCCACAAGGGAAACTCCAGGTTTTTGATCCTGTACACACAGTCATTGGAGTCTGTCTTTAGATTATACAGATATTTTCTCACTGAGATTTAATTCACAACTTCCAGAAAATAGAACTAGGTTAAATGCCCATCAACTGATAAAGAGATACGAAAATTTTCACACATGTAGAAAATGGGATTCTAGTCAGGGAAATTATAAGATTTGGAACACAATGCTTAGGACTACAAAGTACATAATGTACTGTAACTCTCACTGTATTTCAGAGAAAAATATTCTCACTGTATGAGAGTAGACACTGATCAAAGACAACATTTTCTATGTGACACTCTCAAGAGATACTGAAAGACACAGAGCGCCTTTGTATCTTAGAGACCACCCCTCAAAGAGACACTGAGGCAGCAGTCAATGCAAGTAAAAGAGGTTTATTGATTAGGCATGTAGGGATAGTACTACACCCTGAGGAGGGGCAACCCCAAAAGGCTGTTAGAAGCACTTTTTATACCTTTTAGGAGTGCAGGATACATCAGCAAGGTTACAGTTTGAACTTAGTGGCTAAGCCTATTGGCCTTTGAATCTATTGGCTAGCAAGCATGTGACAGGCATTTGAACACTATCTGGGGCTAGAGGTTTAGGTTATTATCAGTCAGTACATTCTTCAGTTTTTCTGAGAATCATTTACTCAAGGGTGTTCCTTCTGCCAAAGCAGCGGGGTGGGGCTACTGAATCATTGTTTCCTTTATCTCTATTTGTCAGTCACAGGCTGGAAAAGAATGGGGATTTGTGGAATTTGGAGGGCAGGGGTGTCAGGGCTAGATTTTCTTTTGTGACCTATTCAGGTACAAGTTAACAAGTATCAGAGAAGCTACAGAATTTTCCCTTGTGATCTCTTCAGGTACAAGTGGACAAGTATCAGAGAGGCCACTGTATAGTGCACATTCTTATGGGATAAAAGTGGGCAACACCCAAAGTGAACATTTTTTCTACCCTGTACACTTAGATAGGAACATCATTCATATGGATGGGAAAATATCCCTCTATACCAGTCTTCCTTTTTTGAGGGTTATCTTCACATCTACATGAAGGATATGCCTATTGGTATTATGTCCTTTATAAAACAGGGAATTATAGTATGGTTGGTTGGTTGCGTTTTGTTGTTGTTGTTTGTTTTGACAAGAAACCTTTACATAAATAGTTGTCTTTAAACTATGGTGAGTCCTTGGGGTATTTCAGTGAGGGAATGAACTGGCTACCAACCTCGATTATCTTACTTTGATCCCTTGATTTCATTTGGTAAATAACATGCCCCTACTGTTTGTCTTCTGACTTCCAATGTGTGTCATTACATATGTATAATTTCATATATACAAATACAGGCATACACATACAATAATTAAGATCATGTTTTACTTGCACAATTTTGAGTACTAATCTCTATACAAACACAAAGAAATGAATTCATAACCTAATTTTTTCAGTTATCAAAATCTTAGCCATTAATTTTATGGTTTTATGATGGAAGGAGATCAAACCAGCACAGTCAGTAAATAAGTTCTCCAGGACAGCAGTGAAGATTAAAAAGGAAAACACAATTAGACAACACTGTAGTATGGCCCCAGCCAGTTCTGAGGCTCAAGCAGGTTTATTATTTTTCAATCTGCTTTTATACTACATTAATTACATGCAGAATAATATGATAAGTTCTGAGTAAAGTAACAAGAAAGGCAATAATCAAAGTCCTGTCAACACCTTAGTAGGGGCTAGTGAGGATAACCAAGACCAAAGGAATGCCACATATGCCTCCACTGAGCCCATTCTGAGCTTTGCATTAACTCAAATGTAAATGTTCTTAATCTGGGCCTATTTCTTGAGTCTAGACACAAAGTCACATTTCAGCTGTGAGGTTACTTCTTTGGTACTGGTCTGAGGTCAAATTTCTGCCACATGTCTAGAAGTAAGTAGCCCCAAAAGGCTACCAACAGAAAAGATATATGCCCAAATGTGAGCCTATTACTACATGATTAGCTATCCAAAAGAAGGAAAAAATAAGCAGGTATAGAAATTTATATCAGGTATCGTTATACCTAAATGTGAATACATAGTATCACATGTAAAATGGAATACAGAATGAGATATGTAATCTTATTTCACTCCTTGATATTGTAGAAGATCAGGCCATGGGGAAAAATGTCAGCAAATGGCCTATCGGTACACACATTAAGATTCAACTGAAAAAAAAAAAATGATTCACCTAAAATTAAAGTATTCTGTGGGCATGTTTGGAATGCTTTAAAAAACAGAAGATAAAAAGTAATTAGTAATAAGTTTTAATATTCTCACCAGCTAAGGGTTGATATATACAATATTTCCTCAGTATAGATTTATTCAGTTTATTATATGAATGATAAAATTCAACTCCCATTTATAACAGCACCAAAATTATTTAAAGAATCTATGAAAATAAAATAAAATAAAATAATTCACACAGGATATATATATAACAGAAAATTTAGATAAAAACTTGCAAAGTGCATCTTATAAATTTATACCTGAAAATGTGTAGTACCACGTAAAATCACAGTACCTCAGGTACAGAGATTCAGTGTTTGATTCTTAGGGTTCCATAAAATATAATAATATGTGATATTAAAAACACCCTCAAATAAATATAATATCTAAAAGAAATAATAAAAGATGTTTCACATTTTAAGTACAAAATTTTAGGCTTCATTTATGTTTTAAAGCTCCACAATTTAACCAATTATCAAATGTGTTCAAGCTCAGAGAAGAATAAAAACATAAAACACATTCTAGGAGTGATATTAAAGCTGTGAAATCTAGATACAATAGTAGAAACTAGTAATGGTAATCACTGATAGTTATAAATATCAGTGTTGAATAGAATAGAGTCCTAAAACAGAACTATATGTGTGCACCTACCTTATTGCAAACTTGTAATTCATGCCTAATAGCAACATGTTCAGTTTGTATATAGTGAGCACTACTGTAAACTTCTAAACTTTTGTTTGTCATGCAGTTTCTGAGTGTATCAAACTTTTCATTGTAATTGTAATTTTACTTTGGTTTTTTTTTTAATGACTAATGGTCACTTTTGGTTAAAATTTAAATAACCAATGGCTAACAGTCATCTGATTAAACTTCTATATACTATACATGAGTTATTTCTTAAATAATTGAACTCAAAGATCTCTCTGTTCATGGTTACAGTTTTATACATCTAAGGCACACTTTTTATGAACAATAGTATGTATAGGTCTTCCTGAGTACATTTTATGAAGGAGTTTAATGACTACAGTTTGTAAAAGGGAAAGTTATCTTTCTATTAAAAAATCCATAACTCAGTTAAGGTTGATGACATAATTATGAAAAGTATAAAATAAAACTTTGAGGTGAAAATGTAATAAATCTAAATGAGAATGTTGCAACAGAGAGCCATGCTGATTAAATTAATTAAGAGTATATGAATCCTTTAAATTTGGCAGGCTACCAAGAGCTCAGGCATACAGTGTTTTTAAAGGCAAAAAAAAAAAAAAAAAAAAATGTGCCAATGCTAGATGAGGGTCATAGTAACATTGCAACATTTGTTTAGGGAGTATGAATTAATTGTTTCAGGCACACCATGGCAATTAATTTTGACTTTTACATTCTTCATTTATTTTAGTTAATGTTTATGTAAACGTAAGATATTTTGGGTAAATACATAAGGACCATAGTCAGGGTCACAAAATATCAAATGTGCTGCGAAGGCAAATATGATTATTAAGGATAAGATCATTGATGAATTATTTAAGCAAACACAAAATGGATTCAAGACAATATTCCATTACCTTTCTTTTCTGGTCCAGCCTATTTGGAGTTCTATAGGCTTCTTTTATACTCGTGGTCATCTCATTCTTTAGTGCAGGGAAGTTTCCTTTTACAGTTTTGTTGAAGATATTTACTGTGCCTCTTAGTTGATATTCTTCTCCCTCTTCTATTCCTATTATCCTTAGGTTTGGTCTTCTCATTGTGTCCTGGATATCCTGGACATTTTGGGTTAGGGGCTTTTTGTTTTTTTTTGCATCTTCTCTGACTGTTTTGTCTATGTTTTCAATGTTGTCTTTGGCCCTAGAGATTCTCTCTTCTATCTCTTGAAGTCTGCTTGTGATGCTTGCATCTGTGACTCCTGATTACTTTTTTAGATTTTCTATCTCCAGGGTTGCCTCTATTTGTGTTTTCATTATTATTTCTATTTCTGTTTTCAATTCCATCATCTGTTTGGTTGTGTTTCCCTTTAGTTCTTTGAGTGATTTCTCCTGGTTCTCCTGTTTAAGGGAGTAGTTATGCATGTGCTTCTTGAAGATGTCCATTATCATCGTGAAGTATGATTTCAAGTCTGAGTCTTGTTTTTCTGGTGTGTTTGGCAATCCACTACTTGCTGTTGTGGGAGAGATGAGTTCTGATGTTGCCATGTTGTCTTGGTTTACATTGTTTAAGTTTTTTTTTTTTTTTTTTTTTTCACTTCTTATCTGTGATTATATATTGTCTTATTGTCAGTAACTGGTGCCTGTCTCTCCTGTGGATCTGAGGTCCCATGGGCTCAGGAATAAAACTGCTTCTGAGTGTTTGGCTTTTTGTGGGCAAGCAATGAGTTCTGATGGCAGTGACTCAGTTCTGTCCTTGTGGGCTCAGGTGTGGGAGCTCTTGTGAGGCTCTTCTGGAATCCCGGGCCTCTGCCCACAGGTTTTGAGTCCTACTGGTGGAGACCTGGCTCTTTCTCCATGCCACAAAGGACACTTTTCCAGAGAGCACAGCACTCTGCTCTCTGAGAACTCCTGATGTGACCTCCCTGGGCCTATGTGTCAGGCTCACCTTTGGTCCAGGTGTAAAAGTGCCTGTGGAACTGATCTTCCAGCACTGCCTTTCCTGGGCAGATCCCGAGACCAGATAACAGAGGCCTGACACACAGTGAGACTTTTTTTTTTTTTTTTTTTTTTGAGAGCACAGCAGTCACTGCCTTTTGAGAACTCCCAGCACAACCTCACAGTGCCTGTGTCCCAGGGTCTCTGCTAGTCCAGGTGTAAAAGAGTCTGTGTATCTGGTCTGCAAGCACAGCCTTTCTGGGCAGATCTAGATTCCTGCTGACAGAGGGCAGGCCCTTAGTGTGGGCCAGAAATACCCTTTTCCACAAGCACCTCCAAGGTCTCTCTGCGCTCTGGATAATCATGCTAGGACCTCACCAGTCCTATGAGCCATGCTCTCTGCTGGTCCACGTGAAAAGGAACCTGTGTGCTTGGTCCCCAAGCACAGCCTGTCCTGACAGAACCCGGCCCTCACTGTGAGCCTGAAAGGAACTTATTACACAAACACCACCAAGTGCTCTCTGTGCTCTGGGTACTCACAGCGCAACTCACCAGGCCTGTGCTCCAGGTTCTCTGCTAGTCTAGTTAGAAAAAAGAGTGATCTACTTTACTAAATATCATTTTGTACTATGCATATAATTTATTGGTTCTGTTCTGGTCTTCATATTACAATGCTTATGTAGATAAACTATAACTTCATATTATGCTTTATTTTCTATCAAAGAATCAAGAACATGCTTTGAGAATTGCATTATTTGTCTCTGGCTAGTATTATTAAATTGTTTTAATTATTTATAAAAACGGTTTTTAGAGGTTAGAAATAGTTTAATATAAGAAAGTATCAGATTTAATGGAAATTTCTCAGAAATTCTTAAAAGGGTAGGATAACATATTTGAAAGAGAGCAAATAATTAATTTCACAAATGTCTATTAGTGGTTCTTAATTAAGTAAAAATATTTGATATAGGTATTAATTTACTATGTTTGTAATTATTTATAACAATAAATTTTTTTAGTTAAAATTAATAGATATAGCATATATAGATTTGCAAAGGTATGCAAAGATATTTGACTAAAGACTTGTTACAAGGCAGGACAGCTACATAGCATATTGTTCAAGAAAATCTGAGGAATAAATAAAAATGACAAAAAATATAAAAATAAAGTTAAGGATAAAATGTTAGGGTATAGGAGAGATTTACAGAGACACAGAAGAAATTTTAGATATGAAAGTAGTATCAAATACTCATATAATATAAATTTTATAAATTAAAAGGGAAGCAAAGTGTGGGTAGGTAGATGAACATCCTTATACTGGCAAAGGAGAGGGTGGATGGTAGATGTGAAATTGGGGTTTTTGGAGGGATTACCTGGAAATGGGACATAATTTGAGATGTAAACAAATGGGATGATTAATTTAAAAAATAAGAAAATAGTTATGGCACTATATGGTTAATATCATGATGATTATTAGTCAAATAATCATTAATGTGTTGTATATTAATTGTGTCTCACATTTCTTAATAAACTATTACCTTACTATGGTGAAGCTAATTTCATAAGTTACAGTAAATAATAAAATGTGTGTCAATAGTGTCTGCCTAAAATATTCAATGGCTCAGCATATAAATATGCATGTTTTCAACATTTATCAACCGAGTTTGATCCTTAAGATTGACAACTTGCACTCCTATTACCCTCTCCCATCTACTTCCCTACATTTCTATGCCTCCTATGACTAATTTGCACCCACTTCTAAGTATGATTTTGTCTAATTTATGTCTATGGACAATATTATGGGCATTCTACTCTCTTTGGCTAATATCCACTTATCAGTGAGTACACAACTTTTGCTTGTCCCTTTGGGTTTTGGTTACCTCATTCTTGATGATATTTTCTAGTTCCATCAAATTTTCTTCAAATTTCATGATGTTATTGTTTTTTCATAGATGAATAGTATTCCACTGGATAAACAAACAACATATGTTGTATATATTTATTTTGGTTGAGGGACATCTGGATTGTTTCCAGTATATGGCTATTATGAATAATGATGCTACAACATAGCAGAGCATGTGTCCTTGTTGTGTGCTGGAACAGCTTTTGGGTACATGCCTAGGAGGGGTAAAACTGGATCTTCAGGTAAACCTATGTATGAATTCACAGGATAGAGACCTGGAGTACCAGGAAAATGAAGAGAAATTTGCAGTTGCTTGGTGTGGAGGGGCTGGGGAATCTTTAGGAAGTCCCAGAGACCTGAGATGGGGCAGGTACCCAGGTGTCAGTGTGGATGATCTTTGCCAAGATGCCTAACAGTGGGTACATGTAATCTGAAGAGGCTACCTCCTGTAGCCAGGTAGCACCTTCAGTGGAGAGATAAAGATAACAACCTGCCCACAAAACTTAAAACCCAAAACGTGTCTTGTCTAAAAGATATATAAGGACAAAGATGGGCCAGAGACTGAAGAAATGACCTACCAGCCCAAGTTGAAACCCATACTATGGGCAAACACCAACCCCCTTCAGTATTAATGATACTCTGTTATGCTTGCACACAGAAGCCTAGCTTATCTGTCCTCTGAGAAACTCTACCAAGCAGTTGCAGATACCCACAGCCAAACATTGAATGAAGTTCAAGGACTCTTATGGAAGACATAGTTTAAGGCTTAAAGGACCTGAAGTGGGTGGGATCCCTATAGGAGGACCAACTGAATCAAATAACCTGAACCTCTAAGAACTCACAGAGACTGAACCACGAACCAAAGAGTACATAGGCTTGAGTAAGGCATGCAACATATATGTAGCAGACCTACAACTCAGTCTCTATGTGAGCCCTCCAAAAACTGAAGTAGAGTCTCTCCCTAAAGCTGTAGTCTGACTTTGGTATCCATTCTCCAATAGGTCGGCCTTGTTTGCACTCAATGAGAGAGGATGCATAACCTGCAAAGACTTGATACACCACGGCAGGGGAACTCTGGGGGAGGAATACCCTCTCACAGGAGAAGAAGATGAGGAATAGGGGAGATATTCCATGAGTAGGAACAGGGAAAGAGCTGCATTTGATGTAAATAAATAAATTAATTTAAAACAAAGATCCTTTTCTGGTCTCCATCTGTGCCCAAAGCTAAGCCTGTCTCATAACACAACATACCAAAATCCTGCCCAGGGAGATCTGGTCTGCTGGGAGTTTTCTCAATCCTAGGGTAAAACCCCACTTTTGGTACAATAACTATTCAAAGAGGGACTCACCAGGAGCTCACAGGGCAGAGAAACCACAGAGCTGCTTAGAACAGGACCCTTCATGTCTCTATCTGCACACTGGAACTGAGGCTGTGTGGCAGCCCTCTGTACTCAAGTCCTGCCCTGAGAGAGCTGGTCTCCTAGGAGTGTTCACACTCCTAAGCTACAGGTGAGACCCGACTTTTGCTCCAATAATTCTCCAATAGAGGGTCCCTCTAGAAGTGCAAAGGGCACAGGAACTGTGGAGCAGTCAGAAACAGGATCCTTTCCATCTCCATCTGTTCCCAAAACTAAGGCTGTATTGCAGCGCTTCATATCCTAAACCCACCCACAGAGAGCGGGTTTCCAAGGAGTCTGGAAAGAAAGCTATCATTCTCAAGTTTTCCTCTAACTACCACATGTTTGCTGTAAAAAAGACATATTTAACACATACATCATACAAAAATAAATAAATAAATAAATAAAATGAAATCTTTATCTATGAATAAAATCATTTGTAAAAACCTTTGTGCTGACTATTAGCAATCTCTAAATGATTTCCGGATTTCCTGGTGTTGTTCATGAATGTCTTTACTTCGATGTTCAGTAACAATGACATGTAGACACAATAGTGGCAACAAAATAATATCAAGTAGTTTCCTAATTCCTGCATAATATATTGATCTCTTTAACTAACTGAGTATTGTTTTCTATTTGTAAAGGTGGGGAAATAGTGGCAATTGTGTACACAAATGGAGAGCTTTTGCAATCCTTTGAATGTATATTAAGGCTTGATTTTCCAACCTGGAACAAAGCAGTGAAGGATAGTTGCCTTTCTTTTTATTTCATGTTGAATTGTGTCTTACAATCCTTACATATTTGTTTATGTATATTTTGTATACTTATTTCAATCACGTCTACTCTGTTACTATGAGCAGAGGTTAGGCATAGACATATCTTTGATGGCCAATTTTTTGGTTCACTGTTTCATTATGAATATAAAATATGCCATGACGTGTAATTCTTGTTTGCCAAATTGAGGCAATAAAAGTGAACCTTAACGAAGTAATTGACTCGATCGGAATGACCTGTAGGCATGTTTCTGTGGCAATTTTTTCCTGGTACGATCACTAGACAGATTGTTTTTGGTAGCTGAATGTAAGCCTGGCATCAAGCTAGTAAGCAGTGTTCCTACATGAACTATGCTTCAGCTCCTGCCTCCACATTCTTGCCTCAAGTTTATGTCAGAGATATTTCTTATAGTGAATTGTTATCTGAATGAACTTCTGTCTGAAAGCCAAAAAAATTCTTTTCTCCACAACTTGCTTTCAGTCAGAATTCTTCATCAAAGCAACAGAGAGTACAAACTAGGGCACATGTATATGCATGTTATATTGAAGAAAAGTTATCTTCATGCTATAAAATTCTATCTACTTAGTGAATAGAGATGCAATATTGTGTGAAAAAAGCCTACCAGATTACCCAGATGTTTCATATTATAATTTAAACATATACACAAAAAACTAGATTCAAGACACTGGTAATCAATTTGCAATTCAACTACTAAAGGCGTTTCAGATATTTGATGATCTTGAATTTATTAAGAGCACAACTTATGCATATTCCAATACATACCATTGAATTAAATAATCTACAGTACTGATTTTGATTCTACATTCTTATTCTTTTTCTACTTAATCCCACAGTCACAGCAACAAAAATATTATTAGTAACACAAAATTCGGAGCTGTAATATCAAAATTTTTATTAAACATGACAAAATCCTTTACTTTCTCTCACTTTTGTCATAATTAGCACATTATTAGCCAGGTTATAATCATGAAGATATTTAATATAACACCAAAGTGATCTAATTTTGCTTAAGACTTTAGGTTATCTTTATTATTTAAATTTATGTATATTCTAAGGTGAATAAGGTCACAAAACTGCAAATTATTGGAACATGCACTTTTTAAAGAATTTAGTTCACATACAATCAAGTAAAGTTTTTACTGCTTTGCCTTGTTCAGCATTTGTTATTCCTATAGTTCTTTGATATTCATTTTTCAATAAAATACAAAAATCACAATAGATTGCAACTATTAATCATCACTACAGATTTGGTAATTATAGAATGGTCATCATAGACTCTACTTATCTAGTTTCTTGGAACTCTAAATATAGTTCTAGCTGAAATTCCTTTCCAGAAAGATTTAAATTCATCTAGTGAAGAAATATTTATTCTGGGTCTTATTCTGGGTCTTTATTAGTTCCTGGGAAGAAGTATTCTCATAACTATATTAAAGTTAAAATAGCTTAGGCACAATCCCACAAAGATATTTTAATACTTAGATTATATCTGTAAAGCAAATGTTCTATTAAGAGCTGCCATTACTTAGCCATGTTTCATTTGAAAAAAAGTGGGGTTATATACTTTAGCTTTATAGGATAGAAGTTATAGAGAACTTATTTTAGAATATTTTTTGAGATTAATATGCACTAGTTATTCAGTCATTAAAATGAATAAATATGAATTAATGTGTGGCATTAGTATTTTCAGATGAGAGAATTTAATTTTATAAAGATAAAAACTGCTAAGATTATAAAAACAAGAAAAATAGGCATGTGAAAAATTACATCAAACTTTAAAAAATTCTTTTAAGTTAGATGAAACCACATTATAGGGAAAAACTGAGAAGAAATAATGGTTTAATATTACTCTACTCAAGTAAAATTTTCAAATATATTCTTTTGACTCTGTAAATTTGACATTCACTTTCCTTTCTGATTTTGTTAATTTGGATACTCTCCCTTTGCTCTATAGTTAGTCTGGCTAAGGGTTTATCAATATTGTTAATTTTCTCAAAGAACCAGCTCTTGATTTTGTTGATTCTTTGAATGGTTCTTTTTGTTTCTATTTGGTCTATTTCTGCCCTAAGTTTGATTATCTCTTGCTGTCTAATCCTCTTGAGTGTATCTGCTTACTTTTGTTCTAGAGCTGTCAACTGTGCTGTCAGGTTGGTAGTGTAAGCTCTCTCCAGTTTCTTTTTGGAAGCACTCAGAGCTATGAATTTTCCTCTTAGTACTGCTTTCCTTGCATCCCATAGGTTTGGGTATGTTGTGTATTCATTTTCATTGAATTCTAGAAAATCCTTAATTTCTTTCTTTATTTCTTCTTTGACCCTGCTATTGTTTAACAGAGCGCTGTTTAGTTTCCATGTGTATATGGGCATTTTATTGTCTTTGTTGTTATTAAAGACCAGCCTTAGACCATGGTGATCTGAAAGGATGCATGGGAGTATTTTGATCTTCTTATATCAATTGAGGCTCTTTCTGTGTCCAATTAGGTGGTCAGTTTTCAAGAATGTCCTGTGAGGTGCTGAGAAGGTGTATTCTTCATCAAAAGCCTCCCAAACAAAAAAAGCCCAGGTCAAGATGGGTTCAGTGCAGATTTTTATCAGATATTTATTGACTACATAATACTAATACTCTCCAAACTATTCCATAAAATAGAATAAGACAGAGCACTACCTAACTCAGTTTTTGAGGCTAAAATAACCCTCTTTCCTAAACCACACAAAGATCCTACAAGGAAAGAGAACTTCAGACCAATCTCACTTATGAACATTGATGCAAAAATACTCAACAAAATCCTTGCAAACCAAATCCAAGAACACATCAAAACAATCATTCACCATGATCAAGGAGGTTTCATCCCTGGGATGCAGAGATGGTTTAATATAAGGAAATCCATTAATGTAATCCACCATATAAACAAACTCAAATAAAAAAAGACATGGTCATCTCACAAGATGCTGAAAAAGCATTTGAAAAATCCAACACCACTTCATGTTAAAAGTCTTGAAAAGAACTAGAATCCAAGGCCCAAACCTAAACATAGTAAAAGAAATATACAGCAAACCAACAGCCAACATCAAACTTAATGGTGGAAAACTTGAAGCAATCCTAGTAAAATCAGGGACTCAACAAGGCTGCCCACTCTCCCCGTACCTATTCAACATAGTATTGGAAGTCCTGGCCTGAGCAATTAGACAACAAAAGGAAATCAAAAGAATACAAATTGGAAAGGAAGTAGTAAAAATATTACTATTTTCAGATGACATGATAGTATAATTAAGCGGCCCCACAAATTCCAGGAGAGAACCGCTACAGCTGATAAACAATTTTAGCAAAGTGGCTGGATATATAATTAACTCAAACAAATCAGTAACCTTTCTGTATTCAAAGGACAAACATATGGAGAAAGAAATTATGGAAAAGATACCCTTCACAATAGTCACAAAAACTATGAAATACCTTGGTGTGATTCTAACTAAGCAAGTGAAGGACCTGTATGAAAAAGACTTCAAACCTTTAAAAGAAGGAAATTGAGGAAGATCTCAGAAAATGGAAAGATCTCCCATGCTCATGGTTTGGAAGGATCAACATATTAAAAATGGCCATCTTACCAAAAGCAATCTACAGATTCAGTGCAATCCCCTTCAAAATTCCAACCCAATTCTTCATTGAGTTGGAAAGAGCAATGTGCAATTTCATCTGGAATAACAAAAGACCTAGAATAGCAAAATCCATCCTCAACAACAAGAAAACATCTGTGGGAATCACTATCTCTGAACTTGTGCTGAAAACTGCATGGTACTGGTACTGAAATAGGCACATGGCTCAATGGAATAGAACAGAAGATCCAGAAATGAGCCCTCACATATATGGTCACCTGGTTTTTCACATAGGACCTGTAAACATTCAACGGAAATACACAGCCTATTCAACAAATGGGGTTGGTCCAACTGACATTCAGCATACAAAAGAATAAAAATAGACCCTTTCTTATCTCCTTGTACAAAGCTCAACTCTAAGTGGATCAAAGATCTCCACATTAAACCAGGTACACTGAAACCATTAGATGAGACAGTAGGGAAAACCTTAGAACTCATAGGCACAGGAGAAAATTTCCTGAACAAAACACCAATGGCTTGAGCTCTAAGGTCAAAGTTTGACAAATGGGACTTGATGAGATTTCAAAGTTTCTGTAAGGCTAAGGACACTGTCAAGAAAACAAAATGGCAACCAACAGAGTGGGAAAAGATCTTTACCAACCCCACATCAGATAGAGGCCTAATATCCAAGGTATACAAAGAACTCCAAAAGCTAGACACCAGAGAATCAAACAACCCCATTAAAAATGGGGTACAGTCTTAAACAAAAATGTCTCAATTGAGGAATATCAAATGGCTGAGAAACATCTAAGGAAGTGCTCAACATCCTTAGCCATCAGGGAAATGCAAATCAAAACAACACTGAGATTCCACCTCACACCAGTCAGAATGGCCAAGATCCAAAACTCAGATGACAACAGATTCTTGTGAGGATGTGGAGAAAGAGGAACACTTCTCTTTTGCTGGTGGGGTTGTAAACTGATATAACCACTCTGGAAATCAGTCTGACCAAACCTAAGGATAATATGTGTAGAATACAGAGAACATTCCCTAATAAATTCCCAATAAATATTTTCAACAAAATAATGGAATAAAACTTCCCTAATCTTAAGACCAAGATAAGCATGGACATAAGGGAGTCCTACAGAACTACCAAAGAGATTGCACCAGAAAGGAAAGACCCAATACAGAAAGAGAACTTCAGACCCATTTTCCTTATGAATATCTATGCACATATATTCAATATGATTCTTGCAAAACAAATCCAAGAACATGTCAAAACAATCATTCACCATCATCCAGTAGACTTCATCCCAGAGATGTAGGTATTGTTCAATATATGGAAATCCATCATCAATGTAATCCACTATATAAACAAACTTAAAACAAAAAACAAAACAACAACAACAAAAAAACATGATTATCACTTTAGATGCTGAGAAATATTTGACAAAATTCAACACCCCTTTATGTTAAAAGTATTGGGAAGAACAGGAATTCAAGACATATACCTAAACATAGGAAAAGCTATATATAAATAAACAGTAGCAAACATCAAATAAATGATGAGAAACTTGCAGCAATCTTTCTAAAATCAGGTACTAGATAAGGCTGGCCTTTCTCCCCCTAACTCATCAATATAGTACCGGAAGTCTTGACCAGAAAAATTAGACAGCAAAAGGAAATCAAAGGGATAAAATTCAGAAAGAAAGAAGTCAATATATCACCATTAGTAGATGATGTGATAGTATACTGGAGTGACCCCAAAATTCTACCAGAGAACTCCTACAGCTGATAAACAACCTCTGCAACTTGGCTGGATATAAAATGAAGTAAAAAAAAAAATCAATAGCTTTCCATTACTCAAAAGATAAACATGTTGAGAAAGAAATTAGGAAAAAGACACCCTTAACAAAAGTCACAAACAATATGAAATACCTTGTTATGACCACAACTGAGCAAATGAATGTTCTGTATGATGAGAATTTCAAATCTCTGAAGAAGTAAATTGAAGAAGATCTCAAAAGATGGAAAGATCTCCCATGCTCATAGATTAGACAGATCAACATTTTTTTAAAAAAATGGCCATCTTGCCAAAATCAATCTAAAAGTTCAATGCAATCCCCATTAAAATTCCAACACAATTCTTCATAGAGTTAAAAAGAATAATATATAAATTCATTTCGAATAACAAAAAAAAAAAAAAAACCTTCCTGGGAAATGATCATCCCTGATCTCAAGCTATATTAAGAGATCAATCATGATAAAAAATGCGTAGTATTGATACAGAGATAGGCAGGTAGATCATTGGAATGAACCCATATACCTATGGTCACCTAATCTTTGATAAAGGACCTAAAAACATTCAATGGAAAAATGAGAGCCTCTTCAACAAATGGTGCTGGTTCTACTGGCAGTCAGCATGCATAAGAATTCAATATGATCCATTCTTATCTCCTTGTAGAAAGCTCAAGTGCCAGTGGATCAAAGACCTCCAAATAAACCAGGTACACTGAAACTATTCGAAAAGAAAGTGGGAAAGAATTTAGAACACATAGGCACAGCAGAAATTTTCCTGATCCGAACACCAATGCCATATTCTCTAAGATCATGAATTGACAAATGGGGCTTCATGGAATTGCAGTTCTGTAATCCTAAGGACATTTTTTAAGATGACAGAAAGACAGCCAACATATTGAGAAAGGATCTCTACGGACAGAGGGCTAATATCAAATATATTCAAAGAAGTTAGACTTCAGAGAATCAAATAATCTTATTAAAAGTGAGGTACAAAGAATTTTGATCTAATGAATAATGGCTGAGAAACACCTAAAGAAATTCTCAACATCCCTATTTTCATCATTTCATCAGGGAAATTTAAATCAAATCAACCCTGAGATTCTACCTCACACCAGTTAGAATAGCTGAGTTCAAAAACTCAGGTTATATATAGCAGATATTGGCCAGGATATGGACAAAGTGGAACATCCTTCCCCTGTTGGTGGGTTCACAAGCTGGCACAACATCTCTGGAAATCAGTCTGGTGGTACCTCAGAAAACTGAACATAGTATTACCTGAAGACCCAGGTTTTCCACTCCTGAGCATATGCCCAAAATTTGCTCCAACATATAGCAAGGACACATGTTGTACCGTGTTTATAGTATCCTTAGTTATAAGAGTCAGAAGCTGGAAAGAACCCAGATGTTCTTCAACAGAGGAATAGATACAGAGATCATGGTACATTTAAACGATGGAGTACTATTACAATGACTTTATCAAATTCATAGGCAAATGGATGGAACTACAAACTATCATCTTGAGTGAGCTAACCCAGTCACAAAAGAACACATGTTATGTACTCACTGATACACAGATACTGCCCCTAAATATTCTGAATACTCAAGAAACAAATCACATACCCTATAAAGCTAAAAAAAAAAAAAAGGAAGGCCTGAATGTTGATGCCTTAGTCCTTCTGAGAAGGGAGAACAAAATACTCATGGGAGGAAATCCAAGATTAAATAGAGGAGCAGAGATTGAAGAAAAGTTCAACTGGTGACTGCCTTATCTGGGAATCCACTCCACATGCTGCCACCGAACCCAAGCACTATTGCTAATGCCAAGAATTGCTTACTGGCAGGAACCAGATATGGATACCTCCTCAGAGGTTCTGCCAGAGTCATAAAGATACAGCTGAGAATGCTTGCATCTAACCATCAGACTGAAGACAGTCAATGAAAGTGCTAGAGAAGGGACTGGAAGAGCTGAAAGGGTTTGCCACCTCATGAAAAGAACATATTATCAACCAACCAAAACCTCCACAACTCCCATGGACATAAACCTCAATCATTAAGTATACATGGAGAGTTCCATGACTCCAGTTGCATATGTAGCAGAGGATAGTAGTGTCTGGCATCAGTGGGAGAAGAGGCCTTCTGTCTAGTGAAGGAATGTTTTCCTAGTGTCAAGGCACTGAGGTGGAGGGATTGATTGGAAGGGGGTTCATCTTCATGGAAACAAGTGAACTGAACAAGCATGGGGATTGAAAGCAGGGGTTGAATGGGCTAACATTTGAAATGTAAATACAGAGAATATTTATTAAAATAATTTAAAAAAGATTTGGTTGTATGCCTTGAAAACTTAATAGTTACAATGAGCTAAAGTACATGTAAAACAAAATGTAACATGGAAATAAAGTTTTCTTAAATCAAATACTGACTAAAAAATATATTTATATAGTTTTATATAAAAATTATGTTAAAATCTGGAAAAAAGTACTGACAAAAAATGTATAATTTTAAGCAAAAAATGTTTAAAATCTGTACATTTATCTTTGTTTTGTAAAATAAAGTTGTTTTAAAAAATAATTTAAAAAAGAATCTGGACTCTATTCACCATCTCTAATTTTTTTAGAAAACATCATAGCACCATTAATCATTTTTCACATAATAAAAAAAGTTTTCATCGTGTTTACCAAATACTAGAAATCAGATTCTTCCTGTATGTGGTTACTGTTATTTCACTGCTTAATAATATAAACATGAATCTTATCTTAAAACATGAGTTATTTCTTTACATGTAGTAGAGTATCTCCAATAACAATTTGAATACCATGTGGAAAATTGAGCAAATATTGGAATGTGAAGCCTTTGCTGACTCACTAAAAATATGAAATGGACAAATGTTGGTTTAATATTAATAATAAATCAGAATAGGAAAAAATCTACTATCACCTAACATCTTCCTTTTAAGGAAGCAAAAATATTTGAGAAATATATGGGTAGTTTTATTTTAGGAACTATGTATCTATAAAGAAAATCTCATGAGGAGAGAATAATCTAATAAGTGTACATGATAAAATAGTGCCCATGAAAGGGCTTATTTGCCGAGCAAAGATGAGATGATATGATTAAATAATAAATTCCAAAACCTCTAAAGACTGACTCAAATGATAAGTCTTTTTGAGAGTAATGGGTTTGATCTTTTTGAGAACTATAACATAACTCTAGTAAAAGTATCAAATTCAATATATCAGGAGTTTGAATGTTAATAATTACACAGTAGCCATATAAATTTGGAACTCAAAGACTTGTTTGAAGTTTAATTAAAATATGGTTATAAGTGTAGTAGTTTTGAATTAGTGCTTTAGAACTACCATTGATAAACTAATTTCCTGCAAACAATATAAATTCTTTATTTTACAGATATAATATGTCTAAGGGCAAGGAATTAATAAATTGCATACTTTTGGTGGTATTATAAGTAGATGCATTTATTTCCATTTTCAAGTTTGTGGGACCTTCTTGTTTCTTTTTCTCTATCTTTCAAAGTTAGAGATATTATTATGCAAGACTTTCTTACACGATCTTTTTTTCAGATTCTGAGATGATAAAGATCTGAGTTTCATGTCCCGAAAACATGCGTTTACTTTGTGTTTGTAGAAATAATTCAGTATAAATGTCCCTTTGTCAAGTCAGGTGAAATCTTGAGAGATGGAATGGGGGGTAAGAGTAGCATACATTCATACAGTTTTCCTCCAGAAGAGCTAAGGTTAAATACCAGCATCCATATCATGTGTACCTATAACTCCATACTGAGTGAAATCTAATACCACTTGCTTTTGCAGATATTAGCACTTCCAACCATATACCACCATCCACCCAAACTGGTTAATTTTTAAAAAGTAATTTTAAAAATTAGATAATTAGTTTTTTAATTTCATCTGCTGCTTCAAATTCTTTTTTTTTTTAATGTGTGTAAACTTATACATGTACAAGACATTTGGTTTTGAATACAGATAATTTTATGACACCATGGGAATGGATAGAGCACATTAGCTTTGTTTTGAATGTATCATTGCAGATATTATGTGAAGAAAGATCAAGCACTTTGTTAATTGTGAAATGATACTTATAGTAATATAAACAAATATTTGTCCTTGAATAAGAGAAAAAGTAGTAGAACATACTAAAATCATATTTGAGCTTCATTATGAAATCAAAGAAAACAAAATTTAACATGGGTTAGTGTAGAATATGAGTATAAGACAACAATCAAAAGCATATCCTGCGGCTAAGAAGATCACTCCATTCACTAGATCACCAACCATCGAACACACACTGAGAGACCCATGGGCCCAGGTGTATCTGTAGCTGAAGATAGAAGTGTCTGGAATCAATATAAGAAGAGACCTTTGGTCCAGTGAGGGCATGTTTTCACAATGTAGGGGAATGCCAGGGCACCAAGGTGGAGAGGGTAATTGGGAGCTAGTGCACCTTCTAACATTTCAAATATAAATACAGAGAGTATCTAATAAAATTATTTTTAAAAACTGGATCTGAAAAGTAGGCAGGGAGTGACAGAAGATGTCTCTTTTGGAAAAGAACTTGATGAGCATGAAATAAGGCAGTTAGTTCAGTATTTCCTGTACTTGCAGATGTTCTAAATTTAATTCTCAGTATCTATAGAAGCTTCAATCATTCTTATCTCCAGTTCCAGAAGACCCAATACCCTCTTCTGGCCTCCATAAGCAGAAGACACACATGCAGTGCATCCATACATGTCATACATGTACTCAAGTCAAAGCTTTTACAAATTGTTTTTTTTTTTTTTTTTTTTTTTTTTGACTAAGAATGGGCACTGAGGGCCCACATATTTGAATGCTTAGCCATCAGAGAATGGGACCATTAGAGAAACATTAGGGTGTGTACATGGTTGGATGAAGTGTATTACTGGAAGTAGGTTTGGGGTTTCTCTAGCCCATACTAGGCCCAATGTTATATCTGCCTACAGGTCAGAATGTAAAACTCTTAGCTACTTCTACAACACCATATCTACCTGCATTCCATAATAACCTCACCATAATAATAATGGACTAATATATGAAACCATAGCAATCCCAAAATTAACCACTTTCTTTTAGAAGAGTTGTCATGGTCACAGTGTCTCTTCAGAATAATAGAACACTGACTAAGACAAGATGAAATAAAAAATTTAAAAATTAGTTTAAAGTGAACAGTGAGGTAGTAAAGATAGCTAGGAATTCTATAGTCTTATATTGTTTCAGCCATTGCTATGCTTATGCTTCTGAAACTTTGAATTTATTTTACTGTGGTTCTCTTATACCATTGTAGGTAAGGGGTAATGGTCAGATGAGTTGTCCTTTGAAAAGAAAACTAATAGTATATGCTTGTTTAAATAGTTTCTCAGAAGAGCTGATGTTGTCAATAAATGACAGAATGTTGTGAATTTCAAAATATTTCCCCTGAAAGTAAAACAGAAAATTTTCATTTCTATTCAATGAGTGAATCTAAACTAAAATGTCTGGATTTTCCAGCCCATGACCTCAGCAACTTGGTAAATATAGTTCTTGTTTTCTAACTATGGGGTTCATTACTATGAATGTTTGAGCTTTTGAGTTTTTATTTTGGTAATTTGTGATTTTCTATTTATGTTCTCCAAACTTAATGATAGCATTTTCCTTGTGATTTCACTTTACATACAGATCACAGAGTTTCTGAATTTTTTAATTTCACTAGTGGTTTTGCTGAAGCTATTGAGAACACTGAGTTATTTATTACACTTCAAGTTTTATGCCTTTTAATAATGAAATATATCTACTAGAATCTGAATTTATAAATAAAAATGCATATTTAGCTCACAGATTCAGAAACATAATTCAACATTAATGAGAGTTTTCTTGGCTATGCTTCATTATATGGAAAATTTATATGTGAAGAAGTAATCACAGCAAAAGACATAGAGATAGAGTTGCCTAATCTACAATAAAAGCATATCCTCATGTGACCAAGAAAGAACTCATTATCAACTTTTCAAAATGCCAATAAACATTGTCACTAAGAGTAGCAAATATCTAATATGTTAAACTAGTGCTTCTAGATTTCTAAATACTGGTACATTTACTTTTATTACTATAAAAATATTCTTTATTAATTTTCCTAAATGATCCATTGTTAAGTTTTTGGTCTTAATTTATATAGATATGTTTCAGGAATATATTGTTTCATAAACCTTACTCAGAATAACAACATATCTATAAGTATATTCAGCTTGGGATTTGTTGAGCTTCATTTCCTTTTACAAGAATATAAATTGTAGATGTTTATTATTGGTTTTTAACTATGTTATTTCTCATGATTATTTATGCTAACATAGATTTTTCAATCTGAAAATGAAAGTAACCATATATGTGATGAAATTACTGACCAAAGTTCAGAAAGTAAGCAAATTCCCTGTTGACAATCAGAACAGTCAATATCCCATTATCAAAAACATAGAAAATCATTGAAAGCATAAATAAACTGAACTACAAAATCAGTCATCTATACATGATGAATATCTGTAGACTGGGAGTCAGTAGACTGAATAACAACAAAACACTCATTCTTCTTATGGTTTAGTTCTTGGTCATAAAACATATCTAAACAAATAAAGAGATAAGAAAGTATGCAGGATCTGATCTCCAATCACAGAGAAATCACTTTAGAAATTAAAAACAAAATGATGGGGAAATTAAAATGCATCTTGATATTTAACAACACAGTTTCCAATAATATATTACCCCAAATACTTAAGGTACAATTAAAGGAATTTTGATCTGAAGGAAACAATCATTCATGATATCAAATTCTGTGGGAAGATAGGCCAGACAAATTAACATAGATATTTAACCCTAGCAGGAAAGCACAAAAAGGAGAGGTATAGTCCAGAAGAATTTATATATATATATATATATATATATATATATATATATATATATATATAATGATTTATAGGCCAGTCAAAATTACAGTTTGCAGTACCCAATTCAAAAAACATCTAAAGTAAAAAAAAAAAAAAAAAAGAAGAAGAAAGAAGAAGAAGAAATTTTGGAATGATAACCAGTACTATATTGTGATAACATTTTAATTTTGAATAAAAATATTAAAAGTATATATAATAATATAAATACTAGAAGATAAAATAGTTAAATCTAGTATTGAGAAATATAATTATAGCAAAGTATCAATTAAATTAAAAAGAGAAAATCAATAGATATGCAACACATTCAGCACTAATTCTCTGAACATACACATAATACCAGTAGTTCTTCAGCTATACTAACTTGGATTATAATTATTTACCATCCCCTATAAAACATTTTAGTCATATAAAGTAAGAAATCAATTCTTCAATTGGGTAAAAGATATTTTTAAAAATCCTTCTACTACCATCCTATTTAACATTGAAAAATTTGACGGCTTTCCTATTAAGTTATTGAAACAAGAATGTGCTCTTTTATCAGCAATTTTTATATTATCCTAAATGCCCTAACTAGTGTATCAGAACATAAAATGAAATCAATTATGTAAATATTGAGAAATATGAAATAAAACATTTTTCACAGATTACATGTTCATTTATGTAGAAAATTTGAAAGTATAATCAAAAATCAACTTCTGTTAATGATTAATCATAGAAAAATTGCATGAGAAAAAAATTTGAAGAAACAAGGTAAAGTCCTTTTATTGCATAAAAATCCAAACAGAATTATATATTATAATTTAAACATAGAATAAACCCCCAAAAATTCATAGACCTTATGAAGCTCAAAAAGATGGAAAGCCAAAATAGGGATGTTTCAGTCCTTCTTAGAAAGGAGAACGAAACACTCACAGGAGGAAAAACAAGGTCAAATAGGGGAACAGGGATTGAAGAAAAGATCAGAGACTGCTTTACCAGGGAATCCACCCCATATGCATCCATCATACTCAAGTACCTTTGCTGAAGCCAAGAAGTACTTACTGGCAGGAACCAGATAGAGATGCCTCCTCAGTGGCTCAGCTATTGTCATACAGATACAGCTGAGCATATTTGTAGCTACCCATTTGACTGAACACAGGGACCCCAATGAAGGTGCTAAAGAAAGGACTGAAGGAGCTGAAAGGTGGTTGCAACCTCATGGGAAAAACATTATCAACCAACCAATCCCTCCAAAACTCCCATGGACTAAAACACCAACCATAGAGCACACATTGAGAGACTTATTGATCCAGTTGCATATGTACCTGAAGTAGCAGTGTCAGACATCAGTGGGAGAAGAGGCCTTTGGTCTGGTGAAGTCATGCTTTCCCAGTGTAGGGAAATGCCAAGGCAATGGGGTGGAGAAGGTGATTAAAAGTGAGTTTACCTTCATGAAGACAAGTGGAGGGGGAGGATAACTTTTCAAATGTAAATACAGAGGGTATCTAATAAAAGTGGAGGGTAAAGGTCCATAGTCTCACTGAAAAAAAAAATAAATAAAAAAATAACATTTATGTATAATTTGTGGAGTACTCCGTCAATAAAATAATTAGAAGTAAATCTAACAACACCTTAATGGTGTTTACAGAAAGAAAACTTAAAGAATGTGATGATAAAAATTGACAAATAAACAATAGTAAACAAATAAACCAACAAATAAATCAAAAGGTACTCTATAATTGTAGGCAAAAAGACACAATACCATCACAATTTGAATTCCTAGCCATGCTTATTTTCAAACTCAATGCATCTTCCACCAAAATGTCAGCACACTAGTTTGTAGGAATTGATAAAATGATTATTATACTTGAATGGAGGCAAAAAGAATAAGAACGGCCAAAATAATATATCAAAAACAAATAATCAGGACATCATGTCTTTGTACCTAAATTCAAATATAAAGACAAAGCAAAGAACATCAGTAGCACACAGGAAAGAAAACCAACTATTTTAAGTAATATGAAAAAATTGGAGACAATTGTTGCGAATGAGAATTGAAGCAGAAGGCACATCTACTTGTCTCTTTTAAATTGACACAATTTATTCAAACATTTTTAAATTGTTCTATTAATTATTGAGACCAGAATCAACTTATAATCCTCATTTTTTCTTCTTAAAGTAACATTTTAAAAGTACATCAAATATTAAGTTGAAGGGATGATAATGACTTAGAAAGGCATAAGAAGAAAAAATATTCACAAAGCAACATGAGGGATAAAATTATATTTCTACAAATAGTTGACAGAATTTGGGAAACATAAGTTCTTTAAATGTTTTTGATTTTCCTCACATTGTTTGACCTAATCTATAATCTTCATGCAAAAAAATAAAAAAAAAATAAAAAAATAAAGCCAAAAAACAAACCAACCAACCAAACTAACAAACAAACAAAAAACATAAATTCGAATTTAGGGCCCATGGAGAAGGATTATGTGGGAGATTGTTTGCTCTGAAAATGGGAGAACCTGTGTCCAGATCTCTAGGACTGAAATAAATATCAAGCATGACTGCATATGCTGGTACCTCAAACACACTTGGCTGGAGAAACACTAAGAGTCCACTGGCCAAGGAGCCTAGCTGAAATGAGCTCTGGATTCAATGAAAAATCCAGCATACCTGTTTCTTTTCCTATTATTGTGATAAAATATAAAGACTTTGTGTGTGTGTGTGTGTGTGTGTTTGTGTTTGTGTGTGTATGTGTGTGTGTGTGTGTGTGTGTGTGTGAGTGTGTGTGTGTGTCAGAGAGAAAGAGAGAAGGGGGAGGGAAGGAGAGAGAGGTAGTTGTGGGAAAAAATATTGCTCAAAATTTAAGGGTACAGTCTCTTATATCAGGAAAGTAAAAGATCTGAGCCTGAAGCAATAATATAATATCACAATCACAGTAAGGGAGCATATTATGATGAATGTATGATGCTGTTTAATACATGCTGCTGCGTAGTTCCCTTTCTTCAGTTATGTAGCTCAGGATCCCATTTAGGGAATTGTGCCCTCCACAGTGTATAATAAATCTTCCCACCATCTCAATTAATGTAATCAAGATTATCTTTTATGGGCATGTTTAAAAGTCGCTCCCCTAAAGTTATCTCCAAGAAGATTCTAGATTCTGTTAAATTTAAAGAAAAAAATATCCCCAATCAATAGGATACAGAAATATGTAACATATTCAACGTTCTGTTTTTCCAGGCTCTTCATGTATGTACATGTGATGAGTATCAATGGGCACACACACCTGCACACTTGTAGGAAAGCATCAACAGCAAGACACACATATATACATATACACACATACAGAGAGAGGATGAAGAAGGGAGAGAAGAAGAAATGGAGGGAAGGAAGGAGAGAAGGAGGGAGAGGGGGAAGGAGGGAGGGAGACAGAGAGTTATAGACATTTTAAGAAAACAAACAACTGCTTTTATTTTGATATACTTAAGTCATCAAGGAATTAAAATAAAGTTCATTCTGACCTTCACTCTCAGTTCACTAAACATTAAATTATTCCACAGGGCAAAACCATAGCTTATCATTCTTTTTAAAAAATTTATTTAATGTTTTTTATTAAGTTCAGATTTTTATCCCCCTCCCTGTCTAACCTCTGTCTCTTCCATATCCCATAACTCCTCCCTATATCTTCATGACCCCATCCTTCACCCCACCAGACCTATGCACTCCCTGGGGCTTCCAGTCTCTTGAGGGTTAACTGTATCTTCACTGACTGAGTTGAGACCCAGCAGTCCTTTGTTCTATGTTGTGTTGGGAGCCTCATATCAGCTGGTATATGCTGACTGGCTAGTGATCCAGTATCTGAGAGATCTTAGGGTCCAGGTTAGTTGAGACTGCTGGTTTGAATATAGGGTAACCCTTATCCTCAGTTTTTTAAAGCTTTTTCCTATTTGAATCATAAGGCTCAGCAGCTTTTATTCATTGGTTGTGTCTAAATATGTGCATCTGACTCTTTCAGCTCTTTGTTGGGTATTTTGGGGTCATTCATGATAGGCCCCTTTGTGTTTGGATACCATAGACTCAGTAATTGTGTCAGGCTTTGGGGGCTCCCCTTAGGATGGATCTCAATTCAGCCCTGCCACTAGACTCAGGAAATCAATATGAAGATTCCTCAGAAAATCAGAAATAGATCTACCTGAAGATCCATCTATACCACACTGAGCATATACTCAAAAGATGCCCCACAGTGCCACTGGAGCCCATGTTTCACTATGTTCATAAAGGTCTTGTTTGTGACAGCCAGGAATGGGAAACTGCCCAGGTGTCCCACAACAGAAGAATGGATACAGAAAATGTGATTCATTTACACAATAAAATACTACTAAATTATTAAGAATGAGAACAACCTGAGTTTTACAAGCTAATGGATGGAACTGGAAAAATCATCATTCTGAGTGAGGTAACTCAAACCCAAAAGGGGCCTGGATGGTATGGTCTCACTAATAATAAGTGGATATTAACTAAAGAGAATCACAGAATTACCCAGATTATAATCCACAGAACTCAAAAAAAAAAAAAAAAAAAAAAAAAAAAAGATCAATAAGCAGAAGAGCCCAAGTGAGGATGGCTTAATCTCACTTGGGAGGGAGGAAAGAGTCATCACAGGAGTGGGGATGAAGAAAAAGACCTAGGTGGGAAAGGAGTCAGGGAAGGGAAGTAGGGGACATGATCAGGTGGAGGGATAAGACTGAATTTCTGAGGACCAGCATAAAGGATGCACAGGTGTTTATGGGTATCAGGGGTTTGGAGACTCCAGAGAATAAGACTCAGGACTCAAAGGGAGGAACCTTAGATGCAATTTGCTGCAATGGGGAGAGGGAACTTGTAGAGCCAAAACTCCCGCAGGAATGCGGGATATCAAGTGAGGGATAGGTTTGCAACCCAACAGTCAAAAACCCTAACACATAATTGTCCTTCTCAGAAAGTACTGCAGGAACACGAATGGCGAAGATCCTGAGCAATAGACCATCATTTTCCATAGACTACCTCTCTCCTTAGAAACATTTATATCGGCAGAAAAGACGCTCAGACCACCTGCCACCAGGAAGAGCAGTGACCCAGAGACACAGGCCTGGTGAGAAGGTTTTCCGACTAGCCAGGGGGCAGAGAGATCTCTGCCAAGCATGCAGAAAGTGTGCCCTGCCCTGCTTGATCCAGGGACTAGTAACCCAGCATTGGGCCCTCTGTTCCCAGCTGAAGACTTTTGGGTGCAGAACAGGGGCTAGAACCACCTGCCACCAGGAACAGCTGAGATTCAGGGACACAAATGCCAAACACTCGAGAAACAGAAGAGTCAGACCTGAAATCTTACCTCAGGATGATGAGAGATCCTTAAAAAAGAATGGAAGGAAAGGCATAAAGAATTAGAAGCTTTTAAAGAAGAAACGAGAAAAACAATCAAAGAACTCAAAGAACTAGAAGAAAACAGAACCAAAGGGATGAAGGAATAAAAGAAGGAATTTAAAACGGATATGGACACGATAAAAAAAGCACTAAAAGAGACAACCCAAGAAGTAGAAATCCTAAAAAAAGAAATCAGGAGTCATAGAAGCAAGCATTTCCAATAGACTACAAGAGATGGAAGAGAGAATCTTGGGGGCCGAAGGCAACATTGAAAACACAGACAAAACAGTCAGAGAAGATGCAAAAACCAAAAAGCTCCTAACCCAAAATGTCCAGGAGATCCAGGACACAATGAGAAGACCAAACCTCAGGATAATAGGAATAGAAGAGGGAGAGGAATATCAATTAAGAGGCACAGTAAATATCTTCAACAAAATTGTAGAAGAAAACTTCCCTACCCTTAAGAATGAGATGACCACGAGCATAAAAGAAGCCTTCAGAACTCCAAATAGGTTAGACCAGAAAAGAAATTCTTCCCGACACATAATAGTCAAAACACCAAATGCCCAAAGCAATGAAAGAATACTAAAAGCAGTAAAAGAAAAAGGTCAGGTAGCATATAAAGGCAGACCAATCAGAATAATACCCGATTTCTCAACAGAGACACTGAAAGCTAGAAGATCCTGGACAGACATCATGCACACACTAAGAGAGCACAAGTGCCAGCCCAAGCTGCTATACCCAGCAAAACTATCAATCACCATAGATGGAGAGATGAAGATATTTCAAGACAAATTAAAATTTACACAATATCTGACCACAAACCCAACACTACAACGAATTATAGGTGGAAAACCCAATACAATGAGGGGAACTACATCCTAGTAAAAACAAGAAATCTCCTAAGCAAGAAAACCAAAACCATTATGCTCAATCTTTACACACCAAGAAAACTTTGACTAATTCCTGGTTACATCCTGTTTTACATGTACTTTATGCTCATTGTAACTGCTAAAACCTTATTGTACAATATCAAACCTTTGAAAAAAAATGCCAAGCACTGAAAAAAATGTATTTGTATACTTTAATGCAAAAATGCTTTAAATTTGTTAATTTATCTTTGTGTTTTAAAATAAAGTAGTTCAAAAACAAAAAAAAAATAAAGATTTGGAAAGACATTAACAAAATTGGAAACAAAAGAATCAAAGATAAAAAAGAAGAATGAAGAACATGAAGACATGGTTCTTTGAAAAACAAATCAAAATTTACAGACTTTTAGACAAAATAAGCAATAAAATATGTGTTATCCAAATAAATAAAACCAGAAATTAAAAGGAGACATAAGACTAGATACTCATGAAATTTAGAGAATCATGTGATCATACATGTCCTCAATACATTTTTTCTTTAAAATGACACAGCTAGGGTGAATAGAAATGAGGGAAAATCAATTGAGTAAACATATTCATAACATCCAATTGTAAAATATTTTCTTAATTAGTGGTCAATAGGGGTGGGCCTAAGCCTTTGTGTGTGGTTTTGTCCCTGGACTGGTGATATTGCATTCTATATGAAAGAAGCCTGAGATAGCCACAAACACAAGGCAGTATGCAATACCCTACCATGGTCTCTGTATTAGTTCCTACCTCCAGTTTCCTGTCCTGTTTGATTTCTTGCCTTGAATGACTGAAGGATCTGAATGGGATTATAACACTCTAACTGGACTATCCAGAGCTCCCAGGGACTGAAATATCAACCAATGTATATAAATGGAGGGATCCAGGATTTCAGATGCCTATGTAACAGAGCATGACCTTATCTGACATCAATGGGAAAGGAAGAAGCCTCTATGTTCCAGTGTAGGGTGATGCTAGCTAGAGGGGTGATATGGGATTTGGTAAATGGGTAGAGGAGCACCTATATATACATGCAAAACAAGGGGTGAATGGGATGGGAGAGTTTTGGAGGGCTAACTGGGAAGAGGATATCATTTTAAATATAAGTGAGTAAAATAATTATTAAAAATAAAAGACTAGCTAAAAATTCCTTCAAAAATATCTGGCAAGTCTTTATGTTAGCTTGGGTTGGTACATAATTGATATTGTTATATATAAACAATAAATGATATTTTAATGGGGTGCAGATTTAAAAAGAGAATTTTTAGCTAAGAAATCTTGAATGGCTGAGAAGCATCCATATTCATTAAGGAAGTGCAAATCAAAATGACCTGAGATGCCACCTCACAACAATCACAATGACTAAGGTAAAAAACTCAGGCAACAACTGATGCTGGAGAGGATGTAAAGAAAAAGGAACACTCCTCAATTTCAGATAGTACTGCAAGCTGGTAAAACCACTTCAGAAATTAACCTGGCAATTTCTGACAAAATTGGAAATAGTTCAACCTGAAGATCCATCTATACCTCTCCTGGGCAGATACCCAAAAGAGGCTACAACACAAAATAAAGACAGATGCTAGGTTGAAAGCAGCCCTGTTTATAATACCCAGAAGGTGAAAACAACCCAGATGCCCCTCAAAAAAGAAATGGATCCAGAAAATGGGTTACATTTACATAATGGAGTAATATTCAGCCATTGAAAACCATGACTTCATGAAACTCATAGGCAAATGGATAGAACTAGAAATTATCATCCAGATGATGTAATCCAGACCCCAAAGAACACATGTTATATACTATATATACTCACTGATAAATGGATATTAGCCAAAAAGCTCACAATGCCCATGATTCAAAGCACAGATCATATGAAGCTTAGGAGGAACAAAGAACAAGGTGTGGATACTTCAGTCCCACCTTCGGGGAGGTGACACAATCATAAATAGAGGTGGAGAGGAGAGGGGAACCAGAGAGGGATGGGGGAGAAAATAACAAGGCAATATCAGGTACTGGACAGGATGGGAGAGTGGTGCAAAAGATCTAGAAATCGAATAAAAATATGTAGGAGGGTAAGGAACTGAGACTAACCACTGGAGGTTCCCAGATGGTAGGGAAATGAGAAGCTCCAAGGACCCAAGAGTATGATTTTAGCAGAGAAAGGGAAATAGATCCTGTAGAGACCACTGTGAGTAGATAGGTAAGGCTCCAAGTCAAGGGATGGGACTATCCACCAATCTCAAGTTTTTGACCCAGAAATTTTCTCCTCCAAAGAAAAGACAGGGACAAAAAAATAGAGCACAGACTAAAGAAAGGGCCATCCTGGGACTGCTCCACCTGGTGATTCATCCTGTCTGCAAACCCCATACCCTGACACTGTTCTTATTGCCAAGAGGTGCTTGCTGACAGGAACCTGATATGGCAATTCCCTGGGAGGTTCTACCAGCACCTGACCAAAGCATATGTAGATGCTTGGCTTCCAACCATCATACTGAGCTTGGTACCCTGATGGGGAAGTTGGGGGTGGAGAAATGGGAAGAGTGGAGGAGGATTGTAACCCCATAGGAAGAGAAATGTCAGTTGTCCTACCACCAGTGCTCCCAGAGACAAGACTACCAACCAAGCAGTATACAAAGAGGGATCCATAGATCCATATGCAGCAGAGGATGGCCTTGTCTGACATCAGTGGGAAAGAAGACCCTTGGTCTTATGGATGGTGAAGTATGGATGTGTAGAGTAGCACTCCCATAGTGGCTAGGGTGAGGGGGAAAGGGCTGATGGGTGGGTAGAGTTGTTGATGGGTAACCAGGAATGAGGAGATCATTTATGATATAAACAACTCGGATGATTTTAAAAAGAAAGAAAAGAGAAAAAGAAGTAAGATAAAGGACATCTGGTGCTTTCTCCATTTGAATGATGTGCTATTTTTCCTTGTGATTCCATCACACTATTAAATCATAGTCAAATTACTAAAGGTTAGGGTTTTCTGAATGTAATTATTCCTATCATATACATGTCTATTGCTGTCAGAAGTAAGAAGAGACTTAGATCACTTAGAATTCTAACCACAAATGGCTTTAAGCCACTGCATAATGTGGGTTCTGGGAACTGCATCTAGGTCTTCTGGAAAAACAAAAAACAAAAAAACAAAAATCAAACAAACAAAAAAACAAGTATTCTTAGGACTCTAAATTTTTGTTTGTTTGTTTGCTTGTTTTTTTTTTAAATTGTGTGTTTGAATTTACTGACCTCCATTTAACTTTTCATCTTATAATGGTTTTCTTTCCTTGAAAAACAATTTAGGTTTACATTTTATTCCATCTTAAAATGAAAGACACAGAGTTCCAGTTCAACTTAACTTCTTAAAGATGAAACAAACAAAAAGCCAGTCACCTAAACAAACAAAACAAAACAAAGCAAAACAAAACAAAAACCTTCAGGCCAAATAATAGTACAATTAGAAAAGGACTTTCTGAAGACATGGTAGAATATACTTAGGACTGGAGAGCTGTCTCCATAGTTTAAGCACTGGATTCACTTTTAGAGGACACTAGTTTTATTCTTAGCAGCCTGATGGTAGTTTACAATCATCTGTATATCGACTACCAGGAAAATTGATGCCCTGTTTTTTATTTCATTCATACCAGACATGCATGTGGTATACATATGCAAAGATTGATCTACATAAAATTTTAAAATAGTAACAAATAAAAAAGAAAAAAAAAATAGAAAGGCAGTGGTGGTACAAGACATTAAATCATAGAATTTGGGATGCAAAGGTACATGGACCTTTTTCAGTTTGAATCCAGCCTAATCTACAGACTGAGTTTAAGAACAACCAAGTCTACAGTGGAAAGCCCAGTCTCAAAAAGCCAAGTGTAGATTGTCCTGAAGCTGTTTGTATTTTAATGTTAATTCCACTTCCCCAAGAAGACCTGCCTAGTCACTTACTCAAGAAGTGACTTCACCTGAAACTTCCCATTTTAATTAGTAAAATAAAGGAAATCCAGTGACTTGGCTGGGGGAGGGAGAGAGGAGAGGGCTGAGGAGGTCATAGGACAGAGGATGGAGGTCATAGCCAGATGGAGCTTCCCAAGGACCATCTAGACACAGGTGATATTGATTGGCATTAAATAGCTATGAACATTAAGGATTTTATAGGTCTAGTACCTTATATAGAAGGGCAGTATGTATCTGTCTATTCAATGCAATCTTGTGTGGAGTGTTTGTGGATTGGGAGTTGAATATATAAACCTGTATGAAAAGCTATTAGGCTGTAGAGTTGTTCGTTTTGTGGGATTTTGGGGCATAGAAACACCCTGGGACAGAGGCAGAGAACAGGTGCTAGAAAACTGCTAAAGAAGGGAGTTGCATGGACAAGTTGGGCCATGGTGGTGGCTCACACTGGGTGACAGAGGTGCATGTGGCTACCTATCAGGGTCTATCCTGAGGAGTGAGACCTCAGGGCTGATAAAGTGTTAAACTGTTTTTTAAAATTATTTTAATTTTTACTGCAACAGGTAGCACACCAACATGTTAGGCAAGAATCAAATAAAAGGTTTATGTCTACCAGTCTAAGATTTATTTAATAGGTGTTTATTTTCTGAGTAAGAGGGGGCAAGTGCCATTTTGAGTCATGTGGTTTCTCAGTGCAGGAACCTTAAAGAGACAGCCTTTGCTGACAGGCTATAGTGTCCTGTGGCAAAAAAGCATGCAACCCAGGTATACACAGAGATAGATAAAATGGGAGAAATATTGAGAGAGAGAGAGAGAGAGAGAGAGAGAGAGAGAGAGAGAGAGAGAGAGAGAGAAAGAGAAAGAGAGAAAGATTAGTAACTACTGGATTCCTTAAAAATTGTTTTCAAAAATTAAAAAGGTTATTTGTTTGTTTTAAGATGGTATAAGGAATTGAGGTACAAGTCAAGTTTGTTCTTCTAAATAGAGTAATAGCGGATAGAATTTACCCAAATCATATGGGAATTTTCACCAGTTGTTCAGTACTAAGATGAATCAATATGTACACCAGAAGAGTGCATATAGTTGGATATTAAGTTAGGTATTAATAATGGAGATCTGATTTTCCAGACTGACAGACAAATCAAATTACTTTGGGCTAAGGTCTTAGATTTACAGGATTGTTTAGTAACTGTATAAAAACCTGGTTCAAAATTAGATAAAGAAAGTCACTGACTCCAAGACGGTGAGTGGTGATTTTTTGCAGGTTTAGATTTCTCATTGATAGAGATCTGTGCTACAGAGAGTATATAGATACATATGTTAGGGAAGTTATTAATAATTAAAGATCTGTTGCCCCAGATTAAGAGGAATACCGGTCAAAATATGTAAGCTAAGGTTTTGGTTTTAAAAATTGCTTACTCATTTATTTATAAGTGATAGTAGTTTGTTTTGTGAATTATCCTGCTAAAGCCATGTGGCTACTCAGATGCCGGCTTGTGAGACTTTATTATAATTATCTTAATTGTTTACATTGTTTCAAAATAGATGTGATGTTGAGTTTTGTGTTTATAATATTTCTGTGGGAGAGAATATAAGATACAAGATACTCTAGTTGCCAACTGGAGGACACACTATTTTGGGAAAAAGGTTTCATTTTTATGTTTTTAAAAAGTGTGATTCCGCTCTATTTGTCTTCCACAGTTATTTGGATTAGATTTGATAGAAGTAGAACACCAGAAAAACTTAATTATAAAGATCAAACAAAATATTTCTTGATACTAAAATGTTTTCTTTTATGTTTTTTTCTGTTTTTATGTTATGTTCTTTTATGTTTTTTTCTTTTATTTTATACTAAAATGTTGAGTTTTATATATGTTTCAGAATGTACAACTATGATAAAGCTTGACATCAGAATGCTAAACTGGCCTGATTCCAGACATTGGAGACTACAACAACAGTCAGTGTGGCTTTTCCTCTTGAGGCCTGTCCAGATTCTTCATTTCCATCCTGCTTTCTAAATTCTCAACACCGATGTATTCAGCTTGAAGAAGCTTAAGGTGAGTGATCACCTGATTCCCTGGACTTTGGGAGGGGGAGTGTGAAAGTGGTTATTGTAAGTTTGTTTTTATAAAAAATTTAGAAATTTTCATAATCATACAGGGAGGAATTAGCCAAATTCTATTATACAGTCATAATCCTATTTTTGTAACTAAGCTAAAGTCATATATTAATTAGTAAAAATCTTTCTAACTCATACAAAATTAAAGTTATATACTTTACAGTACTAAAATTTGATTTGATATAGATTTAAAGTTTAAACATTATGTTTAGTTGAATAAAAAATACTAGGTGAGGGCTAGGTAACAATGGTTCTGAGTCAATAAAAGGGTGTTTTATTAAAAGATAATTTTAATTTAAAATAGCCAAAAATAGTAAAGGCTTAACAGTTCAGAGATGCTTTATGTAGATAGATAATCTTCAAATGCATCAGAAGTGCACAGAATGTGATATTTATGGACATTTTTGTAATTAAAGATCAATTGACTAAATACCTGTCTGCTCCTGACAGCACCCCTTCTTACACTGTAAGAAGAAATTGAGCATCAATATAGTTACTCCAGTTGTGGTGAGACAGCCACTTGACAAGAATTGCCTCATTCATCTATAGACAATACTGTCCAGAAAGTGACACTTCTGAGAAATAGTTGACTGATAATCTTTACCAAGCCAAAATTATCAGTCTTACAGATTTATGCATTAAAAAAGTTCTGTCAGATATGATCCTGAACAAGAAGGCCGAAGACTGATGCTCCAACGTTTTGAGAGAAGTGGGACTGTCCTAGTGATCAGAAACAGTCTGTACATATTAGTTAGTTTTGGAAGCTGTGTTTTGTGCTTCTCAATATCAGGTAATATTAGCCATTCTGAGATTTCTGACATTGTTGATGACTGGTAGCCTCATAGCCAGACCAGTTGCTTGGCATTAAGAAACTTAAAAATAGATTTCAAAAAGGTGATTTTCTGATGACATGCAATCTAAAACTAAGATATAAGTCAGATACAGAAGTATAGTCTTCCAAGATAAATAAAAGGGTACTTTATTTAATAGACAAAATTGATAAGCTAGATGTTAAGGCTGACTTATACTTTATAAATTATAAAATGGTAATAGTTATAATTATAATATCGTTGGAAAATAAAGCTTTTTAACTGTACAAAAATGAGAAAATGTAGATTGTCCTGAAGCAGGTGATATTGACTGGCATTAAACAGCTATGAACATTAAGGATTTTATAGGTCTATTATCTTATATAGAAGGGCAGTTTGTATTGTTATCTATTCAATGTTCATTCAATGTCTATTCTTCTTGTGTGGATGGTTTGTGGATTCAGAGTTGAATATGTAAACCTGTATGAAAAGCTACTGGGACATAGTTGTATTTATGTGGATTTGTGGGTAGAGAAATACTGCAGGACAGAGGTAGAGAACAGGCAGTAGAAAACTGCCAGGGACAGGAGTTGTGTGGGCAAGTTGGGCTATGGTGGTGACTCAGACTTGGTGCCTAGGTGTGTATGGCTCAGTATCAGGGTCAGGCCTAAGAGATGAGACCTCAGGGTGAATAAAGAAATAAACATTTTAAAAATTATTTTTAATATTTACTGCAGTAGCCAAGAAAGAAATAAGAAGAACTGAGTTTAAATAAATGTTAGCATGTAAAAGACAGGGTAAGGATCAATATAAATGAGAAAGAAATATACATGCAGCTCTGTATGATAGTGTTAAGATGACCAAGATAAGAGGAATCACAAAACTATTTATTGTATAATTCTAAACTGTATTGGATCCCTGTAGAGTCTGGGATGGGGATGGGCTTCATACTGGAAGTGGAAACAAAATAGAGACAGGACATCCCTGTAAAGTACTCTGTTCAGAGATCAAAAGGAAATGATACTCTAATTCTCAATAAATAAATATTCATAAAGCTTTAAAATCACGTGAGAAAACAGAATATGTCCCTTTCTGCCTTTAAACCACTTAGTTCAGTCTCTTTTTTACCTTTGGCTGCTTTTAAAATAAATAACTGACTTACATCTGTTAACTAAAATTGTTCCTTCAAGAGGACATGAACAAAGGCACATTTGTTTCAAGATTATGATTTTTTGTGTTAGGGCAGAGGATATATATTCTACTACTTTTACTAATATGCTATGTCTCTATTAGTAGTACATAGATGAATGTCAGAAACAAAGAAAAAATAAATACACTTTGTCTTCCACAGGGAGTAGTAAAACAAGTAAAATTAGCCCAGTAAGGCAATTTTGCTGCAAAAAGATATACCAGGTTCCAAACTGTGCTATCAGGCACATTTGACCAAGATGCCTTCCTCTCTTATTTGATTTTGTCTCTCCTCTTTGACAGAAAATACACTTAACAATCTGATGAGATTGGATAAGAGCAAAGGGGAAGCAGGTTTGGTAATATGAACTATTGTCATGTCTACTACCATTGATAAGAAAAAAAAAAACTAAGAAAAAAAACCTAGACACCATTGATAGAACAATTCAATTTATTACAAGAATCCCATATGATAGCAAAACAGTTTGTTTCCCATGAAATTCTTATTGGAAATTCTCTGCTTTTACATTTCAGATATGGTATCCCTTTCCCACAATCCTATCATTCCTTCCAAACCTATTGACTAAATAAACGTGCTCCCTCTCCCAACCACCCTCTCCTACCTCAGCTCCTTGGCATTCCCCTACACTGGAAAACAGAGCTTTCCATGAATCAAAGGACTCTCCTCCCATTGATGTTAGAAAATGCTATCCTCTGCTGCATATGCACACTGGACCATGGGTTTTTGCATGGGAACTCATTGGTTGGTGTTTTAGTCCATGGGAGCTGTGGTGGGTTTAGATAGTTGATAATTCTGTTCTTCCAGTGGAATTGCAGACCCTTTCAACTCCTTCAGTCCTTTTTCTAGCTCCTTTATTGTTCAGTCTGATGGTTAGCTGCAAGCATCCTCCTCTAGATCAGTATGGCTCTGGCAGAGGCTCTGAGGAGGCAACCATATCAGATTCCTGCCAGTAAGTAATACTTGGCCTCATTAATAGTGCTTGTGCTTATTGGGCTAGTGTGGGGTATATCCGCATGTGAGGCAGTATGTGGATGATCTATTCTCAGATTGTTCCACCTCTATTTGTCCCTTTATTTCCTCCCATGAAAGTTTTGCTCATTCTTCTAAGAAAGACTGAAGCATCCACTTTCTGGCCATCCTTCTTTCTGAATTTCCTAAGTTCTATAGATGGTTCCTTGGGTAGTCCAAGCTTTTGGAACTAGTAACCACTTATAAGTGAATACATACTATGAGTACTCTTTCGTGAATGAGTTACCTCATTCAGGATGATAGCTTCAAGTTTCATCTATTTGCCTAGGAATTTCATGAAGTCGTTGTATTTGATAGCTGAGTAGTACTCCATTGTGTTTATGTACCACAATGTCTTTATATATTCCTCTGATGAAGGACATCTTGGTTCTTTCCAGCTTTTGGCTATTATAAATAAGGCTTCTGTGAACATGGTTGTACTTATGTCCTTGTTGGATGTTGGAGCATCTTGTGGGTATATGCCCAAGAGTGTTATACCTGTATCCTCAGGTAGTACTATGTCCAACTTCCTGAGTAATTGCCAGATTGAATTCTGGAGTGGTTGTATCAGCTTGCAGTCCCTCAAGCAGTTTCTCTTTTTCCACATCCTCACCAGGATCTGCTGTCACCTGAATCTTTGATCTTAACCATTATGACTGGTGTTAGGTTAAATATTAGGGTAGATTTTGTATTGTATTTTCTAATGACTAGAGATGTTGAACATTTCCTTAGGTGCTTGTCAGCCATTAAATATTCTTCAGATGAGAATTCATTTTTTGCTCTGTGCCCCATTTTTAATATGATGATTTGATTCTCTAGAGTTTAACTTCTTGAGTTCTTTGTATATATTGGATAGTAGACCTTTATCAGATGTAGGATTAGTAAAGATATTTTGCAATCTGTTGGTTGTTGTTTTGTCATTTTGACAGTGACCTTTGCTTTACAGAAGCTTTACAATTTCCTGAGGTCCCATTTGTCAATTCTTGATCTTAGAGCATAAGCCATTGGTGTTCTATTCAGGAATTTTTCCCTGTTCCTTTGTGTTCTAAGCTTTTCCCCACTTTCTGTTAATTTGTTTTAGTGTACCTGGTTTTATGTGAATGTCTTTAATCCACTTGCCCTTGAACTTTGGACAAGGAGATAAGAAAGGATCATTTATATTCTTCTGAGTACCGACTGCCAGTTGAACCAGTACCATTTTTTGAAGAAGCTGTTCTTTTTGCTTTGAATATTTTTAGCTCCTTTGTCAAATATCAAATGAGCTTATATGTGAGGGTTCATTTCTAGGTCTTCATTGCTATTCCATTGATCTACCTGCCTGTCTCTGTACCAATTCAATGCAGTTTTTAATCACAATTGACCTATTTTTTAATTGTTGAGAATGGTTTTGCTATGGTAGAGGGTTTTTTTAATTATTATTCCAAATGAATTTGCAATTTGTTCTTTCTAACTCTACAAAGAAATGAGTTGGAATTTGGATACTTGTTCTTTCTTTTGACAATGTCTAATATTATTAATTTCAATTTTATAAAAATTCAATTTACTATGAGAATTTATTATAAAACGGATGAGTAAAGATGTGAGTTGTGTCTTTATTTTAAGAAATGAATAAAATTTGTGATTTTTGACTTTGCAGAATTGATTTACCACTGTGAAAAAAAAAAAAAAACATTAAAAAGGCAAACATTTTCCTCCTTGAATTAAGAGTTTTCTTAGAACACTCTATGCATGTGAAAAGACTTATTTTTTTTCTCTAGTTCTCACCCTAGACTGGCTGAATGTGTAGTAGAAATCACTGAATGAAACAGAGTGTACTTTCTCTAGAAGGCTTATGCTCAACTCACAAGGTTGTCATGACTATCTTACTGATAAAGTAAGATCAGTAAAACTATTTTTTAAAAGTATAATGAGAAAAATCTAATCTGGAATCAAACACCTATTGAGTTAGAGTCAGAATTTCTCATTTGCTGTAACATCAGCAAAAATTCACAGCTTTGTGTTTGTGTGTGTGTGTGTGTGTGAGAGAGAGAGAGAGAGAGAGAGAGAGAGAGAGAGAGAGAGAGAGAGAGAGAGAGAGAGAGATAAGTAGGAAAGAAAATATAAAACCATGAACATAAATAATGAATAGCTACAAAATAGTTATTCTTTGATATTTTCAGGGTGTCAGCTTCTTCAAAGAAAGACCTGATTCGGTAATTATAAAATTATGAAGTACTTTCTATTTTGAGAAATATATTATTACTTTTCTGCATTATTCTGTTTCAACACAGGTAATGAAGTTATCAAGTGAACTTAAATTTAAATAATCAAATTTACTTTCTCTGAAAATTTTGACTTGTAAGATGATTTATAAAGGATAGGTAAAATGTATTGACTGTCTAAGAAGTGTAATCAAATAAACACATTCCTCATTATTTTTGTAAGTGTTTTATTATTTTACCACACTGAAAGTTAAATTTTTTTACAAAGAAAGAGTAGCATAAACTGATCCATTCTCTTTATATATGTTTTTACATAAAAGAGTATATGTATGTTTGTGTGTGTGTGCATGTGTGTATGTGTGCACACACTCATGTGTGTATATATGCATGCATATGTGTATGTACATATGTGCATATGAGTGCAGATGCCTGATCAAAGCAAAGACATCATACTGAAACTGAAATTACATGCAGTTGTGTGCTTCCTCACATGAGGGTTAGTAACCTTACTTGGATCCTCCAGAAGAACAGTATGCTTGCTTAACAGCCAAGTCTTCTCTCAAACCCCCATTTTTTGTTTTTATTTGTATTTTTGAAACATGGATTCAATGTATAGACCAAATAAGTCTGAACTTATAAAGGTCCACTGAGTGGTAGAATTAAAAATAGTCAAAAATCTTATGTGTTAGACAAGATGTCAAACATATTTAATTCCAGTCCTTGGGACCAGTAAATTGGGGACCAGTTTTGTCTGCATAGTGAATTCCAGGATAACCACAGCTACATAGTATGGCATTTAACCTCCCAAAAATGAATTAAAAAACTCTTGGCATATGGAAAAAGAAAGGTGTGAGGTACGTATTATAATAGAAAATAACTGGCTATGAATCTTGTCAATAATCTGCACTTTTTAATATTATATTTATTTATTTAATTACATCTCAAATGCTTCCCCTCCCAGTCATCCCTCCTTTCCTCATCCCTCATTCCCTTCTCCTCTGAGAGGGTGGGCCCCCTCCTAGCTATGCTCCTACCCTGGCTTATTCAGTCTCTGGCAGAGTAGGCACATCCATTCTCAGAAGCCACTCAAGATTACACTGTAGGGGAACTTACAATACATCTCTGTTCCCAATATTGGGAACCTACATGAAGACTGAGCTGCACATCGGCTACATATGGACCAGAGTTTTCAATCTAGCCCTGTGTGACAAGGAAGTGGAGAAAGGGGAATGTGCCACCACTGCTGATAGGATTTCAAACAAGTACAAGAACCACTTTGGCAATCAATCTGGCAGTTTCTGAAAAAAAAAAAAAAAAAACTGAAAATAGTTCTTTAAAGCTCCTGTGCATATAACTAAAACTGTTCCATTGTACCACAGAATACTTGCTCAACTGGGGAAGGCTTAGTTCAGAGGTTCAGTCAATTAACATCAAAGTAGTAACATGGCAGCATCCAGGGAAGCATGGTCCAGGAGGAGTCAAGAGTTCTAAATCATCATCAACTGAATGCTGCTAAGAGAATGCTTATTTCCAGGCCGCTAGGGTGGGGTCTTAAGCCCATGGCCATGGTGCCACACTTACTCCAACAAGGCCACAACTCCTAATAGTGCCACTTCCTGGGCCAAGCTAATACAAGCCATTGCAGTAGACAAGTAAGTAGGTAGATATGTTGGTAGGTAGGTAAGTAGGTACATAGGTGATATATAAGCTGTGAAGTAGAAATCAATAAATAAAAAGAAAAAAAAAGAGAAACATTAAATGTTATCAATTTACTTATCAAAAATAAGATTCTCATAGAAAATGGGTTTTATTATATACGAACAATTGAAAATAAATTGGTATGGTCTGGAAATAAAATTCAAAAAGTGTAAGTGAGGGAAAACTTATTTAAGATTAAATTTAGAAGCATACAAGCAGACAGGAACAAGATAAACAGGATCAAGGTCCAGTTTTATCTTATTTTTTTTTTGATGATAAATATTTGTTTTATTTACCATTCATATATTTTTCATATAAATACCTATATTTTTACTTGTTACTAAGAGATTTCTTTTTTTTTAATTGAACAACTCTATTTTAAAAAACAAAGGTAAATGTACAGATTTTAAGCATTTTTTGCATAAAAGTATACAAATACATTTTTGTCACTACTTGATTTTTTTTAAAGGTTTGATAGTGTGCATTAAGATATTACTAGTTACAATGAGCTTAAAGTACATGTAAAACAAGATATAACATGGAATTAGTCAAAATTTTCTTGTTGTGTAAAGATTAAGCATAATGGTTTTACATTTTCTTTTTTTTTCTTGAACTTCACAGTCTGTAAGTTGTTTCTGATGTGTTCAGAGCTTTCTGGGGTTAGTATCTAATTATCAGTGACTGCATATTATGTCTCTTCCTTTGTGACTGGGTTATCTCACTCAGGATGATATTCAGGGTCCAGTTTTGTATTAATTTAATAATGAGTGGAAGACAACAGAGTTATTACATAGCCACTGAGTTCAAAAATTGCCTGAGATGGAAATTACATACTTTTCTCTGTGAAATCTCATGTGTGGAGAATACTGTGTAGCAGATGAAAATATGATGATGTAGCATAACAGTAATATTGAACATGAGATTTTCAAATCTGTGAAACTTCCTATCTACCTGAAAGCAGATCTTTTAAGAAAATGAATTCAATTGCATGAATACCCTTTCCTCAACAAGTAGAGAAGATGGACTCTTATTACCTGAAATGAGAACTTTCCATATCAATTCTAAATATAATTGCCACAAAACTATCATATCTTATCTATTCTCTTAAAGTTCTATTTATTGTTCCTAACATTTATTTGCTTTCCCATAAGTGCCCTTTACTTATCCCCCTTCCCCCATTAAGATGTCATTGGGTTTCCTGTAAGTGCTATTTTTCAACATCCACTTCCTCTATGAAGGTGGTATAAAAGCCCCATTCTAAATGTGTCCTTGAGTTACATTTTTCCTGTGAACGTTAATAACTAGTAAGACACTAAATCTGTCTTTTCTCTTGCCTATTCCTCTTGTGTAAGATAATTTGTAGTTCTCAAAGGATAACTCTGAGAGACAATAATAAAAGCTTTTTACTACCCATCATATGCATGGTAAACATGCACATGTCATAATCATATTTATGATTTGGTTTTCTCTAAATGTCTATCACCATTGTGCAGAAAGATCTATATTATAAGAAGGAGAAAAACAAGGAAGAAAACAGAATTGTGTACTGTAGAGGAAGATGAAAAGGTCTCAGATGAGACAAATGGACATTGAATAAAAACTTGCAGTATGTATTTTGGATATAAAATTGATAGGAATTTTTGGTGTATTATGCATTGTGAATAAGTGGAAGTTGGAATCAAAGATGCTTCTTTGATATTAGAATTGAGCAATATATTGAAACATAATGTAATTTGGGATGAGAAAAACAGAAGACTATATTAATTAAATTTAGTATTAATAGAAACCAAAGAATTGCTACTATAGTCCTTCAGTGTGTCTCTTTACAGTCTTAAGGGACCATCATCCTCACTGAAGGAATTTCACAATTTGATATTGGCTGGATAGTGTCTAACAGATAATGGTGACATGTACAGTTTTCAGAATACTCTAATATATAATATTCTAACAAGAAACAATGTGACCAGAGAAACATGATTTATTTTTCTCATTTACATCAAGATACAATTTTTTTCTAGACCTATTAATACTAGTACATATTAAATTGATATATATATATATATATATATATATATATATATATATATATACATTCCATAAGTAACAAATGAGATTACAAAG
Source organism: Micromys minutus (assembly GCF_963924665.1). Taxonomy (NCBI): domain Eukaryota; kingdom Metazoa; phylum Chordata; class Mammalia; order Rodentia; family Muridae; genus Micromys; species Micromys minutus. The sequence goes on along the minus strand of NC_137970.1, from coordinate 62,230,955 downwards.
AAAATATAGAGGAGATATATTTCTCACTTTCTATGTTTCTATGCTCTTTATGTAATTATAGAATAATAAAATAATAAGCAGAGAAGAAAACAGAAGACACTTTATCTTACTGAAAAATATGTGAGTCACTACTATGATATCATTGAGATGTGGTTGTATATTGTCTGTGAGCATATCAGGACTAAAACAGCTTGCAACTATGCACAACAGTACATTTCATTATTGAAGTACTGAAGTACTGAAGATTTTAAAGTCCACTTTATAGGTTCTACATTACTAGTAGCAATTATTTCCCAAAATTTCAAATGTAATCAGGCAAAAGCATTTGATCATGTTTCTAGAATTGAAATATCCTGTTTTTTCCCAGCTGCCTAATGTAATGTCTGCTTCACTTACTATCAATATATAATTAAAACTACTTCACATAGACACTTGCTTTTTGTGTACAGACAGATTAGGAATGTATGAAACTATATTGAACCTTTATTCATAAAACTGATTCTTGGATATGCCCAATATGTTTCTGAACAATTCCTTATAATTTTTTATACTAGTCAGCTATAAATAACTGTGAAGAGGTGGCCATTCTCACTTTATTGTTATAATGCTCTCTTGTTACCAAGAGAATAGAGGTGCTTTCAAAGTATCTTGAAAAATTTCTCCCTATAAAACTAGATTGAAGTATGGATATACTTCACATAAGTAAAATATCACTCAAGTCTTCATAGCTTATCTTAATCCCTACTGCTGTTTAGAAGCCCACACTATGAAAATAAATGACTCATGTAGGCCCCTTACTTAAAACATATTTTTCTTTTTTGTTAATATTCTTGCTGTTTAACATTATACTTTTCAAATCAGCTGCACAGGCTCTTTTCCACCTAGACCAGAGGTAAGCCTGAAGCATAGGCCCTGGGAGGTCACACCAGGAGTTCTCAGAGTGCAGAGAGTTCTGTGTTTTCTGAAAAGAGGTTCTTTCTAGCTCACAGTGAGGCCTGGATCTCTGACATCAGGACTTGGCATCCAACCTATAACAGGGACACAAGCTCCACCTATTTTAGAAGCCTTATTTATAATAGCTTGATACTGGAAAGAAACCAGATGTCCATCAACGGAGGAATGGATGCAGAAAATGTGGTACATTTACACAATGGAGTACTACTCAGCTATTAAAAACAATGACTATATGAAATTCCTAGGCAAATGGATGGAACTAGAGAATGTCATCCTGAGTGAGGTAACCTTCTAACAAAAGAACACACATAGTATTTAGACACTGATAATTGGATAGTAGCCCCAGAATGGTGTGAATAGCCAAAAAACAACCACAGACCTTATGAATTTCAAAAAGTAGGAAGGCCAAAATGTGGAAGCCTTATTCCTTCTTTGAAAGAAAAAGAAAATTGCGTATCTATCATATATTATTGTGTAACAAATATTGTGAGCTATAATATTTTATAAAATAAATAAATTTTAAAATTAAATTAAAAAAGAATTTTCTGAACAAAAAAAAAAAAGAAAACTCACAATCTATCTTACAAGTTTAATCAGGTAAATTTGTTTTAGTATTCAGTTCATTTGTGTATAATTAGTTTCACCTGACTCCAGTATTTAATGTTAAAATAAAACTTTTGATTATTTTTTTACAAAGACACACATATATTTGGGTTCTTTGTGTAGTTTTCTCAATGAAATATGAATAAATGAAGGACTGCAGGTTTTATATATTGCAGTGTGTGAACAAGGTTTCTTATGGAGTTTCAAAAACCACAATGATTCCTTCTAGTTATGATGGGCTTTCAAACAACATTTAGAAAACACTAATCTGTAACACTACTGCAGAAGAACATCATCACTTCATTCTATTAACAGTGTTTTTTTAAAGTACTAAAATATTTAATTCTTTTATTCAGAAATGAAATACAATTATTTAGCCAAAACTGAAGAAGGTTGCAAAATATCTGTCCAGGCCCCTCTAGCTTTTGGATTTGATGTTGAGAAGCCAGGGACAATTTTGAAAAGTCGGCCTTTGTATAGTACTTTTTCTTTGCGGCTTTTGATATTCTTTCTTTTTTACTGAGGTTTTGGTGTTTTAATTATAATGTGGCAGAGAGATTTTCCTTTATGGTCTAGTTCAATTGGGATTCTTGGGGTTTGAACCACCAACCAAAGACCTTCCCCCACATATATAGCAGCTATGCAGCTTGGACTTCATGTTGATCCTAAACAAGTGGAGTTGGTGCTGTCCCGAAAGATGTTGCTTGTGTGTGGGATATGTTCTTCCAGCTGGGCTGCCTAATCTGGCCTCAGTGGGATAAGAAGTATCTAGCCTTACTGAGATGTTAAATGTTAGGTTGGTGGAATAACCAGGGCCACCCAGGAGAATGGGATGGTGAGTTAGAGGAAGGGCTGTTGGAAGGAGTGAGCAGGAGGGAGACAGTGAGTGAGATGTAAAGTGAGTAAGTGAAAAGTAAAATAAAACAGAAGTGAAGAAATACAAAAAGTGCACAAAAAAGATATACATACAAGTTAAGCTACATCAAACACACTAAAAACTAAGATAATCCACTAGTTTTTTAGTCGCTTGAAAATCATATGTAGCATGCCGTGGGTGATTCTGAAATGACCTTGCTCAGTAGAAGCTATGTTACTTGGTCATAAGTAAGAGAAGCAACTTCTACAAGCATAACTTAGAAACTGCGTATGACATGCCTTGCTCAATGTTGTCTATGTTCTCCATGTTTTCTGAAAATCAAGTGTACTACACCACTTCAAATGTCACCTCTTTTCTTTTTCTGTCTGCCTTCCTGTCTCTCTGTCTCTGTCTGTTTGTCTGTCTGTATCTTTGTCTCTGTTTGTTGTCTGTCTGTTTCTCTGTCTCTGAGTGTACATGTGCTAAAGTTAAACTGTCTCTCATATAATTACTTATAAACATCTGCAAAGATCTAGAAAGAGTTCAGAAAAAAAAAAGATATGGTACATGTGCTGGCACAAGTTTTTAATCTCAGCACTAGCAAGGTGGGGGCATAGTCAGAACAGAGGTAGAGGCAAGTAGATCTCTATGAACTGAGAGTCAGCCTGTCCTACAAAGTGAAGACAACCAGAACTCCATAGTGAAGTATGGTTTTAAAGAACAATAAAGAAAAAAAAGAACTGTTTAATTCTGCCAAATCATATCAGAATCTAATGGCCTTAAGAGAATCTAAAAACTCCCTTTATATTTACATTTGATGTAAACCTAGATTGTTTTCCAGAGCAGGTAGGTAGGAAAGAAAAAAATATTAAAACTTATGCATAAATGTATGCTTGTGCACAGAAGTGAATGCTCAGAGATCATAATATGAAGATGCACATGTGAGTTTGTGTGTCTGTGTGTTAATGATTTAATTAATTCATATCCTGCCACCAAAGACAAAATGAAAGTATTGATTTAACTTCAAAGAAACATATCTCTCTCTTTTAAAAATGGGACCTTCAAGCTGTATAGTGTTCAAGCTACTATGGATTCCCATATTAATTTTCTTAGGTTAATATATCACATAGATGTTTTCTTACACATCATCAACAGTTATCTGATAGGATTAGAAACTAGTGGTTCTTTACATTGTTGAAAATTAGTAGGTTGAAATTACCAATAAAGTCTCTCTAGATCTGCATCTTTTTGCCCGGTCTAGGTTTTTTCCCTTCCCTCCTTATAGCCATCTGTTCTGTCTTCCAAATGGCCACTATGAATAGCTCTGAAGTTCACTGAATTGTCTCTTACTATATTAACTATTAATTATTGGACATGGAAATTCTGCCTTCTTTTCCATTCCTAACTTAAAAAGTCCCATGTGTTTTAATTAGAAAAATAATATTAATCTTCTGTCATTTATTCTAAGAGATTTATAGAGTAATTAATATTTTGATACATGTTTCTATCTTTGTGTAGATTTCTTTACACAGGTGTCTTCATTCTTTTGACTTTTGTGTACTCTCTCCATCTCATGATAAAGATAATTCTTTCCTTTCTGTCCCTTCACTTCTAGGTATTCAGTAACCATGTAGGACCAACATTTAAATTTTAATAACAATTATTCTCCTCAAAAAGACAACTGGTGGCTGACAAGATGGCTCAATGGATTAAAGCACTTACCACAATGCTTGAAAAAGCAGTTTGATATCCACAAAACCTACATGGTGGAAGGAGAAAACAAACTTCCATAACTTTTCCTCTAATTCCAAACATGCTCCATAGCATGCAGATGTCAACTCACACACACACACACACACACACACTTATAAACACTCACTGAATCAATTGAATAAAATAACAAATAACATAAAATTATAATCAGACTACATTACTGATAACATTCTTTTATATATACATTTTTCATGTTGAACTGCAATCTGCATTTAGGTTTTTCATATCTGCTTATATTTCTCTATCATGGACTTCTTTCAAGAGTGCCATGTAGTTTATTTTACTTACACCTCTAGTATTGAGCACAGTTTATATTATTTGAGAATTTCTCAGTAGATCCTTGTTAAAAATAGAAATTTTTGTGAAGTTGCTGGGAGAATAACAAAATAATTTCATATCCAATTGAAATGTTTGAGTTTACAATATATGATAATTTATTGATTCAAAAAGCTTTCAAATTAAATGATCTTATCAGAGTATATAAACCATTACTTAGTAGATAATGGAACAGAGGAAAACAAAATGAGAAATGGCTATTCTTTATTCAATGATTCAGTTGACTGATGAAGGCATCCTTATCACAAGGTTTCTAAAAACTCTCATACTAGGTGTTCCACCATTGTTATGGGTTGTCTCTTTACTTCTCATGTATTGATCCCCAAAAAATTGTGGTAAGCATAAAATACTGTATTTTACATATAACATATAGTGAGTGGATCTTCACAATGGTATGGATAAGGCTAAGGCAAGAAAATTCAGTGCTCATAGATTTAAACATTCAGTCCTCAGATCAACCAGTTACAGAAAAATTTGAGGACAACTAACTATTTTAATTTGAAATAATTTCCTAGAATTCATATCTTTGTTTACCATTAAAATTGTTAGTTTAAGATAATTATTTGGAAGTTATACTTGGTAGGAAAGAAAGAGAAATTATAATGTTTTAAAAGCATTTTTGCATAAAACTGTATAAATATTTTTGTTAGTACTTTATTTTTTAAAGGTTTGCTAGTATTAATTGAAAACTTATTAGTTACAATTAGCATAAAGTACATATAAAACGAAAGATAACATGGAAGTCGTCAAAGTTTTTTTGGTGTGTAAAGATTAAACCTAATTATTTTTAAATGCAAACAATTGCCACAAGGCTGCATTCTTAGCTCTTGAATTATTAAAGAGTTAAGGTATAGATATACCACACTCTGAGAGGGTGCTATATACTTACATTTTTTTTTTCCTAAGAAGAACTGTGGCTTCCACAAACTGGCCTTCCTTCTTTTTGAGATTCATATGGTCTGTGAATTGATTCTTGGGTAGTCATAGATTTCTGAGGCTAGTATCCAATTATCAGTGAGTGCATATCATGTCTGTTCTTTTGTGACTGGGTTACCTCACACAGGATGCTATTCTCTGTTTCCATTCATTTGCCTAGGAATTTCATAAATTCATTGTTTCTAATAACTGAGTAGTAGTACTCATTTGTGTGAATGTACTACAATTTCTGTATCCATTATTCTGTTGAAGGACATCTCGATTCTTTCTAGATTATGGCTATTATAAATAAGGCTGCTATGAACATGGTGGAACATATGTCTAAGTTATATGTTGGAGCATCTTTGGTGTATATTTCCAGAAGTGCAGTATCTGGGTTTTAAGGTATTACTATATCCAATTATCTAATGAACCACCAGACTGATTTCCAGAGTGGTTACATAAGCTTACAACCCCACCAACAGTGGAGGAGTGTACCTCTTTCTGTGCATCTTTGCCAGCATCTGCTGTTATCTGAGTTTTTGATCTTACCCATTCTGATTGGTGTGAAGTAGAATGTCAGGGTTGGTTTGATTTGCATTTCCATGATGACTAAGTATGTTGACTATTTCTTTAAGGACTTCTTGGCCATTCAGTATTCCTCAGTTGAGAAATTTTTGTTTAGCTCCTTACCCCATTTTAAAATAGCATTGTTTGAGTCTCTGGATTCTAACTCTTGAGTTTTTTGTAAATATTAGATATTAGACCTTTATCAGATGAAGGTTTGAAAAGAATTTTCCCAGTGTGTTGGCTGCCATTTTTGTTTTCTTGACAGTGTCCTTAGTATTAAAGAATCTTCACAATATCATAAGGTCCCGTTTATCATTTCTTGATCTTAAAGCATATGCCACTGGTGTTCTGTTCAGGAAATTTCCCCCTTTGCTTATATGTTCTCAGATTTTCCTTATTTTCTCTTCTAATAGTTTCAGAGTGCCTGGTTTTATGTGGAGATTATTGATCCAATTGCACTTGAGCTTTGTACAAGAAGATAAATAGTGATCCATTTGCATTTTTCTGAATGCTGATAACCAGTTGAACAGACACCATTTGTTGAAGAGGCTGTTCTTTTCCCATTGACTGTTTTCAACTCTTTTGTCAAAGATCAAGTGTCCATATATGCGAAGGTTCATTTTTGGGTCATCACTTCTGTCCCATTGATCTACCTGCCTATCTTAGTACAAATAACCTGTTTTTTTTTTATTTTTTTCTTTTCTTTTCTTTTTTTTAAACAGAATTGCTTTGCAATTTAGCATGAGAACAGGGATAGTGATGCCCACAGAAATTTCCATGTTGAAGATTCTATTAAATCTGTAGATAACTTTTGGTAAGATGGTCATTTTTACAATGTTGATCCTTCCAATCCATGATCATGGGAGATATTTCCAACTTCTGAGATCTTCAATTTCCTTCTTCAGAGATTTGAAGTTCTTGTTATACAGGTCATTCACATTCTTAGTTATGGTCACAACACTTATTTCATATTTTTTGTGAATATTGTGAAGGGTATCTTTTCCTAATTTTTTCAGCATGTTTGTCCTTTGAGTAAAGGAAGGCTACAGATTTGTTTGAGTTAATTTTATATCCAGACACTTTGCTGAAGTTGTTTATCAGCTGTAAAAGTTCTCTGGTGGAATTTCTGGAGTCACTTAAGGATACTATCATGTCATCTTCAAATAGTGAGATTTAGACTTCTTCCTTTCCAATTTTTATCCCTTTTATTTTATTTGCTGTCTAATTGCTCTGGCCAGGACTTCCAGTTTTATATTAAATAGGTAGAGTAATAGTGGGCAGCCTTGTCTAGTACCTGATTTTAGTGGGATTGCTTCAAGTTTCTCACCTTTAAGTTTGATGTTGGTTATTGGTTTGCTGTATATTGCTTTTATTATCTTTAAGTATGGGCCTTGGATTCCTGCTCTTTCCAAGACTTTTAACAGGAAGGGGTATTGAATTTTTTCAAATGCTTTCTCACTATCTATTGAGATGATCATGTTTTTTCCTTTGAGTTTATTTATATGGTAGATTATATTTATGGATTTCCATATATTAAACTACCACTTTATCCCTGGGATGAAGCCTAATTGATCATGGTGAATGATCATTTTGATGTGTTCTTGAATTTGGTTTGCAAGAATTTTATTGAGTATCTTTGCATCTATGTTTATGAGTGAGATTGGTCTAAAGTTTTTTTTTTTTTTCTTTTTTCTTTTTTTTTTTCCTTTGTAGTGTCTTCGTGTGGCAGGAGATAGGATGAGGGTTTGTGAAGAATAGACTGGAAAGGGGGACAAAATTTGAATTATAAATAATTTATATAATGAAGTTTTAAGAAAGAAAAGAAAAAAAGCAAAGCAAGAGCAATAAATGAGGACTGAATAAAATTAAATGGTAAAAGATCAGTGAATCACTTTTCTTCTTGTGAATAACTACCTTAGCAAAGCATCTCAAAGTTGAATCTTTTGGTCTTACAGTTTGAGGGTACAGTCCATTCGGGTGTTGTAGGAAAATGTAGTGATGAGATAATTTTAGCAGTGGTATTAAGCAGGGGTGTTGACGTCTCCAGTCTCCAATTATTAATGTGTGGGGTGCAATGTATGTTTTGTGCTTTAGTAAGGTTTATTTTATGAATATGGATGCTCTTGTATTTGGAGCATATATGTCAAGGACTGAGAATTCGTCCTGATAAATTTTCCCTGTAATGAGTAAAAAGTGTCCTTCCTTATATTTTTTTGGTAACTTTTGGTTGAAAATCTACTTTATTCAATATCACAATGGCTACTCCAGCTTGTTACTTGGGGCTGTTTGCTTGGAAGTTTTTTTTTTTTTTTTTTTTTTTCCTAGCCTTTTACTCTGAAGTAGTGTCTGTCCTTGTCTCTGAGATTCGTTTCCTGTATGCAGCATAATGCTGGATTCTGTTTATGTATCCAATCTGATAATCTATGTCTCTTTATTGGGGAATTGAGTCCATTTATGTTAACAGATATTAAGGAATAGTGATTGCTGTTTCCTGCTATTTTTGCTTTTAAAGGTAGAATTATCTCTGTGTGTCTTTGTTCTGTTTGTTTTCTTGCTTAGTTATTTTCTTGCTTTTTCTAAGATGTGGTTTTCCTCCTTGTGTTGGGTTTTATATCAATTATTCTTTATAGGGATAGATTTGTGTTCAGATATTGTGTAAATTTAGTTTTTTCCTGAAATACCTTGTTTTCTCCATCTATGGTAACTGAGAGTTTTGCTGGACATAGTAACCTGGGCTGACATTTGTTTTCTATTAGGTATTTCTGTATGATGTCTGTCTAGGATCTTCTAGCTTTCATAGTCTCTGCTGAGAAGTCAGGTGTAATTCTGATTGGTCTGCCTTTATATGTTATATGTCCTTTTTCCCTTGTTGCTTTTAGTACTTTCTTTCTTATAAACACTTGTTGTTTTGATTATTATGTGTCAGAGACTTTTACTTTTCTGGTGCAATCTGTTTGGGGTTCTGTAGGCTTCTTTTGTGCTCATAGTCATCTCATTCTTATGGGTAGGAAAGTTTTCTTCCACAATTTTGTTGAAGATATTTATTGTGCCTCTTAGTTGATATCCCTCACCCTCTTTTATTCATATCATCCTTAGGTTTGGTCTTCTCATTGTGTCCTGGATCTTCTGAACATTTTGGCTTAGGAGCTTTTTGGATTTTGCATCTTCTCTGACTGTTTTGTCTATGTTTTCTATGTTGTCTTTGGCCCCTGCGATTCTTTCTTCCTTCTCTTGTAGTCTGTTTGTGATGGCTTGCATCTGTGTCTCCTGATTTCTTTTTTAGGTTTTCCATCTCCAGGGTTGTCTCTTTTGGTGTTTTCTTTATTGTTTCTATTTTCATTCTCAATTCCTTCATCTCTTGGTTGTGCTTGTCTGTATTTCTTTGTGTGATTTTTATGTTTCCTCTTTAAAAGCTTCTATTTGATTATGTGTGTCTCCTGTGCTTGTTTAAAGGAGTTATTTACCCACTTCTCGAATATCTCTATCATCATTGTGAGGTATGATTTCAAGTCTGAGTCTTCCATTTAAGGAGTGTTCCACAATCCACTGGTTGCTGTGGTGAGAGGGCTTGGTTCTGATGTTGCCAGATTGTCTTGGTTTCCATTGCTTAAGTTCTTTTGTTTTCCTCTTGTTATCTATGATTATAAGTGCTCTTATTGTCAATGACTGGCACCTGTCCCTCCTGTGGATATGAAGGCCCATTGGCTCCAGATGAAAATTGCTTCTTAGTGTTTTACTGGGCAGGCAGTGAGTTCTTGTAGCAGTGACTTAGCTCTGTCTCTGTGGGCTCATGTGTGGGAGTTCTTGCGAGGCCTTTTTGGGAGCTCAGCCCTCTGCCCACAAGTCCTGCATACTGCTGGCAGGGACCTGGATCTTTCTCTAGGCCAAAATGGACCCTTTTCTAGATAGCACAGTATGTGCTGCTTTCTGAGAACTCCTGCTGTGCTCTCCCTGGGCCAATTTGCCAGGCTCTCCTCTGGTCCAGATGTATGAGGGCCTGTAGAGCTGGACTTCATCCTGGGAAGACCTCAGTTCCTACTGGCAAAGGCCTGTGCCTTACTGTTTGCCTGTGCATTTATTCTGAGAGCATAGGCTTCCTTGGCAGTTTCTGAGTCCCTCAGCCAGAGGCCCAGCTCTTCGTGTGGGCTGCATGGGCACCTTTCTGGAGAGCTCTGCCTAGCCCTTTCTGTGATTTGGTTACTCACAGAACAATTTCATCAGGCCTGTGTCCCTGGATATGTGGTCTGCTAGGTAGCAAAGGGCCTGTGTGTTTGGTCTGCTTGCACAGGCTTTCCAGTTCTGTAGGTTTCCTTGGGGTATTCTTGACCCCTCCAGCTTCTTCAATACTTTCTCCCCCTCTTCCACAAGATTACCTGAGCTCCCCCTTAGGTTTTGTCATAGTTTTCTGTATCTGTATCAGCGACTGTGTGAATTCTCTCACATGACAGTTAAGCAATGTTCTTGTTGGCAAGTATAAAATATTATCATTAAGAGTATCAGGGGTGGGCTCTCTCTCATAGCATGGGTCTCATATTGGGCCAGTCATTGGTGGGCCGTTCTCTAAGTCTCTCTTAAAAATCTTTATACCTGCTCATCTTGTATGCACCACAAATCATGGTTCAAAGATTTCGTGCACTGGTTATTTTCCAATCCCTCCAATGTTCACATAATCTAGGAAAACCTGTCCAGGGGTAGAACAATTCACAATAATCTGAGACCTCCCAAATCAATCATGAAAGAGAAAAAATGCCTCCAAAGACTTGTCTACAGGACACTTTAATAGAAATATTTTTTTTTCTCAGTTAAGATTTTCTCTTGATATGTTTAAGTTGGGACAAGCTAGCTAGCTATCTAGCAGATTAAACATCTCATGGAAGCAGAAGTAAAAAATAACAGAATTGATTTTTTTATTTTATTGCTTCTTTTTCTAATTTTATTGAGAATAAGAACACCCTCATGGACTTTATGAAACTGTAATATTTCAAAGTCAGAGTTTGTAATCTCATATATCCACAGTGAAGCCTGAAAGTTTGCATTGCTAACAGTTCTCCAGATGCTCTTGTTTCTGTTTGTTTGGGACCCCATTTTGAAAAGTGACAGTTCAATAGAGTCCAAAGTGCATGGAAACAGGCCATAGGGAATCTTAGACGCCACAGACCTCCTGATCCGACCTTTCCTGCCTTCTTCATCTTCTGATTCCCTAGGTCTGGTGTGGAAGAATGACCCATTGGCCCACCCCAGTTGGCACCTGCACAGGGCCCGGAGTAAGGAGAAAAGTGTTCATTAACAGTTCCAAAATTAGGAGGCACCTTATCTTCTCCAATACATTCTAGGACATTCTGGTCTCCGTGGTCGTTTGGCAGAGGAAGCTGATGGTCCGTCTTGGGTTCCCGAGAGTCTTGCCAAACACTCCCAGGTTACAAAAGCAATGGCTACATCACAAGAGCTGGAAGTTGAGGATGCAGAAGATGATGAGTTTCAAGGCACAGCAGAGCCCAAAGCATCTTATCCAGTCTACCCATAAGTGTCTGCTCCAGACTTGGAAACAGATAAAACACTTTACTGCTGAAAGAATTCAAGTGGTCAAGGACAAAGGGTAGCGTGTTTCTCCTACTTGCTTAGTCTCAGCAGTTCTGGCATTATACTCTGCCCCGAAAGTAGAAAATGTGGGGGTCTACTGGGCTTAGGTACCTGATCCCACTTTGGTCTACCCAGTCACGTGGGAGGATTCATCAACTAGGGTGTTTACTAATTATACAGTGTTTTTGACAGTCCTGATATTTCTCATGGGCTGCCTTTCACTGAGCTCTCATCCATCATTTCTGTTTGTCACTGGTGGGTCACTTGGATAACTCTAATACAAGTTATCCAATAAACTTATGTCTTTGAGGTACAGGAGAGTTTTTTTAAACATAATCAGTTTACCCATCCTTTTAGTTTATCAGTATGCAACGAGAATACTGTGCCCTGGTTTCCAGAATGGAATTCCGACTCCATGGTTCTAAAGAATTCTGTGCTTCTGAATGGATGGCCTAAGGTACTTGTCAACTTGTCTTGGAGATGTCCACCTAGTCTGGATGAAGAGTTTCTTAGGTGCTGAGGGCAATGCAGGAGGGATGACAAATGGCTTTAGGACTCATGGAATTTGGCCCACAGGTTGCCACAGCCACATGGGTGAGTGTCCTGCCCAGCCTCGTAACGCAAGGAAAAGACGCAACACGGCCAGGTTCTTCTCTCAGCAGTTTTATTCAGGACACCTTCTTGATGCTTTGATGGATCCCGAGAGCCCCGAGCCCGGGAGGCTCTCTCCTTTTATCCTCCCCAACCATCCGGAGCCTGTCAGATACCTGAGGTGTCATAGCATCATTTGTCCGTAATGTGGCGTGATAGTGGAATGATACAGGCACGTGTGCTCCCGGGGTGTTTACTGATTAGAGAGGGCTGACACTGGTGCCATCTTAGGCCGTGGCAAAGTGTCAAGGCGCAGTGGCACTGTGTAGCACTGCTCCCTACAGGTGAGCCTTGGTAAGGGACAGCCCCAAGGACCACGTGTCCTGAGGACTTCCTTCTGTTACAGAGTTCTGCTCTTCTTGCTGCCCTCACATCCCTCTTAATCTAAGAATTGTATGAAAACTCTAAGGGGGCTTCCAGCCCCTCACTGGGCAGTATCTCTGTCACTCACAATACTAATGTTTAGTCTCTTTAAGGCATTGTTGATGGAGCAGATTAATGATTCAGTAATCACCCTAGGAAAGAATTTACAGATGTAGGTTGTCAGCAATGACCAACCACTCTTAGATAGCATTTGGAAAAATAAAGTTGTTAGTGAAACTAGGTTGAGATATTTTTGCTAGTGGCTTTGATGTAAAAAATCTTAGGGAACAATCTGAAGTTCAGAAAGGCCAGTTTTATTAGTTATGCTAGAGACACTTTATGGTCAGGGAACAATGGCAGCACTTGCTGACATGAGTCTTACTGGGGCTGGACTGACTGAGATAATTGATTTCTTATACTCATGTTTGCCCTCAGCTTCCTGATACAGTTTATTAAGAATTGCTGATGAGTAGATACACATTTTAAGGATTTAAGGTAGATATGACTTATTTTCCTATAAAAGTTTAGATTTGTGATTAAAAGATACTTACATGATTACTTTTAGAGACAAATAATAAAATAATTGCTCCTTTCTTTGTAACTGCAAATTACTGCCTGCCAGTCAAAGAAACTGGCTGAGAAAATTATCTTGTTTGCTCACACTTTGTTAACCTATAACAAGTTGCTTAGTTAAGAATGTACATGGGTTTTGGGAATAATTGGTTTTCTTTACCTGTACTATGTAATGTTTCTTGTAAAGGTATTGGAAAACACACGTTTTTCATAATCATTCATCAAAAGAAAACTGAAAGGTAATCACACTGAGCTACATTGAGCTGCATACCACTGGAAAGATTTTGCTGGGATATATAAGTGGTGGAAGAAAGAATAAAGTATTAGAGTTGGAACACCCATCAACAAAAAAGAGAGAGAGAGAGAGAGAGAGAGAGAGAGAGAGAGAGAGAGAGAGAGAGAGAGAGAAAAGAAAAGTGACAGTTCAATAAAACCTGGGTATAAAATCTCCTCTTGACTATAGACTAATGCCATGATGCTCCCTGTGGCAAGGAACTTCCTCTAATGAATAAAGATTTCAAGAAACCAATCACTGGGTGAGGTGTAGTTAGAACTTCCAGGTCAGAAGAGGGAAGAGACTAGGAGAAAAGATACTTGCGGCCATTGAGCTGGAGAAAGAGTTTTGGAGATAAGATATAATGAACTAAAGGCCCCCGGTGAGATGGTGGTCTCCAGGACATTAAAGGAAGATGGAGGAAGGGAAGGATAACCTAGATCCATGTGGCTATAGATAGCCACAGGTAGCTATGAATATCTTATAAGGAGTGGATTATTACCATTTGTCTTATCTAGGTGGGCAGTTTATATTATTATCAATTGGCTCTGAGTTTATTATGTGGATATTTTGTGGGGTAACAATTTACTGATATAAATTTGATTGACAAATTACAAGCCTCAAGAGTTTTTATTTTACCAGGTTACTGGTAATTGTGTCTGAGCAGTGTCAACAGCAGGAGAGTCATGAGATAGGCTATCTCTACATGGGGCTAGACATGGAGGCATCTAGACCACTGGTGTCCTTGTAGAGTAGGAGGATCCAATTTTTATTATTTAGTGCAACAGCTCCACATATTATAACATATTCCGAAAACAATCCTTTTAAGCATGGTTGAGTGACTCACTACTAAACCCAGTTTTTTTAGAAGTAGACATAAGAGAGTTGCCTTATATTTAAGGCTAGCATGAGATGCATAATGTATATAATATAAGAGTTCCAGGATGTCTTATGTGACACAGCAAGGAATTGTATCAAAAACAAATAAGCAAAACCACCACATAGAAACAAATGTAAAGGATGGAATTCATCCCAAAATGTTTTCCTTTGTTGTTGCTGGATTTTTTGTTTTATACTGTTCATTTACTTTTACAAAGTTGTGCTTGGTGGGGTGAAGAGCCAGAAATATTTGTTAATCTTTGTTAATTAGGGGCACAAGATATCTTAGAGACCTAATGTTTTATTTCTATAGTATATACATGTTTCTTTGAAAAATAATAAATGTTTCTTTGAAATTGAAAAGATAAATTTAAATGATTCAATAAAATATAGATACAAATATATTTCCTTCATTAATGTACAAATCAGAATAATAAATATCTACATAAAATTGCTAAATTTATTAAGTTAAATAATTATAACTAATAATAACAATCATATTTCCAGGTTCCAATATACTAACACCATTTGTCATTAGTATACACAAAATATAATTAAATTTTATTATCTTGTTGAAGGAGTTTGAAGAGCATGGCACTAATTTTTAAGAATATGTGTGTGTGTGTGTGTGTGTGTGTGTGTGTGTGTGTCTGTGTTTGTCTGTGTGTGTGTGTGTAAAGATATTTACTACTGTACTTTTTAAAGTTACAAAAAATGGTTCAAATTAAGTCACTGTCAGTCTTTATTAACAGGGTATAAAATAATATAAGGAGATAAAAACAATCTCAGATATACTGAAACTTAAATAATTTTTATTGTTTGATATTATTAATGAAAAGTAATTGTTTCACTATTTTATTCCAACCTCATGTATTATATTTTATGACTTTTTTAGTTATTTTTTTCTAAAATTGACAGATGTGTCCAGTTAAATATAATAGAGGATATGTCTAGGTTGTGAGTCAATATAAAAGCTTTGTAATCATGAAAAAAAAAAAATTAGAACACTGAACATAGTCTCCTAAATGCTATTAATTCAGTGATTTTTCCTTTTACATATTTAAATTTACTATAAATTAAAAACCAAAGGAAGCAAATATACTAAATATTTCTAGGCTTTACTATTATATATTTGTCTGAAGAGATTAATTATGAAAGAAGAATTTTCCTTTCACTTACTAATTTATCTATTCAAAAATGTTGATTTGGTGTCTACTTTAAAAGTTCAGAATACAGATATTAAAAAAGGAAAATATAAATCCCTGTTCAAAATATAGCCAGTAAAACCTGTTAATGAACATAGGTACACATAATTTATAAGTTAAAGGTAATAACTATGAAGAAAAATTAAAACTTTCCTTTGGCATACATGTATTCTCTGTTTTTGATTTTGTGTTGCTTTGAGAGAGGATTGAGTATTAAATTTGTATAAGACATACACAAAAAAATCCCATGAATCTGTTATATATTTATATATGGTTGATTTCATGTAGTGATTAATATTGTCAACTTGATTTCATGTGGAATCACTATAGAAACAAAACTCTAGAAGTTCTTGGTTAGATTAATTGTAGTGATCGTGGGAATACACACCCTAGCAATAGCTGAAATTATTCCAGTTTATGAGGTCCCCAAAGGCCATAAAATAGAATAAGTAAGGTGACACATGTGTATTAAGAACTCTTGGTTTCTTTACCACAGATGGAACCAATCACAGGCTCCTTCTCTAAATTAGTCCCTTCCATGATCAAATGTTAAGGCTGTTCCTCTTAAAGTCAATTTTGTCAGAAATATTGTCTCAGAAGTAACATAAGTAGGAATAACATGAGTGACCGAGAGCATTCATAAAGAAACAGAATACTAGGAGATTGGTTAGAGAGGAGCATTTATATACAGGACTTCAAAAAGTACAGCAAGGATCTATCAGCAAATGTGCCCAGGAGCAGATCATGTGTTCCAGCCCCCCTCCTGCCATCCACACCCAGAGATAGCTTGGAGTTCTGATACCAGCAGGCCCACAGGTGAAAGTCCCACCCCCAAACATGTCCTAACTGTGACTACCCACTACACAGATACCAAAATACAAGGACTTCTTTCCCTGCCAAAGACACATCTTCCTTCCATCTGCAACTGCATCCAAGAGCAGATCACGTGCTCCTAGCCTGCATCCCTCACCAACCCGAAACCCAGAGACAGCTTAACTCACAGCAATTCTGACACAACCAGGATAACAGGAGATCCATTGAGCCAGGCTCACAGATCAGGCACACTAGACCTCTATCTCCTATACCCAGAGAGGGACTGGCCTAAAGAGTTACATCATGACCAAGCTCACAGGTGGGACAGACTCCAGTCAAAGACAGCACGGCCAGTTAACACCAAAGATAACCTGAGGGTGAGGGGCAAGCTCAAGAACATAAGCAACAGAAAACAATACCACTAGGCACCGTTAAAACCAAGTTATCCCTGCAAAGCAAGCCCAGGATACCACAACAAGTTTGAAAAGCAAGATTCTGAAGTAAAATCCCACCTCATGAAGATGATTGTCTTAGTCAGAATATCTATTCCTGCATACAAAACATCATGACCATGAAGCAATTTGGAGAGAAAAAGGTTTATTCAGCTTACACTTCCATATTGCTGTTAATCACTGAAGAAAGTCAGGACTGGAACTCAAGTATGTCAGGAAGCAAGAGCTGATGCAGAGGCCATGGAGGAATGTTACTTACTGGCTTGCTTCCCCTGGCTTGCTGAGCTTGCTTTCTTACAGAAACCAGGTCTACCATGCCCAGGGCTGGCACCACACACAATTGGCTAGGCCCTCCCCCCTTGATCACTAGTTGAGAAAATGCCTTACAGCTGAATCTCATGGAGGCATTTTCTCAACTGAGGCTCTTTTCTCTGTAATAACTCCAGCTTGTGTCAAGTTGACACAAAACCAGCCAGTACAATGATAAAGGACATTAAGAAGGGTATTTCCTTAAAGAGATACTTAAAGAAATACTTCCTTAAAGAAATCCTAGAGGCATGGGAGAGGGTGTTTCTGAAGGGGAAACCATGAAAAGGGATAGCATTTTAAATGTAAATAAAATATCCAATAAAACATGTTCAATATCCTTAGTCATCAGGGATATACAAATCAAAATGACCCTGGGATTCTACTTAATACCAATCAGTATGGCTATGAGTCAAAACTCTTGTGACAACAGATGCTGGTGAGAATGTGGAGAAAGTGGTACATTTCTCCACTGCTCATGGGATTGCAAGCTAGTACAACCACTCTAAAAATCAATCGAGTGGTTTCCCTGAAGATTGGAAATAATTCTACTTGAAGACCAAACTATACCATATATATTTTTTTTCAAAGAGTCCTCCAACATATAACAAAGACACAGATCAATTTTGTTCAATGTGGCCAAATTTATAAAATTTAGTAGCTGGAAAGCTGGAAACAACCCAGATGTCCCTCAATAGAAGAATGGGTACGGGAGATGTTGCACATTTACACAATTGAATACTATTCGGCTATCATAAAAACAGAAAACATTATCTTGAGTGAAATGACTGAGACCTAAAGTGACACACATAGTATGTACTCATTATACTCATTAATGAGTCGATATTAATCCCAAAGCTCAGAATGTCCATGATACAACTCACAGATCATATGCAGCTTAACAAGAAGGACCAAAGTTTGGGCATTTAAATCCTACTTAGCGGAGGGGGGGGCAATATATTCATGAGAGGTAGATGAAGGAGGGAACTGGGAGCAAGAAGAGAGGGGAGGAAAGTGAGACAGGATCATGTAAGAGACAAACGGGCAGTAGAGATGGCCAGAAGAATGAATAGAAATATGTAACAGTGTGGGGTGAGGAAAGGGAGGGGGACTATTAGAAAATCCCAGAAGTTAGGGAAGCAAGAGGCTCCCAGGACACAAAGGGGATGACATTAGCCAAAATTATCAGCAGAGGGGAGAAAGAACCTGAAGAGACTATATCCAGTTGTTCAACAGGATCCCTAAGTGTAAGAATGCAGCCACCCACCTATCTGAGACTTTTCAACCCAGAAGAGTTTCTTTCTAAAGGGATAAAAATTGGACCAAAGGCTGAATAAAAGGACATCCAGAGACCACTTCCCCTTGGTATCCATCCCATCTGCAGACACTAAACTCCTGCACTATTGCTGATGCCAAGAAGTTTTTGCAGAGAGGAGTCTGTTACAGCTCTCCAATGAGAAGATCTGCCAGTGCCTAAGACAGATAGAGCTACTCACAGCCAACCATTTGGCTGAGCCCTTGGACCACAATAGAAGAATTAGGAAAGGAAGGAAGGAGTTGAAGGGGATTTTAACCCCATAGGAAGAACGACAACATTAACTAACTGGACCCCTCGGAACTCCCAGGGTCTAAAGCACTAACTAAATTGTGGTGAGTTCACAGCTCCTGTGAAATATGTAGAAGAGGATGACATTATCTGAAATCAATAGTAGGGGAATCTCTAGGTCCGTGGAAACTTGTAGCCCTAGAGTAGGGGGATGCTAGAGGAGTAAGGCAGGAGTGAGTTGGTTGGTGGGGGACTTAACACTAAGGTTCAAACTCAGTATATATTAGATTTCTAAAGATTCTGGATAATCACATCATTGTATTTTAAGTTAATTCTATATTTATTTCTATTTTATATCCATTTATATTATCTATATCTGTATCTGTGTATATATATTTGTCTGAGTAACCATAAACTCCAAGAAAGGGAAATTTATCCCTTAGATCTGGAGTTACAGGGCATTGTATGCCAGCTATTTTGGGTGCTAACTACCTAACTCAAGCCCTTGTGAAGTGCAGTAAACAAGGTTTGTTGTTTATTCATCTTTCAAGCTGTCATCATATACGTTTTTAGAATACAGCAGTATAGGGAATTCATTTTAAAAAGTTAAAGAATACAACTAAAGTCTATTTTACCTGATAGGTAAAGTCTTAACTTTTGTTGTCACATTTTTAATAAATAATACGATATAAGGAGTATATTAAATAAAAGTGGGTAATAAATGATGGAAGATAAAACAATGTCACAAATTGCTGTTTTATTTCATTAGATGTAAATTTCACAAGGCTAACTATTACCTGATGACATGGAACTCATTAAGCTTTTCATGCTTTTTATTGAAAAAAGGGAATCTCCAATTCTAAACTAGATAATGGCATTCATTATCTCTGTCACTCGGTTGATCTAGGATGAGAACTAAACTCAACTAATCACAAAGCTTATAAGTAATTATTATACCTCAAATATAGCTCAACTTATAAGTGAACCAGCTATTACTCATAATGATTCACCTTTAATATATGACATGAAAGAGGTGAAGCTTTTAAACTAACATCCCAGTTGATTCTCAGTCATATGTCCAACAGACACATTTAGATAATTAAGGTCTCAATAGTGAGTTAAGGGTTTGACACTTTTTCTGTTAAATAGTGATTATAATTAATTAGACATTTGATGGGAGAGATAACACAAGACTGCATAAATTTACATTAATTAACCAGCTTTTACTTCATGTAGGTATGCTTTGAATGATATGAAAGATTTTTTTTTATTTTTAAACTCAATTGCATTTTTTCATCTCTGTTATTTAGTGATTGCTCTTATTAACCTAGTGATTACATAATTGGTTGAGGAATATATATGCAATAACTTCTGGATGATATTATATGTGGCAGTATAGGACCTTAAGTCATTTACAGGATTTCTGAAATTGTTTTTCTAGTCTTATACAAGTAAACCCAATAAGTTTGTTTTGAGATCATATTCAAGTATTATAGTACTACCTACTCAATTAAGAAATTTGTTTTTCTTTTTAGGCTGAAATGATCTCATATTAATGTGAAAATAGAAACTATAAAAAGTAACAACACACACACTGATACAAATGACTTACAATCTTTGGAAAGAGGAAAGCTTAAGACTGTATAATAGACATAAAAGAAATTATAAGAGATGAAAATAACAGGAGGCCACAGAGAGGTGTCAAATGGAAGGCATAAAATACAGCATTTAGACCCAAGTATCTTTCTACTGTGATGTTTTAAGTTTGTTTTATTTTTATTGAGAGAAAAGATTAGGTTAAAATATTGAAAAGGAATTCATACTACCATACTACTGGTTTAATATTCTGGTTATTGCTTTTTCATGATATACAACATTTGTGTTGCCATCATTAACAGAAAACAATTTTTGTCTATTTCATATTAATTTATATTTGTGTATATGCATATGTAAGTTAAATATCGATTGCAGAAACACTACATATATTGTGAAATATCTGAATATTAAACACTGTGCAATACTATCTACAAATTTATCTTTACCAATATTTTTAATATTTTATTACATTAATTTATCTTTTAGTGTATTATTACCTTTTATCTTTCTGAAATATATTTGACAAACATAGTAACTGAAGTTTTGCATATATGGTTTTACAAAGTATAAACTATACTGAGAAATATATGGCATATTAATGAGAGGTTATTTATTTTAATGAAATCTTAGGGATTTACTTTTGAAGAGATTTTAATGTGCATCATGTGATTTATGTATTCTTTGAGAGTATGATCTCTGTATATTTTTGAATAGGATATGAGCATTGAATTTTATCTGATCTAAGCAAAATCTTAGTTGTAACATTTAAATTCTCAATGATTTTGGTCAGTTATTATTATTTTAATATATTATTAAATGTATTAATATTTTTATTAATAATAAAATTTAATTATCTTATAATAAAAATGAAAAATAATATTTATTAATAATAAGAATGTTATTGGTATATTAATATTAATATTAATATTAATATTAATGTAACTATATAAAAGATAACAGTATAATGCTTTATATATATTGTAAATATTTTAACAAATAATTGTTTTTTAATATTATGTCTATATATTTATTTACATTGTGGTATTGTTTTACTAAGATGTGTGTATTCATTTTTAT
Organism: Micromys minutus; assembly: GCF_963924665.1. Taxonomy (NCBI): domain Eukaryota; kingdom Metazoa; phylum Chordata; class Mammalia; order Rodentia; family Muridae; genus Micromys; species Micromys minutus. The sequence goes on along the minus strand of NC_137970.1, from coordinate 62,209,633 downwards.
AGTATCTATGATATGTGACTAATTTAATAAAAATTTACTTAGGAATAAAAGAGGTTAATCCATTAGTCCTTTGCCAATAGATTTTATTTTGTCCTTGACCCTTCCCCAACAATACCATTTGTGTTCTTTAGAAAGCATATAATATTATTACATTTTAGAAACATTGTTAATAGTGTGCTCATTAATTTATAGTATTAATTTCATGTCACATTGGAGATGAACTATATTTAGAATTGTGATTTTTGTTAAACTTCTTTTTTTTTGTTTTTTTTTTTAAACGACTTTATTTTACAAAACAAAGATAAATGTACAGATTTTAAACATTTTTTGCTTAAAATTATACATTTTTGTCAGTACTGTTTTTTCAGACATTGAAATAATTTTTACATAAAACCATGTCAATATATTTTTTTAGTCAGTACTTGATTTTTTTCAAGGGCTTGACAGTATGCGTTGAAAACCAATATATGTATATTTTTTTGTTTTCTTTATTTCTTGGACTTCATACAGTCTGTGAGTTGTTTCTGGGGGAGTGCAAGCCTCTGGGGTTAGCATCTCACTATCAGTGACTGCATATTATGTCTGTTCTTTTGTGACTGGGTTATCTCACTCAGGATGATATTCTCTAGATTCAGCCATTTTCTTAAGAATTTGGTTAAGTCATTGTTTCTGGTGGCTGAGTAGTATTCCATTGTGTATATGTACCACAATTTTTGTATCCATTCATCTTCTGAAGGACATCTGGGTTCCTTCCAGCTTCTGGCTATTATAAATAGAGCCGCTATGAGCATTGTGGTGCATATATCTTTGTTGTGTATTAAAGTGTCTCTGGGGTATATGCCCAGAAGTGGAATAGCTGGGTCTTCAGGTAGTACTATATCCAATTTTCTGAGGTATCGCCAGACAGATTTCCAGAGTGGTTGTATTAGCTTGCAACCCCACCAACAGTGGAGAATCAATTACTTATTTCATAAAGGCCCAAGATCAGAATAATTAGTAAAATCATGAACAACCAAAAAATTAAAGTTTCATCAAATTAGTATATTTGTATTTCAAATTATCTGACTAAAAAAGTGAAAATTTAACATGCAAAACATATCTTCAAACTGCATATCTTATAAGGTTATAAGATGCAAAATATGTCAGAAAGTCTGAGGCATAAACTAAAAAATGTGAAGTCAATTAAAAATTAGTGAAGTTTTTTTCGACCAAGTAGATGTAAGCTTGATCACATAGGCTCAACATCATGAACTGCTAATTAAATGAATTAGATAAATTAAATGAAATCCATATTCTAATGAAACATTTTAGCCTCAATATTATTTTCAACTTAAGAAAAAAATTATAGAATTTTGGCAAGATTGTGGCAACATTGGAGTGCATACTTGATGCTTTATTACTAAATGTTCTTTAAAGTCTATTCCAGTTCTCTGATTTTGTTTACATTAATGTAATTTACTTGGACAATTTTAACTTTATCAGTTACATGGAATATTGAATTTTATTAATAAAGTCACTAATTGCCTATGTAAAACAATTGTTTGGTATGTGTAAAATATTATAAGAAATGTATGTATGTATATGACTAAAATTTATAGATACTTTTAAAATTGAAAATGAACAGTAATTCATAAAAATTAACAGTGCTTTTTATTTTAAAATATTGTACTGAATCTGTTATATGGTTCCTGGAGAAGACCCCCAGGTCCTCTACAAAAGAGAACAAATTCTCTGAACTTCTCTACACTACTTATCTTTTTTATAAGTCCTACACCATGGTTTTATATTATTTTATTTTATTTTTAACAATATTATTTTGAAAACAGAGGTACATGTACAGATTTTTTAAAATAATATCATTATTTTATTGTGTTACTATTCTATAATATAGTGGAACTAAGTAGACTTAAGAGTACAAATACTGAAATTGGTATTTTGTAAGGCTGTTTAAAAGAAAACAGAAAACTTTTAAGGAAAAGTAGACATTGTTTTTGGATCTAGAAATTAAAAGTTGCTACTTAAAAATCAATCCAAGAATTCTAAACACCAGGAGGGCGATGTTCTGACCAAATTTTAATTGTTTGCTTCATTATTAAGTACAGAGGTTATATATTATAGAATTAGAAAGAAATGAAGACTGAGAACTATTATAAGTAAAAAAATGAGAATATTTAAAAACTTTTCTCAGCAAAAATGGTAAATGAATATATTTTACATGTACAGATTTTAAAAGCATTTTGCATAAAACTATATGAATTTATTTTTTCAGTACTTGATTTTTTAAAGGTTTGATAGTATGCATTGAAATCTTTCTAGTACATGCTAAACAAAACATAACATGGAAATTGTTAAAGTGTTCTTGGTGTGTAAAGATTAAGCATAATAATTTTTAAATGATTTTATTTTATTATTCATAATTTTTTAGAAATATCAATCAGAATTTTCTAATGAGTAGGGGAATGCATTACTTTTTTTCCCTACATTTTGCCCTTTGTATATATCAGGGGATGATGTCAATGTAAAATCTAATTTAAATAAAGATTCAGGTATTTTAGAAACCTAGGATAGAAAATATACATCATACTCTCATTAATATGATTATATAATTAATAACACGAAGTTGGAAGGAAGATATGGTTGGTAGTAGGGTTCAATAAGACTTGTGCTGATCAGAACAAGAATGACAAAAATGCACTTTATACATTTGTAAAATTATCAAAGAATGAATAAAATATACCATATATATTTAGGTAAAGCTATATTAATTATAAGCAAAATCTCCTTGAGAATAGTGGCATGCATTAAAAAGTGAGAAACAAGAGTTGATAATAAATAATGAAAAATTTATAAATAATCTATTAAAATAACAGATGCACCACGCCAAATAACATAACATCAAAATACATGATGCAAAAAATGATGGAACCACATGTAAATACAGCTATGTAAAAATATAATTTGAAATTTCAATAGTTTATATCCAATAATTCTTATATAAAACAGAAAATAATTTTGAATATATACAACATATAAGTATCATAAGTATAGATTGTTACATTGTATTTATAAAGCTAAGTGTGCTACCATGATTCTATCTACAATAGTATATAAAAGGTAAAATTATAGATAAGAGAACAGGGCTATTGTTTCTAGAGGTTAACTAGGTGAAGGGGAAGAAAGAAATTGGTGATTCATGAGCGTTTGTTATAGATTTATTACTGGCCTATTCGATAACATGTCATAAGTTTTTGAGTGGCATTGGACTTTATTAAGAAGATATTATATAAAAGTTCGCCTAGTTTATCATCTAGTTAGGCCCTGGATAATCAAAATATTCATTTTAAAATAGAACACACTATAAAGATAGAAAGAGAGGGATTATAACTCTGTTGTTATAAACATTGACAATAAAAACGGAGCAAGAAAGAGTGAAGCTCAAGAAAGAAAGGTCAAGGAAAGAAATCATCTCCCCGTGTCATTTTAAATGAGAATGTCTCCCAGAGTATTAGATGCTTTAATATTTGATTTGAAGTTGTTGTTACTGTTTGTGTAGGTTTCTATGATGTTGCTTTACTAAAGAAAGTACGTCAATGGAGGCAGACTTGTGGTTCAAAGCCTTATGCCATTTTGAGTTCACTCTCTGCTAGGTGCTTGTAAAATGTATGAACACTCAGTTTTCCTTTTCCTGAAACCATGATTTATCTTTGCCATTGTGGGCTCTATCTCTCTGGAAGAGTAAGCCCAAAAAATCCTTTTTTTCTCTGTGGACCCCCGCGTTTGCTAGGACACAGAGACACAAAGCAGGTAGTCGATATGAGGCTCCCAGCACATATCCAGCAGAAGACTGTCAGGTCTTGGCACTCTGAGAAAAGATGCACCTAACTCTCAAGAGATTTGGGAATGCTTGCGCAAGGAGAAAGGAGTGGGTGGGTGGGAATGGGAACACCCTCATGGTAGCAGGGGGAGGGGAAATAGAATAAGATGTTTCCAGAGGGGAACCTAGGAAAGGGGATAATATTTGAAATGTAAATAAAGTATACAATAAAATAAAAGACTTAAAACTCCAGGAAGTAGGGAGATACTCTCTGAGACAGTGAAGGCAAAGGAGGTATGGGATGAAGAATAAATAGTCAGAGGTCAGACAAGTAGTGGAATAAATTCTAGTCTGAAAACTTATTAAAAAGCAAAAAAAAAAAAATCACAAATCTTTTAATTTAATTTTAGTTTACTTTATTTTGTTTACACTCCACATGTATCCCCTCATGGTCCACCCTCTGATTGTTCCACATCTGAATCCTCCTCCCCACCACCCCTGTCTCCATAAGGATGTCTCTACCCCACCTACCCCACTAGAACTCTAAACACCCTGGGGCTTCCAGTCCCTTGAGGAATAGGTACATCTTTTCAGACTGAAAACAGACCGGATAGTCCTCTGCTGCATATGCACTAGGTGCCTCATGTCACCTGGTATATTCTGCCTGGTTGGTGATCCAGAGTCCTAGAGATCACGGGGGTCCAGATTATTTGAGACTGCTGGTCCTCATGCAGGGTTGCCCACCTTTTCAGCTTCTTCCAGATTTTTCCTAATTCAACCACAGGGGTCATCAGCTTCTGTGCATTGATTGGGGGCAAATATCTGCATCTAACTCAGCTGCTTGTTGTGTGTTTTGGTGGGCAGTTATGATAGTGCCCTTTTTATGTGTGCTTCATAGCCTCAGTAATAGTGTCAGGCTTTGGTGTCACCTCTTGATCTGGATTCCATTTTGGACCCATCACTGGACCTCCTTTCCCTCGGTCTCTTTTCTCTTTCTATCCCTTTAGTTCTTTCAGACAGGAACAATTATGGTTCAGAGATTTTACTGTGGAATAGCAACCCCATCCCTCACTTGATATCCTGCCTTTTTGTGAGAGGTGGGATCTGTAAGTTCTCACTCCCCACTGTGGGGCATTTCATCTAGGGTCCCTCCCCTTGAGTCCTGAGTGTCACTCACCTTCCAGGTCTCTGGTACATGCTGGAGGATAGTCCCAACCTTCTACCTCCTGAGAATGCTTGTTTCCATTCTTTCTGATGGCCTTTGGGGCTTCAGTAATTTTCTCCCACCCAATAAGAGATCATGTTCCCCTTTCCCTACCCCTGTCCCTTTTCTATCTGAGGCCCATCCCTCCCTCCACCTTTGTGACTGTTTTTTCTCCCTACCAAGTGGGACTGTGGCATCCTCATTTGGGCCTTTTAGCTTGTTGATCTTTTTGAGTTCTGTGAACTGTATCTTCAGTATTCTGTACTAATTTTTGGCTAATATTCACTTATTTGTGAGAAAAAAATCGTTCATGTCTGTTTGGTTCTGAGTTACCTCACTCAGGATATTATCTAGTTTCAACAATTTGCCTGCAAAACCCAGGATGTTCTCTTTCTTAATAGCTGAATAGTATTCTATTATATAAATAGAACCATATTTGTCAGCTTAGAAATTACTCAAGTCCAAGTGGATCAATGACCTCGAAATAAAATGAGATATATTCAATATACTAGAAGAGAATGTTGGAAAGAGCCTAAATCTAATTGGCACAGGGGGAAATTTTACAAACAGAACTCTAATGGCTCATTCTATAAGATCAAGAATTGATAAATTGGACCTCATGAAACTGGAAATTTTGTAAGGCAAAGGACATAGTCATAAAATAAATTTTCAGACTATAGATTGGAAAAAAAACTTCACTAACCCCATATCCTATAGAGGGCTAATATCTATATGAAGAACTATGTGAAGAACTCAAAAACATAACTATCAAAAAAAAAAAAAAAAAAAAAAAACAAACAAATACCCAGTCCAAAAATGGGGTATAGAACTAAGCCCAAAAAAGATAGCTACACAAATATAATTACACCTCTACTAACAAAAATGACAGGAAATAACAATCAGTATTTCCCAATAACTCTTCACATCAATAGACTCAATTCCCCAATACAATATAAAGACTAATAGACTTGATACTTAAATAGGACCAAGAAATTAGTTGCATACAGGAAACACACCTAAATGACAAAGACAGATGCTACCTAAGAGTAAAAGGCTAGAAAAAAAAAATATTTCAAAGCAAATGGTCCCAAGAAACAAGCTGTAGTAGCCATTATAATATCAAATCAAATCAAATCAAATTTCAATTAAAGTTATCAAAAAAGATAAAGAAGGACACTTCATACTCATTAAAGGAAAAAAAATCTACCAAGATGCACCCTCAATTTTGAACATCTATCTTCCAAGGTCACCCACATTCATAAATGAAATTTTGCTAAAGCTCAAACACACATTACACCAAAAACTATAATCTTGGGATTATAACCAACAGATTGGGAAAAAGATCATTAATAATCCTATATCCTATAGAGGTCTAATGTCTAATATATACAAATAACTCAAGAAGTTAGATTCCAGGGATCCAAATCACCCTATTGAAAATAGTGAACAGATCTAAACAAAGAATTTTCAAATGAGGAATATCAAATATCCTAGAAGCATCTAAAGAACTGTTTAACCTCATTAGTCATCAGGGAAATGCAAGTTGAAACAACCCTGAGATTAGACCTCACATCAGCCAGAATGGCTGAGATCAAAAACTCAAGTGACAGCAGATACTAGCAAGGCTGTGGAGAAAGAGGAACACTCCTCCATTGTTGGTGGGAATGTTGAGCTGATACAACCACTGTGGAAATTTGTCTGGTGGTTCCTCAGAAAATTGAACATAGTGATACCTGAAGACCCAGCTATACCACACCTGGAAACACACCCAAAAGATGCTCCAACATATAACAAGTACATATACTCCTCTACATTCATAGCTGCCTTATTTATAATAGCCAGAAGCTGGAAAGAACACAATTTTTTTTTCAAGAGAGGGATAAATACAGAAAATGTGGTACATTTACGCAAGGGAGTACTTTTCAGCTATTAAAAACAATGAAATTTCATGAAATACTTAGGCAAATGGTTCAAACTAGAAAATATCCTGAGTAAGGTAACCCAATCACAAAAGAACACACATGGTATTCACTCACTGATAAGTGGATATTAGCTGAAAAGCTCAGAATACCCAAGGTACAATTTCCAGACCATATGAAGCTCAAGAAGAAGGAAGACCAAAATGTGGATGGTTTAGTTCATTTTAGAAGGGGGGGAAATACTCATTAGAGACAATGCAGGGACAAAGAGTAGAGCAGGTGTTGGGATTCTATAAACCCCACCCTACAGTCACCTGGGAAAAGCCAGGTATGCTCTGCCCGTTACCTGACACTATAAAAGGGGGTTGCTTGCTCCTCTTCTCTCTCTCTTAGCCTCTTGTTCTCTCTCTCCCTTGTTCCCCCATCCCTTTTTCCATCTCTCCCCATTTCCTCCCTCTCTCCACATGCTCATAGCTGTCCTCTTCTCTAAACTTCTCTCTTCTCTCTCTCTCTCTCTCTCTCTCTCTCTCTCTCTCTCTCTCTCTCTCTCTCTCTCTCTCTCTCTCTCTCTCTCCTATCACCCTCTTAACCCCCCTCTCCATGCCACAAAAAACTTTTGTTCTGTACTTGACCATCCTGTGGGGGCAAGGCATTCCCAACATGGGTTCCCCAGAGGTATTCCTCTTGTCCCCATGCCTAGCCTCTCCTCCGTGGAGCATATGCCCCCTACTCTCTTTATCATTTTTCCCTAAGAGCAGGGACTGAAGAAAAAGTTATCCAGATATCACACCACCTGTGGATCTATCCCATATGCAGCCACCAAACACAGTCACTAGTGCTGATGTCAAGAAGTGCTTGCTGATAGAAGCCTGATATGGATGTCTCCTGAGAGGCTCTGAAAGAGCCTTAATGATATAAATAAGGATGATTGCAGCTGTCAGACTGAACACGGGTATCCCAATGGAGGAGTTAAAGAACTGAAGTACCTGAAGGGGTTTCCAACCCCATAGGAAGTACAGCTCAGCTATTAAAAACAATGAGCTTGTGAAATTCTTAGGCATATGGATGTAACAAAAAATATCATCCTGAGTGAGACAAACCAATCACAAAAGAACACACACGGTATGAATTAACTGATCAGTGCATATTAGTTCAAAAGCTCAGATTACACATGATACAATTCACAGACTACATGAAGCTAAAGAAGTTAGAAATACAAAGAGGGGAATATTTATAATATTATTTATAATTGCCAGAAGATTGAAAGAAACCAAATGTCCTTCAACAGAGGAATGGATACAGAAAATGTGGTACATTTACACAATAAAGTAATATTCATTATTAAAAATCATGGCTGCATGAGATTCTCAGGCAAATGGGTGGAATTAGAAGGTACCGTCCTAAGTGAGGTAACCCAGTCACACATAAACACCCATGGTATGCACTGATAAGTGTATATTAGCCCCAAACCTTGGGATACCCATGATACAATTCTCAGACCACAGGAAGCTCAAGAAGAAGAAAGAACAAAGTGTGGATCCTTCAGTCCTTCTTAGACAGAGGAAGGGAATAATCAAGGGAGGAAATACAGAGACAAAGTGTAGAGAAGAGACTAAAGAAAAGTCCAACCAGAGACTGCCCCACCTGGGAATACACCCCTGTCCCATTCTTACAGCCTCTGTCAGGTTCCTTTCTCACTGTTTGGTTTCCACCCACTCTCCCACATACATGCACATATAAAATTAGAAGCTTGATACTACCTAACAATACAAAACACCCAGACATTTCAAAAAAAATTTAAAAGAGGTAGGGGCACAGGAAGGGTAACAGAGTCCATGCAGTTTGAAACTGGATTAGGGAATGAGAGCAAGAGAGTTTGAGCCAGGGACAGGGCAGAATTCTAGAATCTGGGTTACTCTAAGGTATGTCTGCAAAGGCTGTAGGAAAACTTGCTCTTTTGTTTTGTTTGGTTTTGGGAGGACAGGGTTTCTACCTATAACTGTACTGATTGATGTGGAACTCAGATTTATAGCTCCCAGAGATTAAACCACCTAACAAAGAATATACATGAAGGGAACCATGGTTCCAGCAACATGTTGCAGAGGATGGTCTTATCAGGCATCAATGAGAGGAGGGGTCCTTGACCCTGTGAAGTCTCAAAACTCCAGTGTAGGGGAGATGGAAGGGAGTGATGGGTTCTGGAACACATTCATAGAGGCAAGAAGATGGGGGATGGGATAAGGGGATCCCAGAGAGGAATCCCAGAAGGGGAATAACATTTGAAATGTAAGTAAAGAAAAGATCCATATAAAGAAAAAGAAAAAAGAAAAGAAATATGCTGTGATTCTCATAGAACTGCTTTTATGTTTAAATTGTTATTTTGTTTTTTGCTTTTTTTCAATGACTTTTAGTTCTGCACACTTGACGTTTTCAGTATCACTTGGGATAGAAAGTTTTTTGTTTTTTTTTTTTTTTTTTTTTTTTTTTTTTTTTTTTTTTTTCTGATCTTGTCTATTTGGTAACCTATAAGTAACTTTTTTCCTTTAAAGTCATTTCTTTCTTTAGATTTTAAAAGTTCTTTGTATGATTTTGTTGAGAACATTTTTGTGCCTCTGACCTGGATCTCTTCTTCTGCTTCAATACAAATTATTTCGATTATTTACAGTTTTGTTTTTGTATAGCATGCCAGAGTTTCTGCATATTCAGATTTGTTTTTTCCCCAATGCATCTATACAATCTACTGGTTACACTTTGCTCTATTTTATTTTATTTTATTTTATTTTATTTTTGCTTTGAAATTCTGGATTTTCCATTTTAGGTTCTATTTTCTTTTGAATTTATCCCATAATTCTATCATTTTACTAAGTTGTTTGCATATCTTTTGTTTTATATTCTAATTTCATATTATTCATTTTCATGGTCTTCTCTAAAACATATGCTAGATTTCTCTATTTCAAATTTATATTGACCTTTGTCATAAAGATTTTGTTCAATATCTATTAATAATATGGAAATGTCTTATTATTTGTGCAAGTTTTCCACACTATTTTAAATAGTTAGATACACCTGCTTTAACTAAAAAGAGGCAAATTATGTTTTCAATATTCTGCTCACCTTTTAAGTGGTCAACTATCTTCTACTGATGAGATTTTCTTATATAATTAACTTATTCATTTATGTATTTGTGCAATTAAAGCTCTGTGAATTTTCTTTCACATTGTGATGAAATATAATTTACTATTTCAATGATCAAATTGTAAGTAGTTTGACTTCTTAATACCAGCAAACTATCTCTTATGTTGACATGTTCTAATTATTGCTGTGAATGCTTCTTTGCAGTCTTACATATCCAAGTTCCAGGATCTGCTTACATTCACTGTCTCAGTATTGCAAGCAGCCAAATTTATAAGGAACCTTCCTACTTTACCTTAATGAATAATGATATTCAGAACCTTATTTATTCTCCTCCTCCACTCCTCTACATCAACATGTGCATACATACATTTTTATATGATTTCATCTCTCTGTGGATTGAGAATATTCACAGTCACATCAGTAAAGTCAACTAGTCTCAAATTTCTTATAGAGCTATAGTTTTCATTTTAATATTATGTTTTAATATGCAGTGCTTTTTCTGATAGTACAAAACATATCAAATTATTCTAAGCATATTTGCAGCCATTATCCTATATCTATATTTGTGATAAAATACTCTAATTTTCATTCCCCTATCATCCTTCACATACCCGGGTATCAATCAGACCTCTCTACTTGGACAATTCCACCTAAGTTATATCATTCAAATCCTCTTATCTCCATTGATCTAACCCAATGTAGTGTGGCACATCTTCAGGTTATGTCCATCAAAGTACAACACTGCTAGCCTTATTTATTCCCCAAATAATAACTCTTACTCTGGTTGATTCAGAAGAAAAAATAATGACAGCAAAATAATCTGTCCTTCTATTCTTGACATTTCTCTTCTCAAAGTTGTGAGCCTATCTAGATTTCTCTGTTGAACTGATTTCCCTGATAGGAACTCTCTCCATTAACTGAGCAGTCTGATTCTGCAGTGATTCTTGTATTTTCATTTAATAACATGTATATATAAAGTATCTAATGTATTTAGTGTATTCAAAATTAACCTGTTTTGTTCTCTCTCTCTCTCTCTCTCTCTCTCTCTCTCTCTCTCTCTCTCTCACTCTCTCTCTCTCTCTCTCTCTCTCTCTCTCTCTCTCTCACACACACACACACACACACACACACACACACCATACACACACATGCACACACACACAATAAATCATAACTTTCTGAATTTAAGAAAGTAAACATTTAGGAATTGCATTTGCCTGACCAAATTGGTAAGTCTGGATCTATAGACAATTTTTTTTGTTTTAATGTAAACTCTCTGTAATGATGATCAAATTAACAAATAAAGAAGAATATGCTTAGACATTTTATGTTCTTAAATCTTTTTAAGGTGAAGGGTTACTAGTAAAATACACCAAAATGCACTTAAAATAGGATATACAATAAATCTCAGTACTCATAAAGAGAACAAATATTTTTTACTACAGAATCTCATTTTTTCTATAGATGAATAAATCATATGCAACCATTCCTGAGAAAGCTAAAAGTATCAATATATTACCTATCAAAACCAGACCAATTATCAGATACGGGGTCATATTTTTCACTATGTATGTATTGTACAGTTGTGCACATGATAATATTATGTAATAACAATATGCTTTCTATGCTCAGAGATATATATATATATATATATATATATATATATATATATGATTTTTTTTTACTTTTTGCTCTTAGATTTAGTTCTCTTATATAAAAACAAAAGAATTAAATTCTAGTTCCTTCTACTCCTCAAATTATGCCTAAAATAATAGTAGCTCAAATTAGTAATATATTAAAGAAGACATATTAAAATATACAAACAAACAAAAGAACACATCTTCTCTTAATATATCCTGCATGCAATTTTTATGAACTATAGACCTCGATATTTCTATTTCTTTTATACACTGTGATGGAAATAAATATATTTACCTCTTGTCATCTAATCTCTAAAGAGAAGTAGATTGATTTTGAAATAAAATACAAGCGTTGGAATTTAATGCAGGCATCAATAAGTTATCTTATTTCTGAGAGTCTTGGTTTTCATCTAAAAGTGCAACAAGCTAGCATTCCTTTCTCCATTGCATTACTACAAAATTCAATGCCATATTTCACATAAAGTGCTGGGAGTTAGGGCACAATTCCTTTTTCTTGAAACTTGAGCATAATGTATACTGATAGACCCTTGAAAAATAAAATAAGATAGAATCATTCTTACTTGACTCCCACAGAGAATAACTATATACTACTTTAGAAAACGAATCCCCACATGGTTCCAAATTAACATATGAAAGCTACAAGAGGAATATGTAGGAAAATTGGAATATGCATTAACAACAAAAGAATGATCTTTCAGAGCAACTCTATACTTCTCAAACTTATTTTAATTTTTCCTTGTCAACAGTAAATATATATTCAATATTTGATAAATGAACATGCACACACACACATACACACATATATATTTCTTTATCGATTTATGAATGAGAACATATGTTCATATATTCGTATAGCTGTTTGTAAAGGTTATAGAATTTTAGGAGGTAAAATATTGGAGTATTGCTGAAGAAATTATGTCACTTTCTGTTATTTCTCTTTATGTTGTGAATATAGGTAAAATGGGATCACTGTTTCCTGACTGCAGATTATATGTCATGCCTTCCTTTCCATCATGAACTATATCCTCTTTGGGACTGTAAGCCAGATAATCCCTTTCTTATAGTAGTTGGTATTTGTTAGGTTACTTTACCACAGAAACAGAAAACTAAAGAAAAACCTGTACTTCTGGAAAGATCTGCCATAGACCATGTTTAAAAAATGACTGTGAAAAGCTCAATATGCATATGGAAAAATAGTATTTTGTGCAAGTAAACAAACAAACAAAAAACTACAGTAGAAAGTGGCTGCTTAAATGTGTATACTCTTAGAAGAGGTTCAAAAGAAGGCTGTCCACAGACTCTTCATTTTATTGTAGGGGCTACAACCTCAATTAAGATTCTCAACTCCTTCTAAGAATACACCATTTATCCCTTACGTTTACTAACTCAGAATTTATGCATCAGTAAGTATGTCTATGTAGACATATATATATATATATATCAGATCAATCTTGTGGAGACCTTTGTTTTTGGTGCCAGTGAACAGTTGAAGGGGGGGGGGATTTTGACATGACCAGGACAAAAGAAGTAAACTCAAGGGAGGAATCTGACTCTGGCCTTGGGTTCAGGAAACTGGTCCAGTTTAAGAACATTTCCATTTGAAACTCAGAGTTGGCCCAGTGGATATAAGTGTGGCAGTCTCTTTGTCTGTTGGAAGTCCCTTTTGTCTCAGTCTCCCCACCTAGCCCCCAGAAAGATGTTTACAGGAATTTTGATTATTGGCTTGCTTGTTCCTTGTTACAGAACTGATCTTATCTTTCTTCATGTAATGAAAGTGGCTTAAAAGCAGACTGAAAAATAAAATGTTCTCTTCAGCCTCAGGACTGTCTGGGGTCATGATATAATTTTGTCTAATTGCCTCTTTTTTCTTTCAATCCTTGCTCCAGCCCCTGGAGAACCTGTTGTTTGACCAAGCTGGGCTTGGTCACAATCTGGTTAAGCTATGACTAAAAGAAACCTTTTTCCCCATGGTCCTGATACAGCCAATGGGACCATGTTGATGGGAGTGGCCTGTTCAGCCACCAGATGTTATGTTGATGTCCAGTCTATGCATTCACTGAAGACCATGTTTGGGTCTGTGGTCCTGCTATAGCGAGAGTCCATCTTTATCTTCATGGCTATTGATAGGACCAGTGACCCTGCACTTGTTTATGGTCTGGGATGACACTTGATGCCATATTGTTATCAGTTGTTGTCCCTTGGCCGTGATGCTTTTAATGACCACACTGATGTGACTAGATTGTGCTGCATACTGAGGCCATACAGATTTCCTTGGTCTGTGCTGGCAAAAAAAAGATATGATGGTGTTCCTGGTTAATGATATGGCAGAAGCATTTACAGATGTCCCTGATTTTTATTGCCATGGAGACCATGCTGGGGTCTGTTCACATGTTGATTCTGGAGACCACGTGGATGACTGTCATCCATGTTGTCACTAGAAACCATGTGGAAGTTCTTGATCTATACTTCTGCTGACTATAAATGGCAAGGAGTTTCCTTTTGCAGTGGTATCTATGACAGGAGACATATAGTTGATAAAGAGGACATTGAATGCTTCCTGTAACTAACTTTATCCTACCCCAACTTACCCCATTCCTCGCCCTAAAAGTAAGAATGGACAAAAAGTCATCTAGAGAACTCTTAAAAATGTAATAAGAATGCTGAACTGTAGCTTTCCACAATTGATGTTTCTGTTGGGGGTGTAGTAGATGATAAACTGTTTTCTTTAAGGGGTTTTCTACTGGGAATTTGACTTTTCTCCAGTGAGTAAATGGGCAATACATTGGGATTTCTCCTTCTCCTTTTCCTCCTCCTACTTCTCTGGGAGTAGAAGGTCACAAGGAGGTGAACCTGGGAGGACAGAAACTGTGATTGAAGTTTATGATGTGAAATTCCCAAATAATAAAAACACATGAAAAATGATTTTTTTCAGAAGGAAGTAGATTTAATATTTGTAGTTCATCTTCAAAGCACAAACATATATGAAAACATATTTGCTTTTCTCTTATGGCAGTATATAACGAGGGAAAAATAGAGTTTTCATTTAAAAGGCTAAAAGTAAATAAAATCTGGTTTAGTCAAGGATACCTTACTACATTCAAAACAGATACCTGGATCTATTTTTTAAAACATTCTAACTTCTAGAGATGTTTCAGTGATACTTCAAGTAAAAGAGAATTTTTGATCACTATGTATTAAAGTCAATGTCTATTTAAGCTCATGTATACCACTGAAATTAAAAGGTTACCTGTGATAGTTAATAGATATGTGTCAAGATATAGACAAGAAAGTTGACCAGAAAGTATTTATTAAAAAAAAATTTATAACTCAAGTATATATTTAATGACTTCCTGTATATGAATGAATAATTATAAACTTGTAATTACTTATCAATATTTACTACAGGGATTGGGTCCTTTCCCACCCAAAGAGAGGGCAAGATGACCTCCATCAAGACTCAGGACCTGCCCACAGACAGCCTTGCCAGCACTCTCCCACGTGAGCCCACAGGGAGTTTTCCACACACCCTACAGGCTGTCTGGGGAGAAATGGCATGGAGCTGCTGGAGGACAGAGAGCATAGTGCACTCTGGGATTGGGTCCTTTCTGGCCCACCAAGAAGCCTGGTGACCACCATCAAGGTCAGAACCAACCCGATAAAGGCTGAGCTCCCAGAACATCCTCACAAGGACTCTCCCACTTGAGCCCACAAAGAAAGAACAGAGTCACTGGAATCAGAGCTCACTGCCTGCCCACAAAAATCCAAACACCCAGAAGCAATTTCCTTCCTGAGCCCTCAGATCTATAGGAAAGACAGGCTTCAGTCAGAGACAAAATGTACACCTATAATCACAGATAACATGATAGCAAGAGGAAAGGGAAAGAACCTAGGCAAATGAAACCAAGACATCCTGGCAACATCAGTATCCAGCTCTCCCACCACAGCAAGTAGTGGATTGCCAAACACACCAGAACAAACAATAACTAGACTTGAAATAATATTTCATGATGATGATGGAGATCTTTGAGAAGCACATAAACAATTACAGGAGAACACACATAAACAAATTGAAGACCTTAAAGAGGAAACACAAAAATCATTCAAAGAACTACAGGAAAACACAACCAAACAGATAAAAGAATTGAAAACATAAATAGAAAGAATAAAGAAAACACAAAAAGAGACAACCCTGGAGACAGAAAATAAATCAGGAGTCACAGATATAAGCATCATCAACAAACAACAAGAGATGAAAGAGAGGATCTCAGGGACCTAAGACAACATTGTAAACATAAACAAACAATCAGAGAAGACACAAGAACCAAAATGCTCCTAATACAAAGTGTCCATGAGATCCAGGACACAATGAGAAGACCAAACCTAAGGATAATAGGTGTAGAAGAGGGAGAAGAATATCAACCAAAAGGAACAGTAAATATCTTCAACAAAATCATAGAAGAAAACTTCCCTACCCTTAAGAAAGAGATGACCATGAACATGCAGACAACCTACAGAACTCCAAATAAATTGGGCCAAAAAAAAAAAAAAAAACAAACTCCAGACACATAGTATCCAAAACTATGAAAATTCAAAACAAAGAAAGAAGCCTAAAAGCTGTATGGGAAAAAGATGAGTAACATATAAAGGCAGACCAATCAGAATTGCACCAGATTTCTCAACAGAGACTTTGAAAGCTAGAAGATCATGAATAGATATCATACAGATCCTAAGAGAACACAAATGCCAGCCCAGGTTACTATATCCAGCAAAGCTCTCAATCACCATGGATGGAGAAATCAAGATGTTCCAGGACAAACCAAATTTACACAATATCTGTCCACAAATCCAGCCCTACAAAGGATGATAAATGGAAAAACCCAACACAAAGAAGAAAACTACACCCAAGGAAAAGCAATATATATGATATGATATCATATCATATCAGGCAAGGAAACCAAAAGATGAAAAGCACACAGATGTAAGTCTACCTTTAACAACAAAAGTAACAGGAAAAAATTACTATTCCATAATTTCTCTTAACACCAATGGGTGGAATTCAACAATAAAAAGATACAGACTATTGGACTAGATACATAAACAGGATCCAACATTATCTGCATACAAGAAATTCATCTTAGAAACAAAGACAGATATTACGTCAGAGTAAAAGGCTGGAGAAAAATACTTCCAAGCAAATGGTCCCAGGAAAAAAACCTGGGGTAGCTCTAATAAAATCAAATAAAATAAATGTTTAACCAAAATTATCAAAAAAAGATAAGAACGGACACTTTATAATCATCACTTAAAAAATCAATCGAGATGAACTCTCAATCTTAAACATCTATGCTTCAAATACAAGGGCACCCACATTTATAAAAGAAACACGACTAAACTTCAAAGCATATATTTTGCCACACACAATAATAATGGGAGACTTCAACATCTGACTCTGATCAATGGACAGATCATGAAGACAGAAACTGAACAGAGACACAGCAAAACTACCAGAGGTTATGAACCAACTGTAATTAACAGACATCTACAGGACATTTTATCCTAAAAAAAAAAAAAAAAAAAAAAAAAAAGAATATACCTTCTTCTCAGGACCTAGATGGATGGAACTAGAGAATGTCATCCTGAGTGAAGTAACCTAGTCACAAAGTAACACACATAGTATGCACTCACTGATAAGCAGATACTAGTTCCAGAAAACTCTGAATACCAAATACCCAAGAAACAATTCACTGACAGTATGAAGCTGCAAAGAAGGAAAGCCAAAATGGGTAGGCTTCAGTCCTTCTTAGAAAAGAGAACAAAACTATCTTGAGAGAAAATGCAAGGTCAAATAGAGGAGTAGTAATTGAAAAAAGATCACCGAGAAGCTGCCACATGTTGGGATCCATCATATATTCAGTCACCAAATCCAAGCACTATAGCTAGCTGATTCCAAAACTTACTTACTGGCAGGAACCAGTCAGAGATGCCCTCTCAGTGATTATGGCAGAGTCGTATATATACAGCTGAGCATGCTTACAGGTAACCATAGGTCTGAACATGGGGATCCCAATTAGGCTGCTAAACAAAGAACCTAAGGAGCTGAAAGGTGTTGCAACCTCATGGGAAGATAACATTCTCAACCAACGAAACTGTCCAAAACTCCCATGGATTAAAACACCAACCTTTGTGCACACTTTGAGAGACCTATTAATTCAGTTGCATATGTAGCTGAAGATAGCAGTGTCTGGCATCAATGTGAGAAGATGCTTTTGTTCCAGAGGGGGCATGTTTTCCCAGTGTAGGGAAATGACAAGGCAATAGGGTGGAGAGGGTGAGCAAGAGAGAGTGCACCTTTGTGAAGGCAACTGGAGGTGGAGGAGTCATGGGAGTGTGGCCGGGTAAAGGGAAAATATCTCAAATGTAAATACATAGTATCTAATAAAAAGAGAAAAAAAGAATAAATATGAATATGTATGTGTATGTGTAAGTGTATTTGCATGTGTATGTGATGGGTAAGGATATATGTGTGTGTGTATGTACATGTACATGTATATGTGTGATATATGTGATGTATGTGATGTAGATGTATAGGATGTATATGTGTATGCATATGAGTATGGATATATGTATGTGTTTAGTATTCATTTTGCAGTTTCTTCTACAACATGATAAAGACCACTCTAAAATTTATAGATATCTCAAAACAACTGTGATCCCTAGGGGAACAATAACAAGTTCTCGTTCTAAATAAAGGATATAGAAATCCTAAAATTGTTACAGAGTCAGGGTAGGTGTAAATGGATGTTTATAATCATAGGCCTCTATTATAGATGAGTTGTGAAAATCCTGAAAATAAACATAAATATCTTAGTTTCTCTTCTTTTTATTTTTTAAACTTTATTTTAAAAAAACAAAGATAAATTAAAAAAATGTAAACATTTTTGCATAAATATATACAAATAAATTTTTGTCAGAGATGGACTTTTTTTTTCTTATTTTTCTTCTTCTTTTTTTTTTTTTTTAAGGTTTGATACTCTGCATTAAGGTCTTACTAGTTACAATGGGCAAAAAGTACATGTAAATAAAACAGATGTAATCCGGAATTAGTCAACATTTTGGTGTGTAAAGATTGAGCATAATGGTTTTTTTGTTTGTTTGTTTTCTTTTATTTTCTTTTTTTCTTGAGATTCAAACAGTCTGTGAGATGTTTCTGGGGCAGGCCGAGCCTCTGGGGTTAGCATCCCACTATCAGTGACTACATATTATGTCTGTTCTTTTGTGACTGGGTTATCTCACTCAGGATGATATTCTATAGATGCAACCATTTTCTTAAGAATTTGATTAAATCATTGTTTCTGATAGCTGAGTAGTACTCCATTGTGTAAATGTACCACAATTTTTGTATCCATTCATCTACTGAAGGTCATCTGGGTTCTTTCCAGCTTCTGGCTATTATAAATAGATCTGCTATGAACATTGTGGTGCATATATCTTTGTTGTATATTGGATTGTCTCTGGGGTATATGCCCAGAAGTGGAATAGCTGGATCTTCAGGTAGTACTATGTACAGTTTTCTGAGGAATCGCCAGAGTGGTTGTATCAGTTTACAAACCCACCAACAGTGTAGAAGTGTTCCTATTTCTCCACAACCTTGCAAGCATCTGCTGTCATCTGAGTTTTGGATCTTGGCCAATCTGACTGGTGTGAGGTGGAATCTCAGGGTTGTTTTGATTTGCATTTCCCTGATGGCTAAGGATGTCGAGCACTTCCTTAGATGTTTCTCAGTCATTGCATATTCCTCAATTGAGAACGTTTTGTTTAGCTCTGTACCCCATTTTTAATAGGGTTGTTTGATTCTCTGGTGTCTAGCTTTTTGAGTTCTTTGTATACCTTGGATTATTAGGCTTCTATCTGATGTGGAGTTGGTAAAGAACTTTTCCCATTCTGTTGGCTGCTGTTTTGTTTTCTTGACAATATCCTTAGCCTTACAGAAACTTTGTAATCTCATTAAGTCCCATTTGTTAATCTTTGACCTTAGAGCTTGAGCCATTGGTGTTTTGTTCAGAAAATTTTCTCCTGTGCCTATGTGTTCTAAGGTTTTCCCTACTTTCTCTTTCAATAGTTAGTGTGATAAGACACCATGACACAGGGAAATTATAGAAAAAATAATTTACTTTAGTTTTAAAGTTTCAGAATGTTAGTGTAAATGACCATAATAGCTGGCAGCAGGGCAACAGATGACCAGGGATGCTGCCACAGCAGTACCTGAGAGTTTATGTCTTGATCCACAAGTGAGAGACAAAGAAAAAGATCACATTGGGAATGTCTCCAGTCTGCTGAATTTTCAAAGTTCACCCCAATGACTGACACAGCTCCTCCAATGATGCCACAACTCCTAATCATTCTTAAATAGTTCTACCAACTAGGGAGCAGTATTAAAATAGATGAGGCTATAGATGTAATTTCTATTCAAACTACCATACTAAAGATTTAGTAGTCTAATAAATTTACCACAGCTTATCTTGTAAGCGCTAAAAGTGTTATCACTTTTAATGTTATCTATGAGTGAAATATATCAGTATAATATAGAATATATTTTAATTACAAAAATTGCTCTAATAAAGATAACTTTGTCATATTTTATATGAGAACAGATAGACTTAAATTTCTATTAAAATTATAATTTTGCTGAACCAATAAGAAATATGCAATTTTATTCTTCTGTGAATCACATCTTGACATTTATCAAAGTTATCTGATTTTGATACATAATCACAATATCAAATATCCTTCCCATTGAATTAATTCAGTTCCCTCAGAAATGATTATAGATAACATTATTCATAGAAGTGATTTTGCTGTCAGTTGAAGAAAAAATAGTTTAAATATATAAAGTAAAAGTAGGTACTCCACACCAATTAATTTCAAGTCTATACTCTTAAGGGTGAAGAGATCCTGAGAGCATGGGGTTTCTCCATAATAGTCTCTCATTAAACTTCTCACTTGTCAAAATAATGTCAAAGGGGATATAAAACTACCATTTATGAATCAAGTGGAAGACAATTATGTAACTGGAAGTTACTTCTTGTCAGATAGAAATCTTAATGCCATCTGCTCCCCACTGTTTGACTATATACTCTTTCTCAAGGCTATATGATATTGTTTTATATAAGAAAGGTAAAGTACTCAATCTTGGCCTCTGCTAGCTATTTTAAATATGAAATGTGTGTACCAATGTGACTCATCTGTAGTTCCATAATAACAACTTTTTAGAAGAATACATGTTTGTAGATCATAGAAATTTCTTTTATTCCCCTAACACAATAACAGCAGGTGGACCTTAAAAGGTTTTTACATGTAATTAATAAGATTAGTAGCTTGTAGCATAGCCGTATATCAGAGCACCTCAGTCTTAGACAATTTCCTCATATATTAAGAACAAGAAATGGAAATATGAATAAATGTAGGTCACATTTTTGTAGAGTTTACTGGAGGTTCACTCATTTGGCATGCAACATATATCATAGAATTTATCAGAACATTTGTAGACTACTTAATAAAAGAAGTCTTATTGTAATACTTGAATTTCAAAATACTTTTAATTTAAATATATTTTATTGATATTTGAGAAATTTGTACATGCATTTAATATATTTTAAGCACAGTAATCCTGCCCCCCAATATACACAATCTTGTTCTTTACATTTGTTCAGATCCAATTCATACCTTTCTATTCCTATTTTAAGTCTATGTCCTTTCTTTTTAAATCTTATTTCTTTCCCCTTCTTTTTTAAAAATAACACATCAAGTCCAATTTATGTTCCACAAATACTCAAGAATGTAGCATTATCTACTTGTAAAGGTCTTACCAAGGTCTCTGTCCTTAACAAAACTTTCCCTTACACCCTAGGAGCCAACAGTTGTTAACAGTTTTTTTTTTTTTTTTTTTTTTTTTTTTTTTTTTTTTTTTTTTTTTTTTTTTTTAGAGCTGGGCATACTTTAAGCCTTACCAATTTTCTTTATGACATGCTAACTGCTTGGATTTTATGCAAATCTTAAATGGGTGACCTTACCCAGCTTTTATAATTGTAACAATGTTATCTTGTCTAGAAAATGATTTTTAACACTGATTCTCCTGGGTCCATTACAATACAGTTGCTCCCTCTTCTAAGATGATCTCTGTGCTTTTTGGAGATGTTAAAAAAGGTGCCACACTTATGGGTGAGCAGTCCAGGTACACTTATACTGTATACTTTGAATAGATGTAAACACGTACATTAATTACCATTCTATGTACAAAGAAACTCCTGTATTGTGGTCCAAAAGCTGCTCTAATTTATGAGTGGAGACAATTATGGACAAAGTTGTCATTGAGAGCAATTTTAGCCCCACCATTAAAGGTATAAAAATGGGTGTTGCTGTTGAGGGTGCAGCAGATAACCAGGTCCTCAGTGAAGCCTAGGTTGCACTTTATTGGTCCCTCACATACCTGTTGCAGCACCTTCTTGATATCATCATAATCAACAGGTTTCTCCAAGCTGCATGTCAGATCTACAATGCATACATTGAGGGTAGGAACATAGAAGGTCATGGCAGT
This sequence comes from Micromys minutus, assembly GCF_963924665.1. Classification (NCBI taxonomy): domain Eukaryota; kingdom Metazoa; phylum Chordata; class Mammalia; order Rodentia; family Muridae; genus Micromys; species Micromys minutus. Next base: position 62,187,306 of record NC_137970.1, on the reverse strand, counting down.
GAGTCTCCTGTTCAGCTCTGGCATGATCCTGCCCACAGCCTTGGCAGCACCAGTGAATGCAAGAATGATGGCCTGGACTACCCCGTGACAATCATGCCATAGCTTTTCAGAGGGGCCATCCAAAGTATTCTGAGAGGCAGTGATGGCATGGATTATGGTCTTGAATCATTCCATGGTTTCAAAGTTGTCATGGATGAGCCTTGCCAGGAGGGCTAATTAATCGGTGGTACATAATGCATAGCTGACCATCTTGTGTGAGTTGTCATATTTCTTATTGTTCCCACCCATCACCAACATGGGGTCATTACCCAATGGAATGGAGATAATGACATTTTTATATCCACCCTTTAGATGGACCCCAACCTACTCCATGGTGGTAAAGATGATAGTAGACTCCCATGATATACTCAGCACCAGCATCACCACATTGGATGATAGCAGAATCTCTCGCTCCTGGAAGAGAGTGATGGGCTTCTGGTTAAGGACAAGCTTCCCATTCTCATCCTTTACTATGCTATTGAGTTTGCTGTGGGTAGAGTCATACTGGAAAATGTAGACCATGTAGTTGAAATCAATGAAGGGGTCATTGATAACAACAATATCCACTTTGCCAGATGAATAGCAGAAGGTAGGCCTGGTAACCAGGCACTAAATAAGGCCAAATCCATTCACACCAACCTTCACCATCTTGTCTATGAGACAAGGCTGACATGGCATGAGAAGATGGAGCTGTCTCTGGAACAGGGAGGAGCAGATAGGCAATGTATTATTTATAATATAAAACATTTTCATGCACATTTTCACCTTTGTCCATTGCAACTTGTACTGATGTAATATATTTGGCATATAAATTTTAATACATATATATATATATATGAATGTCTGCTAGATTAATCTTAAAGGTAATATTTCATATTTTATTGGACATTTTATTTATTTATATTTTAAATGTTATCCCCTTTCCCAGTTTATGCTATGAAAACCCCTTCCCATCTTTCTTTGCCATGCTTCTATGAGGGTACAACTCCAACCATACAATTCTACCTTCTTGCCCCGGCATTTCCATAAACTAAGGCAGTGAGCCTTCACAGGACTAAGAGCCTCTCCTCCCATTGATGTCTAAAAAGGTCCGTCCTCTGCTACATGTGTTGATGGAGTCATGGGTCCCTCCATGTGTACTCTTTGGTTGTTGGTTTAGTCCCTGAAGCTCTAGGGGGTGTTCTGGATGATTGACATTGTTGCTATTCCTATGGGTTGCAAAACCCTTCAGCTCCTTGATTCCTTTACCTAACTCCTCCATTGGGGTCCCCATGCTCAATCTGATCTTTAGATCTTAGCAACCACATCTGTATTAGTCAGATTCTGGCAGAGCCTCTCAGGAGACAGCTATATCAAATTACTGTCAGCAAGTAATTCTTGTCATCCACAATAGTGTCTAGGTTTGGTGTCTACATGGGATGGATCCCCAGTTTATACAATCTTTGAATGGCTGTTCCTTCAGTCTCTGGATGGCCTTTGCTTGAGTCTCTGTTCCACAATTTGTCTCTGCATTTCATCTCTTGAACATTTTGTTCTCTCTTCTAAGAAGAACAGAAGGATTCATGCTTTGTTCTTACTTTTTCGTGAGCTTCATGTGGTCAGTAACTTGTATCTGGGTTATTCTGAATTACTGGGCTATCCACTAATCAGGAGGGCATGGAATGTACATTTTTTTGTGACTGGGTTGCCTTATTTAGGATATTTTCTAGTTCCATCCACTTGCCTAAGAATTTCATGAATTCATTGTTCTAATAGCTGAGTAGTACTCCATTGTGTAAATGTACAACATATTCTATATGAATCCTTCACTTGAAGGTCATCTGGTTTCTTTCTAGCTTCAGACTACTATAAATAATTCTGCTGTGGATGTAATTGAGAATGTGTCCTCTTTAATGTTGGAGTACCTTAAGGGTATATGCCCAGAAATGGTATTGTTTGGTCCTTGGGTAGTATTATATCCAGTTTTCTGTGGACCATTAGACTAATTAATACACTAAGTTGTACCAGCTTGCAATCCCACCAATGGAGGAGTATTCTCTTACTCTACATTCTTTATTTTTCTTTTATTTTGTTGAGTAATTTTGCATCAATGTTCATAAGTGAGATTGGTCTGAAGTTCTCTTTCCTTGTAGGGTCTTTGTGTGGTTTAGGAATGAGGGTTATGGTAGCCTTAAAAAATTAGTTAGGTAGTATTCCATCTGATTCTATCTTTTGGAATAGTTTGGAGAGTGTTGGTGTTATATCCGCAATAAATGTCTGATAAAATTCTGCACTGAACCCTTCTGGACCTGGGCTTTTTTTGGTGGTGAGGCTTTTGATGACTTCTTCTATTTCTTTAGGTGTTATAGGGCTATTTAGATGGTTTACTTGGTCCTGGTTTAACTTTAGAATCTTGTATCTGTCTAGGAATTCATCCATTTCCTCCAGATTTTCCAATATTGTGGAGTGTAAGTTTTTGTAGTAGGATCTGATGATTTCTTGAATTTCCTCAGTTTCAGTTGTTATGTCTCCACTTTCCTTTCTGATTTTGTTAATTTGTATAGTCTCTCTTTGCCCTCTAGTTAGTCTGGCTAGGGGTTTATCAATCTTGTTGATTTTCTCAAAGAACCAACTCTTGGTTTTGTTGATTTTTTCAATAGTTCTTTTTGTTTCTATTTGGTCTATTTCTGCCCTAATTTTGATTATTTCTTGCCATCTACTCTTCTTGGGTTTATCTGCTTCCTTTTGTTCTAGGGCTTTTAGCTGTGCTGTCAGGTTGCTGATGTAAGCTCTCTCCAGTTTCTTTTTGGAAGCACTTAGGGTTATGAGTTTTCCTCTCGGTACTGCTTTCATTGCGTCCCATAGTTTTAGGTATGTTGTGTTTTCGATTTCATTGAATTCTAGAAAATCATTAAGTTCTTTCTTTATTTCTTTTTTGACCCTGCTATTGTTTAAGAGAGCGATGTTTAGTTTCCATGTGTATGTGGGATTTTTGTTGTCTTTGTTGTTGTTAATGACCAGCCTTAGACCATAGTGATCTGAGAGGATGCATGGGAGTATTTCAATCTTCTTATATCGATTGAGGCTCATTCTGTGTCCAATTATGTGGTGAATTTTCAAGAAGGTGCCATGGGGTGCTGAGAAGAAGGTGTATTCTTTTACTTTAGGATGATATGTTCTGTAGATATCAATTAAATCCAGTTTGTTCAAAGTCTCTGCTAGTTTTACAGTGTTCTTGTTCAGTTTCTGTTTCCATGATCTGTCCATTGGAGAGAGTGGGTTATTAAAGTCTCCCAATATTATTCTGTGGGGTGAAATGTATTTTTTTGAGCTTTAGTAGGGTTTCTTTTATGAATGTGGGTGCTTTTTTATTTGGAGCATATATGTTAAGGATTGAGAGTTCCTCCTGACAGATTTCCCTGGTAATGAGTAAAAAGTGTCCTTCCTTACCTTTTTTGATAACTTTTGGTTGGAAGTATACTTTATTCAATATTAGAATAGCCACTCCAGCTTGCTTCTTGGGGCTGATTGCTTGGAAGTTTTTTTCCCACCCTTTTACTCTGAGATAGTGTCTGTCTTTGTCTCTGAGATGAGTTTCCTGTATGCAGCAAAAGGCTGAATTTTGTTTATGTATCTAGTCTGATAGCCTATGTCTCTTTATTTGGGAGTCGAGTCCATTTATGTTAATAGATATCAAGGAATATTTGTTTCTGTTTCCTGCTATTATTGCTTTTTGGGTTGAGTTGTGTCTGTGTCTTTTTCTTCTTTTGGTTTTCTTCTTTCGGAGTTTTCTTGTCTTTCCTAGGCTGTATTTTCCTTCATAGTATTGGGTTTTCCACCTATAATTCGTAGTGCTGGGTTTGTGGTCAGATATTGTGTAAATTTTGATTTGTCTTGAAATATTTTCATCTCTCCATCTATGGTGATTGATAGTTTTGCTGGGTATAGCAGCTTGGGCTGGCACTTGTGCTGTCTTAGGGTCTGCATAATGTCTGTCCAGGTTCTTCTAGCTTTCATAGTCTGTTGAGAAATAGGGTGTGAGTCTGATTGGTCTGCCTTTATATGTTACCTGACCTTTTTCCCTTACTGCTTTTAGTATTCTTTCTTAGCTTTGGGCACTTGGTGTTTTGACTATTATGTGTTGGGAGGTATTTCTTTTCTGGTCCAACCTATTTGGAGTTCTGAAGGCTTCTTTTATGCTCACGGTCATCTCATTCTTTAGTGTAGGGTAGTTTTCTTCTAGGATTTTGTTGAAGATATTTACTGTGCCCCTCAGTTGATACTCTTCTCCCTCTTCTATTCCTATTATCCTTAGGTTAAGTCTTCTCATTGTGTCCTGGATTTCCTGGACATTTTGGGTTAGGAGCTTTTTGTTTTTTGCATCTTCTCTGGCTGTTTTGTCTATGTCTACAATGTTGTCTTCTGCCCCCGAGATTCTCTCTTCCATCTCTTGTAGTCTCTTGGAAATGCTTGCTTCTGTGACTCCTAATTTCTTTTTTAGGTGTTCTACCTCTAGGGTTATCTTTTAGTGTTTTCTTTATTGTGTCAATTTCCGTTTTAAATTCCCTCTTCCATTCCTTCATCTCTTTGATTTTGTTTTCCTCTAGTTCTTTGAGTTCTTTGAGTGTTTTTCTTGTTTCCTCTTTAAAGGCTTGAGTCTTTTTGCTTTTCCTCCCGTTCTTGTTTAAATATCTCTATCAGCATCTTGAGGTATGATTTCAGGTCTGTGTCTTCTTTTTCTGGAGTGTTTGGCATTCCAGTGTTTGCTGTTATGGGAGAGCTGGGTTCTGGTGTTGCCAGATTGTCTTGGTTTCCTTGGTATATACTCTTTCGCATTCCTCTTGCCATTTTGTTGTCAGTGATATGTTCTTGCCATCCCCTTGTATCTGGTCTGTGTCCCTGGATCTCCACTGCTCCAGGTGGCAGATGGGCCGAGCCCTGTTCTATGCCTCAGAGTCACCGGGTGGAAACAGAAGTTCCAAAGTTCTGTTCCTGGTCCCTGGATGAGGCAGGTTGGAGTGTGTGCTTTCCGTGCACACTCCACAGAGATCTCTCTTCTCCCTGGCTGCCTAGATCTCCTACTCACCAGTTTTTCAGACTTTAGGAGCTGCCGGTCCGAGTGGCAGATGGGCTGGGCCCTGTTCTGCGCCCTCAAGTCGCTGCCGAGTGGGAACAGAAGTTCCAAAGTTCTGTTCCTGGTTCCTGTATCAGGCAGGTCGGAGTGTGCACTTTCAGTGAGCACCTCGCAGAGATCTCTCTCCTTACTCTACATTCTTGCTAGCATCTGCTGTCTCCTGAGTTTTTGATACTAGCTATTCTGACTTGTGTGAGGTGAATTCCCAGGGTTGTTTTGATTTGCATTGTCCTGATGACTAAGGATGTTGAACACTTCCTTCATTTCTTCTCAGTGAAAGATGTATGAAAAGAACTTCATATCTGTGAAAAAATAAATCAAAGGAGATCTCAAAGGATGGAAATATCTCTCATGCTCATGGATTGGCAGGGTCAATATATTTTAAAATGGTCATCTTGCAGACAGGAATCTACAGAATCAAAGCAATCCTCATTAAAACTTTAATGTAGAGGCCTGGTGAGACTGAACGGGTAGACAGAGTGCAGAGAGTGCTAGGACTGGCATGAGAAAAGCATGGTGCCCCCCGATTTGATCAGGGGAGCAGGAACTCTGCTGTAGGGACTTGGTTTCCACCCAGAAAGCCCTTACATGTAGAGCAAATGCTCAGGCCACTTGCCACCAGGAACAGCAAAGATCTAGGGAAGCAGGCCTGGTGAGACTGCACTGCAAGTAGCTGGGGTATAGAGAGGGTTAGGCCTGGCGTGCAGAAAGCAAGGCACCTGGATTGGTTCAGGGGAGTGGGAACTCTGACATAGGGAATCAGTTTCCATCTGGAAGGAACTTGTGTGCAGACCAAATGCTCAGGCAAATTGCCACTGGGAACAGAGGAGATGAAGGGGCACAGGCCTGGTGAGACTGCATTGCAAGTAGCTGGGCACAGAGAGGTCTGGGCCAAACATGCAGAAAGCACCCCCCACACCCCGATTGGTTCAGGGGAGCAGGAACTCTGCTATAGGGACTTGGTTTACACCCAGAAAGCCCATGCTTGCGGACCAAATGATAAGGCCATTTGCAACCAGGAACAGCGGAGATCCAGGGATGCAGGCAAGGTACACGGGAGAGACAAGAACCAATCACTGACAACAAGACAGCAAGAGGAAAGTGAAAGAACTTACCCATTGGAAACCAAGACAACCTGGCAATATCAGAAACCAGATGACCCATCACAGCAACCAGTGAAATGCCAAACACTCCAGAAAAATAAGACTCAGACCTGAAATCATACTTCAAGATGATGATGGAGATCTTTAAACAAGAACCGGAGGAAAAGGATAAAGAAATAGAAGCTTTTAAAGAGGAAGCATGAAAAACACTCAAAGAAATCAAAGAACTAAAGGAAAAATAACCAAAGAGATGAAGGAATTGAAGAAGAAATTTAAAATGGAAAACCTAAAAAAAAAAAAAAAAAAAAAAAAAAAATCAGGAGTCACAGATGCAAGCATCTCCAACAGACTACAAAAGATGGAAGAGAGCATATCAGGGACGGAAGACAACATTGAAAACATAGTGTACTTAAGTGGCCCCAATAATTCCACCAGAGAACTTCTCCAGCTGATAAACAAATTCAGCAAAGGGGCTGGATATAAAATTAACTCAAACAAATTAGACAAGCCTTCCTCTACTCAAAGAACAAACATGCAGAGAACGAAATTAGGGAAAAGATACCCTTCACAATAGTCACAAAAAATATGAAATACATTGGTGTGACTCTAACTAAGCAAGTGAAAGACCTGTATGAAAAGAACTTCAAATCTCTGAAGAAGGAAATCGAGGAAGATCTCAGAAAATGCAAAGATCTCCCATGCTCATGGATTAGAATGATCAACATTGTAAAAATGGCCATTTTTACAGTTGGAAAGAGCAATGTACAATTTCATCTGAAATAACAAAATACCTAGAATAGCGAAATTCATGCTCAACAACAAGAAAACAGCTGCGGGAATCACCAACCCTGACCTCAAGCTATATTACAAAGCAATTAATTGTGTTAAAAACTGCATAGTACTGGTAAAGAGATAGGCACGTGGATCAATGGAATATAATAGAAGATCCAGAAATGAGCCCTCACATATATGGTCACTTGATTTTTGACAAAGGAGCTGTAAACATTCAATTGAAAAAGACAGCATCTTCAACAAATGGTGTTGGTCCAACTGGCACTCAGCATGGAGAAGAATGAAAATAGACCCTTTCTTATCTCCTTGTGCAAAGCTCAAGTACAAGTGGATCAAAGATCTGCACATTAAACCTCGTACACTGAAACGATTAAAAGAGAAAGTAGGGCAAGTCTTAGAACACATAGGAACATGAGAAAATTTCCTAAACACAAAACCAATGGCCTGTGCTCTAAGGTCAAATATGGATAAATGGGACTTAATGTGATTCCAAAGTTTCTTTAAGGCCAAGGACACTCTCAAGAAAACAAAAAGGCAGCCAACTGATTGGGAAAAGATCTTTACCAACCCCACATCTGACAGAGGCCTAATATCCAAGGTATACAAAGAACCCAAGAATTTAGACACCAGAAAATCAAACGATCCTATTAAAAATTGGGGTACAGAGCTAAACAAAAAGTTATCAATTGAGGAATATCAAATGTCTGAGAAGCATCTAAGGACTTTCTCGACCCCCTTAGCCATCAGGGAAATGCAAATTAAAACAACCATGAAATTGCATCTCATACCTGTCAGAATGGCTAGGATCAAAAGTTCAGATGACAGCAGATGCTACGAGGTTTTTGAGAAAGAGGAACACTTCTCCACTGTTTGGTGGTGTTGTAAACTGGTACAACCACTATGGAAATCAGTTTGGTGGTTCCTCCGAGCATTGGACATAGTATTACTTGAAGACCCAGTTATTCCACTTATGGGCATATACCCCAGAGAAGCTCCAACATACGACAAAGACACATCACCACAATGCTCATAACAGCCCTATTTATAATAGCTAGAAACTGGAAAGAACCCAGATATGCTTCAGAAGATGTATGGATACAAAAATTGTGGTATATTTACACAACGGAGTACTACTAAGCTATCAGAAACAATGACTTCATGAAATTTTCAAGAAAGTGGATGCATCTAGAGAATATTATCCTGAGTAAGGTAACCCAGTCACAAAATAATAGACAAAATATGCAGTCACAGATAATTAGATACTAAACACAGAAAGATCTGAGCACCCCAGAAACAACTGAGAGTATATGAAGTTAAAGAAAAACAAAGTCTAATAAAAATGATAACTCATTATGATTAATCTTTACACACCTAGAAAACTTTGACTATTTCCAGGTTCCATCTTGTTTTACATGTACGTTATGCTCATTGTAACTAGTAAGATTTTAATACATACTATCAAACCTTTAAAAAATCAAGTACTGACAAAATGTGTTCATATACTTTTATGCAAATATGCTTTTACAATCTGTATATTTATCTCTGTTTTTTGAAAAATAAAGTTGTTCAATTAAAAAAAAAAAAAAAAAAAAAAAAAAAAAAAAAAAAAAAAAAAAACCTCTAACTCAGTTCTCCATAGAAAGAGAAATTTGCTAATTCATTTAGAGTAACAAAAAAAAAAAAAAAAAAAAAAAAAAAGTTCTGGGGGAATCAGCATCCCTGACCTCAAGCTGTATTACAGAGTTTAGTGGGTATTTTTGGTTGTCAACTTGACTTTATCTGGATTGAACTACAATCTAGAAGTAGAAGAATCACTAGACCATGAGGCTGGGAGATACAAGTTTCTTACCTGGATCTTGGCATGGAGATCTTGAGGCATAGTGGCTATGAATCCAGAGTGACTAAAACCAGAAAATATATAAGTTTAAGGTCATCTGGTACAAAGCAAGTTCCAAATCAAGGCAGAATAGTACATACCTTTAATCTGGGATATACCTTCTGCTGTTCGACATTCTAAGAAGCAAGATTCTCCCTTTTTTTATCTGCTTGCCTTGTGGTCCTGAGCAACTGCTAGATTCTTGGAGTTCCATCACAGCTCTTGCTGATCATTGTTGGAGAGTTGGATTACAGACCATTAGTCATCAACAAATCCCCTTACTATATAGAAACTACTCTGATTTTATGGTGACTGTAGAGAACCCTGACTGATATGCAGAGCAATAGTGATAAAAAGTGAATGGTACTGGTACAGAGACATGCAGGTAGATCGATGCAGTAGAAATGAAGAACCAGGAATAAACCCACACTCTCCTATAGACACTTGATCTTTTACAAAGAATCTAAAACCATCCAGTGGAAGAAAGATAGCGTTTTCAGTAAGTGGTGCTATTTCAACTGGTGGTTAGCATGTAAAAAATGTGAATCAATCCATTTTCATCTCTTTATACAAAGCTCCAGGCCAAGTGGACCAAGGACCTCCACATAAAACTAGATACACTCAAAATAATAGAAGAGAAGGTGTGGAAGAGCTTTGAACACATGGGCACAGGGGAAGTTTTCCTGGGCCAAACACCAATCACTAATGGTCTAAGACCAAGTACTGACAAATCAGACCTCATAAAATTGCAAAGTTTCTGTAAGGCAAATGACAGTGTCAATAGGAAAAAACAGCAACAAACAGAGTGGAAAAAAAGATCTTTACCAATCCTACATCCAACAGAAGGCTAATATCCAATATATACAAAGAATGTAGGAAGTTAGGTAAACTCCAGAGAACCAAATAACCCTATTAAAATTGGGGTACAGAGCTAATAAAAGAATTCTCAACTGAGGAATGCTATTCTTAAATCAATGGATTTATGTTTACCCAATCTTATGTTCTACAAGTTAATTCAATAGCTTTACCAGTCTTATATGAGAAGTTCAGTTTCTTCACATTGTGATAAGCACTTTCTATCTTTTTTGCTTTTGCCTTTCTGAAAATTGTTTAATGTCATTGAGATTCTGTTCTACATTTTTCTAATAAGGTTGATCATCCTGTCATGTGTTTGTTGGTTACTTTGGAATATTATTCTATTAAATATCACATTTTTTGGTGTTACATACTTTTGGAATTATATTGTTGATAAGTATTAATTATTGATTAATAGAGTTCAATGTGTACTTTAATATTAGTCATTTATTAGATTATGAATTTCAAATATATTTCTTCTTTTATTTTCTCATTACTTTTGTGAAATTTTTTGATTAACAGAAATTTTTAAATTGAGCTTATATCCTATTTATAAAATATTTATCATAATTTCTTTCATACACAAATTTCATAGCACATAATTGGCCTAATATAATGGCAAATATTTTATTTATCAAATTTTGTTTGTAATATTTTTTTCAACTAATTGTGGGACATCTCATTTTATTTCTTCTGTAGGAAAAATTTTTGAAACTAGAAGGTGTACAACAAAATACATGCTTTAAATTCAGAATTACTAAATGATAGTTTCTATACTTCATAATTTATCATGGACATTAATATTTTATTGTAGAGAGAAATAAGTCTCTTAATATTCACTAAAATATCGGCTGTGCCACGGTTATTAAGCAAAAAGTTATAAGTAAAAGCCCAAGTATTGATATCTGCTATTTTAGAGGCTCATGGAAAATATTTAGGCCTTTAAATGAGAGGAGACCTTTTGTTTGTTTTGTTCTAGAGTATTTTTATACAGATCTAGTTAAAGAAATGCTTTTTCACTTGGTTCACTTCGATAGTTTTCTATAATGAAAATTTTATTTAATTTAATGTACTTCATTGAGATAAAGTGTAAAAATATAGTCTCTACCTTCAATGTAATTTCCATTCTGATGCAAATACAATGGAAAAAAGTTTTGATATAAACAAAATGATCAAATAATTGGGTTTATTTTTACCTGTATATAACCAACTGACTAATTTGATATACTGAAATAAACATAAAAATTTACAACCAGAGTATTTTAGCAAAAGAGGCTCTTGCTTCTATAGCCTTACAACTTGAGTTTGATTTTTAAAACTTTTAAAAAAGATCAAAGGAGACATACAATTCTACAAAGTTGTACTCTATTCTCCACATGCACATTCATCCTTGTATGAATCCTTTATCCTAAATATGTATGTACAACAAGTTGAAATGATTAATTGTTGCTTGCTATTTATAGGTAACCTAAGTTCTTTTATAAATACAAGTAGCATAACAAAATGCAAGGCATTTGTTTAGTTATATACAATGGAGCTAAACTCATTGATAATGAATCTAACAGGACTAGTTGCTTGGATTCGACTAAAGAAGCCATGAGATCTCTGGAGCCTAAACTATGCAGTGAAAAGTAGTAGCAAACTCTTATTAAATGTGCAGCAGTCTGCTTAAAGACTTGAGTATCCCAGTAGAAGGCTAACACTGATTCTCTTCTAGAAATAAGCCATGAGATGTCTTGATATCATATTTGTCTAGCTTGTAGTAGACACTGGTGTCAATTACAAGTATGACATATGCCAGTCACACTATTGCATATATGTCTGTAATTCTGGCATGTAGGTGATAAGAGGACCAAAAGTTCAGTCTGTTCTTGGATACATAAGAAGACTATGGGAAGCCTGGCCTACAGACACTATCTAAAAATTCAAAATAAAAATTTAAATAGTACAAAAATAAAAAAATAAAACAAAAATACAAAAACAGAATAGCAAACAAATATTTCCCTGAAAGAGAAATACCTAGTACACAAATCTTACTATATTCTCTGACAAATGTTAGTTCTTTTACTAAACACCTTTTCTGATTAATAAGTTATGATATCAAACTTTTTACAAAATGAAAATAACACAAATGGGAAACAGAACAGCATTTTACGAACTTATGTCAAATAAAATGTTTAGCTGCATAAATATCATTTGCTGAATAGGGATGCATCAGTGCTTACTTTTAATGATCCAGAATGCCATGATAAATCACTATTATGAAACATATTCCATGTAGTTTAGTAAGACTCAGCAAACTTAAAGTAATAATTGGACATTAGATCAAAAATATCTGATAAATATAGGCAGATATATTTTGTAATTCAGGATGAAAAAGCAAAATAAAACTGGCAGATGGAATGTATGCTTGCTCCAATTACCCAGCTGATATTCTCCAAGATAATACACGGACAACACTAACACTTCGGGCAAGGTTGAAGCCTGTAATCAAGAGAGAAATTGATACTGTGACATTGCTGGGTTTATTAAAGAGAAGAGACAAAATTATACAATACTTTTTCTGAATATTATAGGTACTCAATTCTTGATTGTGGGCATAAAAAAAGGAAAGTTTACCAATCTTACTCATTTTGCCAAAAATTGACATTTCTTGTTATTTTGTATCAACAACTATATATTACTTTGATGTAGTCTTCTGCTTTCCTTTGCAGTGTAATTTTGTGTCTCCCATTTTGCTATCCTGATTTATAAAGTCAGATATGATAAACAAAAAACCATTGAAATGAGGCATATGCATTTTCAACATTATATCATTTACATTACAATCACTGTATAATTAGTTTACATTTTAATTAGAAGCTTTATCATTCAAAGCTGTGATAGTTATTCCCTTCACAATGTTTGTCTTTTTAGAGATTGAAGAAATAAGTTATTAGAACTATTCTAGAAATACATTTTCATTTTATTTTTTTTTTTTACTCTAAATATGCAATCATTATTTCCTAAATTCTCATGGCTAGTGTAATTCACTATACTGTCTGGTTGTCTTGTGGAACTTCCACTGAGATTAAAACCTTCCATTTTAGAACAGAACTCATTAAGATACAAAATGTTTAAAAGGGAGGTAGAACAACAGGGTGGTTGAAGAGTACATGAAACATTCTGCCCTCTTGGGGCAGGAAGTAAACAATCCAATAACTTCAGAAAGTGCTTAAATTGAGCATGTTTACTAGGCCCCACTCTTTCCAACAGTATATAAGCAGTAAGAACTGCTGAGAGGAACTCTCAGGTCAGACAAACTACCTAGAAAAGGCACAAACTAAGTGAATTGTTTGGAAAGAACCTGCTAGAGGTTGCTCAGTATGTTGTAGGTCTCCTTGTTTCCAGCTCTCCAGCTGTAACCCATACCAATATAGGCCTTGGTGATGTAGCTGTCTTTGAGTCAATTCAGACCCTGTAAGTAACCCTTGATCCATGTTTCTGTCACCCTAATAAAATGGACAGGTTCACCAAATTAGACTTCAGTGTTATCCTTACCTTGCCCTGTGGTCAGTTCCTCATCTGGGGTTAGTACATGACTGTTTTTGTGTCTCCAGGAGTAATGACAAACAATAGTGGCAAAAACTGGTAAATGCCTCTTAGAATTTGATGAGTTTATTATAAAATCACTGAATTTCTCAAAATTAAATGAATTATTGTGGTATCTTTAATTGTGATAATTAAGAGGTAATCAAGCTTGTGGGAAAAGTAATCAATAGGCCCTATTGCTACATACTCTGTGAATTGATGTTAAGGTGATTCATGATTGGTCAGTTGAGAGGTAGGCCCAGAAAAGGTAGGAAAATGGAAGAGGCAGCAGAGAGAAAAGAAGAAATCAAGATGGAGCAGGAGAAAACAGACCTAGATCCTGGTGGCTTTAATTGGAGATAGGTAGATATGAATATTCTTAAGGGATTGAGAATTTAATATATAAGCTTGCATGAAAAGCTTCTGGGCTTTGGAGTAATGTTTGTGCTGGTCAGTAGTGGAAAGGAAAACGTGATATTTACCAGTGACAGAAGCAGCAGGGCAGGAGTACTGAACCACCCTGGAATGGAACCTTGTGGAGGGTGTGGCCTGTGGAAATAGTGACAGAGTCTGTGTGCTCCACCATAGAGCTGCATCCACAGAGTGAAACTGAGGCGGGGGTGTATAAAAAGTTAAGCCATCACTTTTTTCTCTTTGCCTAAATAGTTTTTTTTTTTTTTTTGACCTCTCCAAATCTAGCCATTGTGGTGCTTCAAATATGAATCACCTCATTTGAATATAAATAGCCACATTTTAAATGCATAGTCACCAGGGCTTGACACTATTAGAAGATAAGACTTCGTTGGCAAATTAGTGGCCTTGTAGTAGGTAGACTACTCTTGGAGATTCAAAAGCTTAAACTGGGTGTTTTCTCTCTCACTCTCCCTGTCTCTGTCTCAGCCTCTCTATCTTTCTATGTCTGTTTGTCTCTCTGTCTGTCTGTCTCTTTCTCCTCTCTCCCTCTCTCTTACTTTCCATCCCTCTGTCTTTGCCTGCAGATCTAGATGTAGCATTTATTCTAGTTCTCTAGCACCCACAATGCTTGCTACTTTTGGTACAATGCTGCCTGCTATAATAATAATAGATTATTCTTTTGAAACTATGAGTATCTTTTCACAGCAAGAGAACAATGATTAAGACAACCATTGCTCACACAGAGAATACCACAGGCTGCTGAATTGAATCTGGATTTGGTGACATACCTTGCTGAGCTGAATTAAGTCTGTCCGACCTATCTGAAATATTTTGTGTAAAGAAAAGAAAATTGAGAAGAAGTTGTATATATAATATAGAATTACAAAGCTGTCAGAAACTTGAAGGAATTGCTTTATTCATCCTACTTTCAGAACAAAAGATATCTAAGCCAACTGCGCTGTTATTGCATCTGATGAAATGAAATATTGCAATAAAAAAGAGACTACACTGTTGATAAAAGTCAGTTTCAAACTTGTTGGAAAGTACTTTTTTGGCCATTAAAAAAAAAAGATTCAGAAACCACCAAGAAAAATCTCTAAACAATATCTCACAGATAATGATTCTGAATGAAGGATTTACATTAGGAAGAATTAACTATGTAAATATTGCTAATTTTTAAAAATAAAAAAATAAGATTTAAGCATTTTCTCTACTTCTTAACTGTTCATTTTTGGGCTTATTTACCATATACATGTTAGTTTTCTGCCTTAAAAAATGATTTTAATTTTACATCAACTAAAACTATAAGTAAATATTTCACTGTTTTTCCTCTGTGCTAAAGTTTTTAACTTTTGTCATTTTTTTATGTATATTATGGAACTAAGGTCACCAATATCTGTTAAATCCCACTTGTAAGTTTGTAAAGCATCATTTTTAATAGTCTTCACATTGTATTTTAAGGAATAATACATAAGGTAAATCATTTGTCACATAAATAGTAACTATTCACTTGATTTGGAAGAAACCCCAGGACTGTAGTTGTTGCTTTCTAGTAAAACAAAATTTAAAAAAATAAATAAAAACAAACACCATCACCACTAAAAACAACAACAAAGAAAAAAACATTAATTATATCATTAAGAGTCCTAACTTTTCTCAGGCTAAAAACTATTGGATACTGAAAAATCAGCAGAAAGCTTTTCATTAGTAACCTATTCAGCTGTTACATTTATCACTTAACTCAAGGTTAGAAGTGAAAAAGAAAAAAGAACTTTCAAGTTTTACTAAGAAAAAAGCCCTTGGATATTGTGAGGGACATTTGTTCAAGAATATGAATAACTTCAATTATTTAAGAAAGTTGAAATTTTCATATATCACCTGGTCTTACATAATTGGGTCTAAGATGTTTTGCCAATTCTTAATATTGCAGGATATCCATATATAATCTCACATTCCCCAAGGAGCATGTGCACATGTAAAAATGTTAACTGCTATGACTGAATTATGGACTGACTTATACTTGTCGGAGTTGTAATTGAAGTGACCTCAGATTCCAGGAATATTCAACTTGAAAATATATTCCCCTGTGCACTGACTGGTTTTGTGTCAACTTGACAAAAGCTGGAGTTGTCACAGCGAAAGAAGCCTCAGTTAAGGAAACACTTCCGTGGGATCCACCTCTAAGGCATTTTCTCAACTAGTAATCAAGGGGGCAGGACCCAGCCCATTGTGGGTGGTGCCATCCCCTGGGCTGGTAGACCTGGGTTCTATAAGAAAGTAAGCTGAGTAAACCAGAGGAAGCAAGCCAGTAAGCAACATCCTCCATGGACTCTGTGTCAGCTCCTGATTCCTAACCTGCTTGAGTTCCAGTCCTGACTTCATTTGGTGATGAACATTAGTATGCAAGTGTAAGCTGAATTAAACCTTTGCTACCCAACTTATTTCTTGGTCATGACACTTGCGCAGGAATAGAAACCCTGACTAAGATAAATTGATACCAGCATAGTGGAGTATTCCTGTGACAACTTGACCATGTTTTGGGGAGGACTGTGGAAGGACTTGGGAACTTTGAGCTAGAAGAGCTATTGGGACATTAAGAGCTCTGTGGGATATTCTGAAGGAGCTTGGAAGACAATGTTGAGAACAGTGCAGAAGATGGAGGCCTGGCTTGTGATGTGTCACAGGGAAGATTAAAGACTCTTATCAGGACAGTTGATATTTTTATTGTGAAGATTCTGTGCTTTTGGTTAGCTGGGGTTGAAATATCAGCTGTGGTTAACAAGATGCCAGAACTACTAAATAAAAGGTCTTGCATTACTGGGACCATTGATGCTGGTCAGCTGGAACTAAGAAATGAGTGGTGATTAAGAAGAGACCAGCATCACAGAGGTGAAATTTTCTGGGAACTGTGTTCTGAGAGCATAAAGATGCTGTGTTTCAGAGAGAGCCAAGGTTGTACCTCATGCTGTGGCTGGACTTTGTAATGTGTAGGAGTCATACAAGTGGTACTGGTTTTGAAGGAATTAAGGGGTCATGAAGAGCATCTGAGGTTTGGCATTGTGAGAGGCCATGGAAGGCCATTGGTGAAGCTGCAGCCTCATTTAGAATTAATGCCCCTCGACTGAAGAAGTCATGCAAAGGAGTTGAGGCTTGATACCATGAAGAGAGCCTATTAGAGGCTATTGGTGAAGTCTATTTGCAGCAGAAGACAGCAGTGTTTTGGATATATCCATATGACCACCATGAATAGAAGCAGTAATGGAGAATAGGCAGCTGGACCCTAGAAGATATGGTATGTGCTACAAAGGGCAAACTTGTAGAAGTGACCCAAGCTCTGGGAGGAGCCCAGAAGTTCTTGAGTGGATCCCAGATATTGGATGGTTAGAGTTTGATTTTGCTATTGATTGTGACTTTGCCCTGATATTTTCTCTCTTGAAGGAAGATAGTATTTTAGTGCAGACCATATTTAAGAGATTTGGAATTAAAAAAAAGTTTGAATTTTAAAAAACATTGGATATTTTAAAAAGATTGTAATTATAGTATGTAAGAATTTGTAAAGAATGTGGAACTCTTAAGGTTATTTAGATCTTGGGGATGAATAAGAAAGTAAGGATTGAGGCATAATAGTAATGTGCTTGTATGTCAAGTTGCCAAGGGGATAATTGTACTGGCTGTTTTTGTGTCAACATTGCAAAGCTGGAGTTATCACAGAGAAAGGAGCCTCAATTGATGAAATGTCTCTATGCGATCCAGCTATAAGGCATTTTCTCAACTGGTGATCAAGGGAGGGGGCATTTGTGGGTGGTGTCATCCCTGGGCTGGTAGACCTGGATTTGTTCTATAAGAAAGCAGGCTAAGCAAGCCTGAACTCTGTGTTAACATTTTTTTTAGTTCAATTCCTACTTTCTAACTTAGTAAAATAATTCTCATGATCTATTCTGATTACATATTTATGTGGCCTAATTTGAATGATACCAGTTTTAGGGTCAGGTCTCCAAGTTAATGGCAGTGGCTTTTCTCCTCTCCTTCTGCTTATAATGGGAAGCAGTCCTACCTCTCTTCTGAGCTCCCAGGGACCCTGTGCACAGGCGGGCCACCCATCCTGGTGCAAGTGGGCCGGGTCTGGCCTTGGGCAGGAAGTGTGCACCCCAGTTCAGTCTCAGTGCTTGAACTGGGAAAGTTCTGTGCAGCCTTTCCCAAGGTAGAATGTAGGCAGAAGAAGTTGACTCATCCTTCCACTTAGGATGGAAAGCATTCCTGCTGTTCTTTTGAGCTCCCAGTGATCTGTGCACAGGCGGGCCACCGAACCCTGTGCCTGCATATTTATTCTTACTTATCATAACAGTGTAAGCTGATTAAGGATAATATGAAGTCCTAACGAGAATATTATTGTTAATGTTTCCTTTTCATAGGCCCATCATTCCAACTTTTGGAAGATGACGAATTCATATGAGATTGCTTAGAACCTGAACTAATTGTTAAACTTGACTGTTAGGAAGTCATCCTGAAAACCATGTAGAGAATGCTTTGCTACTCTCTGAGATGTCTTGGAGAGCACACAGTTCCAACCCTCTCTTTGACCAAATATATACACTGATATAGAGACAATGACATAGTGTGACCTTTCCTCTATTTTTGAATTCGAATGCAAGTTTCTAATGCTTGTTCCACAGCTGGTAGCATTAATGTTCCCTAGCTGGAGGAAGATCAATGAAGTCATTAGTTAGTGGATTGTAGTTAATACAATTAGGTCAATAGAAGATAATTGTATTTGAGAATTATAGATTGATTATTGACTCACCCTCCCCTACACTTGCTTGTTCTCCACTATATGATGAATAAACATTACACATTCCTATGACCATGAGCTGATGTAGTAGTTCTACTATGCTTTCAAATCTACAATGAAGTGCAATTCTTAAAATTGTAAACTAAAATGAACTTTTGCTTCCTTAATTTGTTTCTGCTAGGAATTTCACAATAATAGAGAAACACTTAATACATTCATCATTGTATCCAAGACATCAAGTAATCAAACCGTGGTAGCAATATTCGAGTAAAAGCAAGGGCAGAGAATTTGAGACCCTGTGCTCAAAATTTAAGGAGAAAATATTTGTTATAAGTACATATGGGCCATTGAACCAAGGCAAAAGCACATAACCCACTTATCCATTAGATTTAACATAGAAATTGAATTAATTTGAATTTACATTGCTCTGATACAACACTATTACCAAAAGTGATCTGGAGAAGAAAAGATGTATTTCAGCTTATATGCAAGTCATACTTCATCACTGAGAGACGTCTGGTCAAGAAATCATGGTAAGAACTTGAAGAAAGCAACTGTAATATAAACAATGGAGGTATGGTACTTTATATTTTGCTACTCATAACCTGTTCATTTTTTATACAAAACAGCATCACCAATCCAGGAATGATACCACCCCCCAGTAAAATGCATATATTCAAATCAATAATCAATCAAGAAAACTCATTGCAGGCCTTTCTTCAGGCAAACCTTATTTGTTCTAAGCTGATATGATTTAACACTAACCAACACAATTGCCTTAACATTAACACAAATATTTTAGTATTCATAAACTCTGAGATATGTTCTCAAAACATTATATACTTTAATCCTATTTTCCCTAGGCACTAAAAATATACTGTGATGGTCATTAATTCATCCTTAAGCAAATCCTTAGAGTAACAAATTAAATCTTATTAATATATCCAAATGGTTCAATTGTATCAATAGTTTTCTAATTAAGAACATATGTGTGCATATATATATATATATATATATATATATATATATATATATATACGCTCAAGAAAAAACACATTGCTAACTGTTCAACAATATGTATATATGGATACTTATATGTTATTCAAATATTATCAAATAATATTGTCTGATAACAATAGTGCTGTAAAACAAATATTTTGTTAGGATAACATTTTAAAAATAAAATAGTCATTTAAGAATAATAAAATTTCTGAGAGGCATCAATGAATCTGCAAGTATTTACAAACTCAGAAGACTAAATTTAACATATTGGCCTGTGGACTCTCTTTGTTTGCCAGCAACTTTTCCTGGGTAAGTCACTCCTTCCTTTTCTTTATTCATACAACCTGCTGCATCCTGCAAATTCGCAAGCCTATTTCCATACATGTAGCTATGCATGCTCTTCATTTATGAACCAATGTTGCCTAATAAGTTTTTTTCTCTTTGCCATCACTGCATTCCAGCAGCCATTATTTGAAAAATTGCAAGTCCAATTCTAGACCATAGCTCATGAACCCTCTTTATTCCTGGGTCATCTTTGCTTGGTAAATTACTTGATTCCACTTGTGCCTCTCCCAAGTTCTTTTCTATTCACTATACCTCTACCTGAAACTGTCTCTACACCCACACGCTTCACTCCTATTTAGTGATCTTCAAATTATCTTCCTTAAATAACAACCAATGACTGGGGAGATAATCCTTTCTTTTCCATCTTTCTTACAATCTGCTGAATTTCTATGCCCACAGTGTCTATACTCCAACCTAGTGGTTTAGGGGGTCATCTTTCCTTTGTCCAATCAGAAAGCTTATCTACCAACTTTATCTGAAGTCGCTCAAGTCACTCTTTCTTCCTGTGCCAACCTAATAGGAGTGCCAGATTGTCATATCTGATACACTCCCAACTTATGCATGCCCAAATCAAATAGCAAAATAAGCACAATATGAATGGCCAGGATAGCATATCTACCATCAAACACACTAATATTGTAACAGTGCTTTCCAATGAGAAATACCTAGATAAACCCTAGGGAACAGAATTAGAGAACAATAATAAAATTTGTTAGAGACTTTAAAGGAGAATTGAATACAATTTATTGAACAGATATGTGAGTAACATTCAAGAAAATACAATTAGAATACAGAAAATGTGGAACATTTACACAATGGAGTAAAACTTAGCTATTAAAAACAATATATTTGAAATATAAATAAAATAAAGTTTCAGTGGCTCTGAAACATTTCCAAAACACCCCAATCTTGAGAAAGTAGACAAGAACAGAATTTACTGGCTGACAGCCACAAGTTCTCATAGAAAAGTCCAAATATGTATCATCATCATAAGCCTACACCCCTCAATGTTTCTGAGAATGTATAAACAAAGTTTTAGTGGATATGTCAGGCTCTGATGACTAAGCTGAGTAAAGAGAAAACAATTATCAGAAAAGGACTCTCTACCCCTCCCAGTGATAAATTCCAAGAAAAACCACCAGGAGTCAGCCTGACCCTGCAAGACCACCCAGTTCCAAACCCCCCCCCCCTTCTTAGAGACTTTCCAAACTGGCTGTTTCCCAATACCAGACCCAAGGGTAAATGAAAAAATGAGTAACTAAGCCAAGAACAGACCCTTGATTGGGCTAGCCAATGCCTGAAAATGTCCTTTGATCCACCAAAGAGAATAAGCCAACTACCCTGTTGCCGAAGTTTGCACACGGTAGAGAATAAAATATGTGTGCATTTTGAGTTCAGCGTTGACTCTCTCTGCAGGGATGAGCAACCCCATGTACGTGGAATTAAACTTTTTGTCATTGCTGAGGTCTATCATCTAATTGTGTTCTGTGAGTCATGCTCCTGAGCTAAGACTTTTCAGGGTCTTACAACAACTTCATGAAATTATTAGGCAAATGGATGGATTGAGAAGCAATCATCCTGAGTGAAGTAACCCGGTTACAAAAGAACACACGTGGTATGCACTCACTAATAAGTGGATATTTGCCCAAAAACTCAGAATACCCAAAATACAATTTACAGACCACATGAAGCTGAAGAAGGCCAAAGTGTGGATGCTTCAGTGCTTCTTAAAAGGAACAAAGTATGAAAAGAAATACAGAGAAAAAAGTATTGAGCAGAGACTGAGGAAAAGTCCATCCTGTATACTGACATCAAAATCTAGACACTATTGTGGATGCCAAGAAGTGCTTGCTGACAGCAACCCAATATAGTTGTCTCCTGAGAGGCTCTTCTAGTGTCTGAGAAATACAGATGTGGATGCTTGGAGCTAACTATCAGACTGAGAATGAGGAACACAATGGGGGGAGTCAGGGGAAGGACTGAAAGAGCTTAAAGGGCTTGCAACTCATAGGAAGAACAAGAATATCAACAAACCAGACCCCTAAGAGCTTCCAGGGACTAAATCACCAACCAAAGAGGAGGGCCTTTGTTGAGCATCAATGGAAGGAGAAGTCCTTAGTCCTATGAAGGCTTGATGCTCCAGTATAGGGAAATGCAAGAGTGGGAAGGTAAGAGTGGGCTGGTGGGTAGAGGAGCACAATCACATAAGAAGGTAGAGGAAAGATAGGACAAGGGTTTCTGAAGTGAAACAGGAAAGGGGATAACATTTTAAATTAAAATACATAAAATATCAAACATAAGGAAAAAAGAAAAACTGCACAAAAATCTTGAAGATAAGTCAGGATTTGAAAGCTTAGTTCAATTTAAAAATATAGGAAATTTGAATAGAACACATGCTAAAATGAAGATGGGACTGGAAAACTTAATTTCTCAACTAGAAAACCAAGAGAAAAGCATTACAAGAAGAATCGAACAAACAGGAGATAAAATACCAGGAGTCAAAGTTAAAGCAGAGACTCTAGATGAAATAACTAAAGAAACTAATAATTTTTAAAAGCACAGGAACAGAACATGAAGACAATGTGGGATATCATATAAAAATAAAATCTTCAAATCGTATATATAGATGAGTGAAAAGAAACACATGTAAGTGTCAAAGAGCAGATCTTCAACAGGATCATAAATGTGAACTCTTCCAAACCAAGGAAAAGCATGCCTACACAAATACAAGAAGGATATAGAAAACCAAAGGGACAAAACTTGAAAAAAATACCTATGACACACCATAGTTAAAAGCCTAATATAAGAACAATGAAAATATTGAAGCTGCAAGATGAAAAACAAAAACGAAAAAATACAAGTAACATATAAAGGAAACTCAACAGAATACTACTCAGTTTCTCAGTGTAAAAGAAACTCTGAAAGCCAGAATAACCTGAAGAAATACGTTCTAAGTTCTATAAGACCATGACTACCAACCTAGACTACTAACCCAAAAAATATATCTGCCAAGACTGAAGAAAAAACCAAAACAAACAAAAAAAAAGAAATGTAAAACAACCTTCTGTACAACAATAATAAACAAAAGTCAAATACTAAGTAAAATACTACATAGAACTCATCCAAACAAAGCTATTATTTAATGAAATACAAGTATGACTAAAAATACAAACCAGCAAAATAATCATCAAAATTACTTGAAAATACATAAACATGTTGAGATTAAACAAAAATGGATAGCAAACCAGAGAACTAACTGACACTATGCATCAAATGAATTGTACAGTAATCTAAAGTTATTCTATCTCAAAGCCAAAAAATGTTCATTGTACTCAGTGGTATATGGAATCATCTCTAAAACAGACCATATTATATGTCTCAAAGCAATTATTAAAAATTAAAACAAAAACATTAAGATAATTCTTTGTATACTATCTAACTATTATGGCATAAAGCATAAGTTCAATGGCATAAACTCATGAATATTAAGCAAAATATTACAGAATGAATGGGTCAAAGAGAAATCAAGAAAGATACAAAAATATTCTTGGAGCTAACTGAAAGTAATAACAGAAAACAACAAGACTTCTGGAATATCTTAAAACAGTTCTAAGAGGGGAGTTCTTGGGCCAAGATTGTAGAATATAAAGAAGGTGAATTGAATGGTTATATTCTTTCATTAATTTCTGTTTCCTGATAGAAGATACAAAATGACTAATTTCTGTTGCCTTGACATTTCTTCCATGAAGGAATGAATATGGAACTCTGAAATAAAACAAATCCTTCCTCCATTATTTGTGTTTTCACTTATGTTTTGTTTTTTGCTATGAAAGGGAATACCAACAATGAAACCCATATGTATGTTTTTCTAGAAAAAAATAATTATATATATATATATATATATATATATATATAGATCATATCAGGTAGAACATTTTACACTTTAAGAATTTGCTTGTAAAAATAATGTCCAGACACTAATTTATTTAACAATCCTAAAACCCACTGTTATGCATTCAAATACAAAGTGCCACCTGATTGTTAGTGTGAGTTTTTCAATTTCCAAAGAGATTTAAGAAGTTTGTACGTTTTACTCGAAGAAAGTATTGCTTTATCAATTGTATGATAGTATGTCTTACAATATTTTGTTTTGTTTCTGTTTGTCAAATTTTTTATTTATTTTGTCCTGAATATCTTTCCATGTAGGGAAAGCAAAATTTTGCTTCCTATTAATAATGAATAAAGATGGCTTATAGAAAATAAAGCATATTTTAAATTTTCATTTTTTCTATATTAAAGTGATTGACATACAATTTAGGAACTCCTTACGTAATAAATATAACATATTTCAACAAATAGTAAATAGCCAGTAAAGTTTATATTCCTACCTTAGATAGAACAAGTCTTTCTTTAAAGTATTTACCATAGTAATAGACATTTTTGCTTTACTTGTCAAAATTTCAAGAACTATAAATGGTTCAAATTTGAGGAATTCATATCATGAAAATTGATGTCAGTTTTCTAGAACATTTTACAACTAGATAAGTGCATTTAACCAAAATGCAAAAGAAAGGGAATTTTATTGAACATGAATATAAGTGAGAATTGAACAAAACTCCAGATTTTTTGAGAATACATATACTTACAACAGCTAATGAAACTTTTAAAATTACATATTAAGAAATAATAAGTATTTACATAACACATTATATATATGTATATATATATATATGAAACTCAAACAAAATTCCATTAATTATCAGTGAGTTTTTCTATTTAGGGGAAAAAGATCAATAGAATAATGATACATAAAGTAAATCATATATCCAAAAATATCAAGCCCCCTAACCATTTTCATTGAAGAGAAAAAAAAATGTCACAGTACCTTAAACATACAGAATTTCAGAATGATTTAGAAAGAAAAAAAATAAGACAAAATTTCTTGGCTACAAGCGAGAATTCAGTAGAGCACTCATTTTTTTAAATTGAGTATTCTCATTATCATCTAAGCACAGGGTTAGAAGCAATTTGAAAAAAAATATAAATAGACTGTCATTCTGTAACCATTCTCTTTAATCATGTGACAACAAAATAAAAATTAAATACAGAAAAATTCATGCATGATAAGTGAAGCTTGTTATCACATTCTATGCTCAATGTGATTGACTTCAACTTTTTCACATTCTGAATGTGCATAAATCCTTGAGGCACTCTACTTTCAATGTTTTGCCTGTTTCATACTATATGATTGGTCTATATCCCCTCACCCCTGCTATCACAGATGACAGGATACTATTCTTTTTGGTGCCTGAATCATATCTCATTGTGTTTGTACACATCATTTTCTTCTATCAGTTGGTGGATATTATGGGGTTTTTGTTTGTTTTGTCAATTTCTTAACTATTTCAAATAGCAATGAACATAAAAATACAGAAAAATCTCTTGGATATACTGATTTCCTAGCCAATGATAGAATTGATAGATTAATGGAAACTGTAGTTTTTGTTGTTGGAGGAATTCATAGTGAATTTTAAAAAATTATTTTTATTAATTTACATCCTATCTAGTAGTAGTTTGCATTTAATTTACTCCATATTACCCACGTCTTTTGAAGATTAATTTACAATTATATTTTAAATTAGACTCATTTAATATGAGTGAGATAATATGGTGATTTTAATTTATACTTCTCTGTTTTTTATTGGTATCTAGCATTTTTCATATACTTCTCAATTTGCATGTCTTCTTTGTAAGAATGTGTGTTTAAGCCTATTATGAATTTTAAATATTTATTTATGAAAACATCCCTTGAGAATTTTATATATTTATAAAATGTGTCTTATTCATATCAACCCTCGTCCTCCTTCTCTAAGTTTCTCTACATCTTTACTACCCAAAGTTCTCATGCACAATCAGAAAGTGAATCTTTCTTACAACCATCATATACCAATAGTTCTTCAGCAAATTGTGAATTTGTAAGCCTCTCCTACAATGATACTGAAGATTTGACTGACTTAGTTTATTCATATCAGCATGCAATCGAAATTATTTAAAGTTTGTGCATGTAACCGGTTTGCTAGGGTAATAAATGCAAGTTAATAATAGCCCTAGTAGACCTTTATAAGGGGGCTCTTACAATCACTCCATGAAAGTCTCTGAACTAATGGGGACACATATAAAAAGACTGATATAGAAAAGGCCAATATATGTCTCAGCACATTACAATTTTTTTTTATTCTCTGGTGTTTGAGATGCTATAGTTCTCTGTATTAAGTGTAGCCAACAATAATAAAAACTTCTCTGATTAAACTTGAGAGTTGCTGTAATTTCTTGGTATAAATATAAGTATGCAGAGAATAGTTTGATATATGCCCATTCACCAAAATAACGCTAACAAGTTCTGGCTTAGGACCTAGAAGCTTCAAAACGACAGGTTATTTAAATTATTAAAAATGTTAGAAATAAGTCTGTCTTGTGTGATGACCATCAAATATAATAGGAAATCTCCTGGTTTTCCTAGTCATATGTTGTTCCTATGACATATCAGCCATACTATCATTATTTTATTTCAGTCAATTCCCAACCGAGTAAGACTATTAATGACTTTCTACCTAGCAGCCTACAGAGTACCTTCTGATATCATAAAAATAGGCACTAGTAAGGAGGCATCCAAATGTTCAATGTCAAATTTATTTCTCTATGACCTGTGAAAAAAATATGCTATATTAGGAAATAGGATCTTCTCAAGTACTGGTAATTAATCAAAAACAATGATAACAGTTTATATTTGTTTAAGGCATTGGTTCTCAACTTATTGGTCATTACCTTTATGGAGGCTCATATGAATTATCCTGCATATCAGTTATTTACCTTAAAATTCAGAACAGTAACAAAATGAAAGTTTTGAGGTAGCAACAATATAAATTTATGGTTGTGGGTTACCATAACATGAGGAACTAGGGTCTCAGCATTTGGATGGTTGAGAATCACTGCTTAGGGGTTCTCTTGGTCTCCTTTGGCCAACAAATAAAGTGTAGGTATCCCACACTGGGGTCTAGACTTTTAATTTGATGAACTATGGCTTTGGAAAACTTTATTCCTCCTTAAATGATAACTCTGAATAGTCACTTAAAAATAATTTTAGGAAATATAAAATAGAGGGCTAACATATTACCCATTTTTAGTCTTTTTATTTGTTCTCTGTTTCATAGTATTGAGTTTCTAGAGTTCTTACACATTATACTTAATTATTATTAGATATAAAGTTTGCAAAGATATTTTTGCATTCAGTTAGTTGTCTTCTCATTCTGTTGACAGCTTCCTTTACTGTGCAGATACTTTTTAGTTTGATGCAAGATCAAGTCTACTCTTAGCTTTGTTTTCTGTATATTTGGGTTTTTTTTTTGTAAAATCTCATTTATTTGAATATCTGCAATTTAATCCTCTGTTTAGTTTTAATTGTTTCACACTGTTAGTTGGCATTTCATTTTGAGTTGTTTTTAATTTATTGTTAGGATATTTTATGGCATGGAAATGAGGTCACATATAATGAAGTCTTACTTCAAACCTGAACTTTTAATCTTTATGCCTTTATTTCCTGGGAGACAGATGTGAAATCAGGAATGCCTTACCATACCATATTTCACTGATATTAAAGAACAAATGCTGGGCCTTGTTCTTGTTAAGCAAGCCTTCTAATAAGAGACTCATTTGTTCTCCAATGAGTTGGCTGGCTTCATAACTAGACGATACATTGGTTTTGTTTTAATATTTTATATGTTTATGGATACCTAATTATTTTATCATTATCATGTTTGAAAAGATTGTTACCTCTGTGATGTGTTGCCTTAACACTGTCAAAAATCAGTTTGCTTAAAATTAATGATATTACTCTTAGACAATATATTCTTCTGTTAATGCATAATATTTATTATAATCCCATGTGATTTTTATTATATTTTAAAGTTGCATAATTTCTTCTCTTTGCTCTTTTGTTCAAAGTGACTTTGATTACTTGGTGTTTGGGGTATTTCTTTAAATTTCTAAAATTTTTCTGTTTTTTCAATTATGTAATTAGTATTTTCACCAATGTTTACTGAATATGTAAGTTACATATTTTAGTATAGACATTTTCATATGAGGTTTTCCAGTTAATGAGCTTCTCTCTCTCTCTCTCATTCTCTCTCTCTCTCTCTCTCTCTCTCTCTCTCTCTCTCTCTCTCTGTGTGTGTGTGTGCGTGTGTGTGTGTGTATTTGTTTACATGAGTGTGTATGTGTGTGGTGTTTTGTTTATTTTATCAATGATTTGTAATTTTGCTGTTTAGATATTTATATTTCTTATTAAATTTGTTATTATTTATAGATATATTCTCTTCATATTGAATGAGATTGTGCTCTTGCTTTCTATTTTAGGTGTTCTATATGAAAATAAACAACATTATCAATTTATTTCCATTATGGTTTTATACTTGGGAAATAGATAAATCAATTCTTGCTTCTGTTTTTGTATAATCTTCAATGATTTCTATGTCATCTGTAAACAATGAAATTTTGACTTTGTTTTTTCTAATCAGGATATACTTTCATCACATGTTTTTAAAAATTACAACTTATATTTCCATGGTACACATTAGAATTTGAGGTTGTGTAGAGAAACAGGTTAGGCTCTGGAAGTGGACAAATAGATGGTGATCAAGGCTTGCCAGGTAAAATGAATATACACATATATGTGCAATCCCAGTCATGTTTGCATTTCCAGATTCAGGAAAACCTTGTCGCATAAACTGGAGAAATCATTGTGTTTATTTTTTCTTCAGTTGTGCTCTAAAGTATATAGGTGGCAATTTTATTTATCTGTGACTCCAGCCAGGATCCAAAGAGGAGGTGGAGCTTTCTTCTCTGGGTTTTGTGGAGAGTTCCTTTATCCTTCTGTGTTAGCCTCTTAAAGTACTGTGACAACCTTGAAAGGGCACAGGAAAGGACATTGTGGCAATTTTAGTATCATATGTGTTTAATTTTTCTCTTGATACATTAAATATGAGTACTACTTATACATATCTTAATCTATATCAATCATATAGCATCTAGACAGATAGATATCATCTAATATTTCTTTTTTTCAGATTTTTATTTATTTTTTCAAATACATTTAAGGTTGTAATTAAGTATTTGTGGGTACATATATGTGCACATATGTATATCTGTAACAATAATATAGGTAAAGAGGCTATTAATTGCCATAACACCCTGAACGCGTCCGATCTCGTCTGATCTAATATTTCTTTTAAAACAAGATCTCATTTGCAACTCATTCTAACCACAAACACGTGGCAATTCTCTTTCAAGTGCCTCTGGAGTGTAGAACTACAGGTAGTAACACCATACCAAACTCAAATTTTTGTATTTTAGATAACCAATTTTACCTCTAGTGACTCCATATGGATTAGAAATGAAATACAAATTCTATGCCTGATTTTATATATTATGTAATATTATATTTAACTCTGAATTAAGTAAATACTAAATTGTATATTTATACAATATATGTCAATGAAAAACCTTAATATTTTCAAATATTGCATGAACCTAAATATAATTTACATGTGAGGAATAAAATATAGATTTTTCTGTGCACATTCATTGAATGTAATATTCTTTAATTATCTGTAGAATTTTTCTTTTCCTTGCAAGTACAGAATAGTAACAGAACAACTTTAATTATTCATTAGTGATTTGTTTCTATACATTCGTTTCTATATTCTAGAAAGATGTGCATCAGCCAGAAGCCATTATCTTGGCTTGTACAACTGATCTTATCTTCTTCTCTTAACTTTTTTCTGCAACAATAGTTAGTGTAGCAGCTACAGAAATTACACAATTGTTAAGAGCACATGCTCTTGCAGAGGATCTGCGTTTGGTTTCTTGTAGAAGGTAGTGATTCCCTAATTGGTTCTCAACTTTATCAATAAAGACGGCCACAGCCAATTGCTTGGTGAAGGCCAAAGTTGGGACTTCCAGGTCCCTGGACAAATAGTAGGGACACAGGGAAGGAGGGTTTTGTTTGGCAGGTTTTGGAACATGAGTCATGCTACAACCATGTAAGATCTTGGGTGGCTGGAAGCAGGGATGCCTCTGCCATTGGTGTATGGGTGAAATAAGTTAGTTGATAAGAGCCCAGCAATTTTTGCCTCTGGTTAGTTTTATAATAATAAAGCAGTCTAGTGTTTTTCTTTCATGGAGATAAGGTGGGCAGGAGAAAGAAGGTAACCAAGAAGGGCTGATGGAGTGTGGGTTGAAGAATGGTTAGGATACAGTTAGAGAAAAGAGAACCAGGAAAAGTGAGAACACTGAACGCAGCACTGGGCAAGAAGGTAGCATGTTTTTAAAATTACATGCAACAGTTCACAGCATGCACACTGGGGAGTTCACATCTGTCTCCAGCTGTAGTAAACCTAATACCCACCTCTGACCGCCATAGCCACTTGCACTCAT
Organism: Micromys minutus; assembly: GCF_963924665.1. Lineage (NCBI taxonomy): Eukaryota > Metazoa > Chordata > Mammalia > Rodentia > Muridae > Micromys > Micromys minutus. The sequence continues at coordinate 62,156,917 of NC_137970.1, read as the reverse complement.
ATGGTACACCTTCACTCAGACACCAACACAGACATATAACTAAAATAAAAATAAACATTAATAAATAAATAAATATGTCATAATAAATTAGAGGTCAAATTATGGTGCTTTTCAAAACGTTCACATTATTAAATGTTGAAAAAGTAAAATAATAAGAATATTATGAAAAAACAGGAAGGTAAGATAGTAAAATCAACTACTTATTGTATCAGTACCTATTTGATCTTTTATTTGTCTTTCAAAACTGAGATTTTATTGGTCAAGGGGCAGAGTACACAGACATTCCAATTCTTATCACACATACCCAAACTCTGAAGAACCATATATTGAGTTCATGTACACAAAAGAAGAGCTACATATTATTTTTCTTTGAACTTATTCCAGTGATGTTCCAGCCTCAAATGTGGCAAGTTTCCCTAAGACCTCACATAACAAACAAGTGCTCAAAATCCTCAGTTCCACTTACTCACAATTTTATGCCACATACAGAACACACTCAAAAATTTTCATCTTTCGCAGCACACTGTTACAACTGTTAGGAAAGCGGACTGACATGACCACAGGCATTGCAGTTCTGACAGGGCAATGACCAAAGACTGGTTTTCTTACAAAATGTTTCTACTAAAAACATGGAACCAGATATCACTGAAAATATTGTTTACAGCTCCTTTGTCAAAAATCAAGTGACCATACATGTGAGGGCTCATTTCTGGATCTTCTATTCTATTCCATTGAACCATGTGCGTATCTCTGTACCAGTACCATGCAGTTTTCAGCACAATTGCCTTGTAAATATAGCTTAAGGTCAGGAATGGTGATTCCCACAGATGTTTTCTTGCTGTTGAGAATAGATTTCGCTATTCTAGGTCTTTTGTTATTCCAGATGAAACTGCAGTTTGCTCTTTCCAACTCTATGATGAGGTGGGTAGGAATTTTGATGAGGATTACATTGAATCTGTAGATTGCTTTTGGTAAGATGGCCATTTTTACAATGTCGATCCTTTCAATCCATGAGCATGGGAGATCTTTCCATTTCTGAGATCTTCCTCGATTTCCTTCTTTAGAGATTTGAAGCTCTTGTCATACAGGCCCTTGAGGAGAGAACATTTAAAATGGAAATAAAGAAAATATCCAAGAAAAGAAAAGAAAAAATAAAAGAAAAAGTGAGGAAAAAAGAAATAAGCCAGCAACCCTCACCAACTTCAACAACAATGGAAAATGGTTGTGGAAATTGTTCCATGTCCCCCTTTTCCTACACATGTGGGTGAAGCTGCTTGTAAATTAATACTACATATGTGTTTGTTTCCATGGCCTAGCTAGTGTCCACCACAGATTTGTGTTTCGTAGATCTTTACTTACTTATTTCTTGTGCCTCAGATTGTGTAGGCTGTAGGCCACCACACTTCCTGAAAAATAAAACTAAATCAAATAAAAAACCAACCAACATATTCAAAATTATTTGTTTGTCTCGTGTTTAAATAATATATAAAAAGCAGGAGAAAAATACATGGCTGTGGTTGCGGTGAGTCTATTCAGCTTGCTGTCTTATGAAACCCAGGGCCATTCATCAAGCAATGGCATTGCCTACAATGTGCTATGTACTCCCATACAACATCAGTCTGGAAAAAAAAATGATTCACAGGCTATCCCTTGGCCAATCTGTTGGGGGTATTTTCCCAATTGAGGCTCCCAGTACACATATAATTCTAGTTTATGTCAAATAATCATAAAACAAACTAGCACAATTGATGTCTTGTCTTTGGGTAACCTAAAATCACACAGATATTTAAAATAGTAAGTTATTTTTAATTTTGTGTGTGTTCGAGAGAGAGACAGACAGATAGAAACACACACACACACACAAACAGAGAGAAGAGAGAGAGAGAGAGAGAGAGAGAGAGAGAGAGAGAGAGAGAGAGAGAGAGAGAGAGAGAGAGAGAGAGAGAGTTTACTTTGGTGGCTAGAAGTTATACTTATCTAATTGTATCTCCTAGATTTGGAGTTACCATTGAGCTGCTTAAAGGAATGGTGTGCATGATATAAATGAAACTTGGGTCCTCTGTAGAGTAATACACACTCCTAACCACTGAGATTTCCCACTAGCCCCTAATATGAATTCTGCTAATAAAAATGCTATTTTTGCATGTCAAAGTGGGTATTTTACCTGTGATTCCACTTACTATTATAACTTTTCCTTTAGTGCCTTATTTGACATATGGCTGTCTCTTGGCACAACTTCCTGGAAAAATTACAACTGCTTTATTAGTAGTGGAAATGTAAATTCCAGAATGTAATGAGAGAAAAAAAACTTTCAGGAGTCAAACTCTAGTTTTTAGTATGTAGGTGTGGATCACCTAAGTCTATTGTCAGTTTTACTTGTGTCTATATAGTACCTTCATGCAACTAAAGTAGTATGTATTCTTCTTGAAAGCAATGACTCATCTGCACATGTTTCCTTCTGCTGCAACCAGATCACAAATATTTTTCTTCATAATACTGAATTTCAGTCAAAATTATATTTGAAGAAAGATGTTCATTTAAAATTATTTTAAAATAAATAAGAAAAGAAATAGAACTGACACCCAAGAAGAATCTGTCTAAATTCTGTGTTCAAATAAGGCCAGAAAGGCTTTGTTTTAAAGTGGTAAATTAATTAAATTAATTATTTGGGGAAGAGTGATAAAATTATTTTTCTATGATTTTTAATCAGTATGTTTTGCCAATATCCATGACGGAGAAGAATTCTTTGTCATAGACAAATACTATTGACTAACGCAAAACATTTGAGTATCCATAGAATAAAATAGTATGGTCACTTCCTGAATTAATTTTTATTGCCTATTATAATTTCAGTGTTACCAGCTTGGCTGCTTCTATTTCTGCACAACAAACCAATAACAAAGTCATCATTTATTTTCTTAACCAAAGCTCTATTATTTCATTGATCCATGATAGAATCAGGATAGATCAAATCAGGCTTTTCTTCATACTAGATTTCCTGCTGAAGGTAATGAGACAGCTTGAGTTTACACCAGGTTGTGGAGGAAAAACAAGTGTAGAAGCTATATCACTTATATTCCTTGATTCATTAAGTATGAAGAAGACAAGAAACAATGGAAGAGTCTGGGGTGAAATGAGCAAGCATAATTGAAATTTTTACGTAATTCAACATTCATGTAAAAAAAATCTCAAAATTTTCTTAGATAATACTAGTATACTAGGAAAGTATTTTGTCATTAAACAGTGGTAAATTTTGTATGTTTTGTCAAATTATATGAATGTATCATCTCATTACAGAGATATGAAGACTAATGGTCAATGATCCATATTATTATGAATTCACTTTGCCTTTATATACCTTGTATTATTTTTTGATTTAGTTGTATGTTGCCTAATATCTTACTTATGAAAAATTTAAAGGAACTGCTGCACATCTATAATTTTAGTACTACAGTGCTTAAGAAAGAATTGTGTGGTTGTGGCCCAAATGTTTACATAGTAAAATCCTTTCTCAAAAATCAAATGAAGCAGAAGAATAACAAGTAATAGTAGTTATCTTAATGTATAGCAGAAATTAAGATAAACAAAAATATTTCTTCCAAAGTTGGTATTAACATTATCCAATTAATCAGTTGAAGATTGTGAACTTGATAACAACTACCAACTCTTTTTTCTAAAGGAATAAACACATAATTGTTACCCAAAAATATAAATCTTATTTTTATGAGAATAACTACTAGAAGTTGTATACTTAAATCTATATGTAGTTGAAAATTTGTTGTTTAAAACACAGTATAAAATATTTTTATAGAGAAAATATAATAAAAATAGTTATTGGCCAGGTATTAAAAAACGGACAAGAGGGCAATGTGTACAACAGTGATATCTACTATTCAGAGATTCTGTGACTCTAAGACTTAGGGAACAGAATTATTTGGAATTGTTAAAAGCTACAGGATTTGCAAAATACCACAATTATGAGATGTGATGACCAAGCATGGGTTGATCTCTAACTGGTGCTAGTCATTCTGAAAGCTATCAATAATCTGATTAAGAAAACTCGTGAAAATGCTTGAAGTTTTACTTTGAGTTTTTTCTCCTCTTCTCCTTTGTCTGCTTTCAGCTCCAGGCTTTTCTCTCTTCCTTGCCTTCTCTCTCTCTCTCTCTCTCTCTCTCTCTCTCTCTCTCTCTCTCTCTCTCTCTCTCTCTCTCTCTCTCACACACACACACACACACACACACACACACACACACAATTGATACTGGCTGTCAATGAACCATTCAAGAAGAAAAATTGTAGCTTAGAAAATTCCAGTCAGAGATGATAATTGACCTACTATTTTACAGGATTGAAGAATGTACTATACTGATTTCAATTGTAATGTAAAAATAACAAGAACAGTTTTCAGAAGATGCATAACAAGAAATATAAAGATTAACATATTGTTCTCAATGAATACTAATTATAATGATTTAAACGACATATTCTTTCTTGTTTTCTTGTAAAAAATATGTTTAAATCTAAAGCAATGGACACAATAACCAGATATTCTAAAACAGAGCTACATATCATTTCCTAATTTTGTGTAATTCTTCTTATGTGGTTAAGACTTAAGATTTCTTGCCTTAATATATTGTGTTGTGAGGATTAAAGATATGAGAAAACAGTGCTAGTATATCTTCTTATGAGAGCTAAATATTAAAATTGTGTTAAAATCCAATTTTGAAGTTCTCTCAAGTATTTTGTAAACATAGTGAATCAATGGCCAAGTCCTCTTAGGAGTCTTTATATGGCCTCTAAACTTAGGTGGATATTATGAAAGATAAAAATTTCAGTGTCCAGTACTCTGTTTGATCTGTACTAGACAGAAAAATTTTAAACACAGAGGCCTTTACCCTCCAAGGTGACCTTGGGTACAAATTTTGTGGAAGAAATCATTCTCTGCTCAGTTATGTAGGTCATAAAATTACTGTTTTGATCTGAATGTAATATGGTTCATTTATTGTCAATAAAATACTATAAATATAAAACAAAAGAGAAATGTGAATCTTTCATTTTTGTTTGACCCTAATTATTGATCTGACAAATCCTTCTAAAAGACTAAAGACAGAGGAGGCAGGTCTGTCTTATCTATTTTTTGGAAATATTCTCTAGTAATTTATGACTGTATTTCAGAAGCTACAAAACAGATGCTAATCAGCGAATTCAATAAAATATCAAGCAGATCTCCAGAAAAGGCAGTAAATACCTAAATTACTTTGAACAGTCATAAACTTTGGGAGATTTAGATATCTAAAGCTGTCATATTCCTGTGCAAAAGAAAGGAGACAGAATTGTGGCCATACTGTAATTTCTTGACACGTTTTACAGATAATTGAAATAGTCTACTCTGTCATTTTGTAAAATATGTCTTTCTCTCCAAGTAAGCTTAGAATTCAAATGATTCTGAAAAGTCTATTACAAAATGAGTAAAACATCATACCTGTTCACTGTGTGTGTTCTCTAGTGAGGGTGTGGGCTGTGTGTGTGTGTGTGTGTGTGTGTGTGTGTGTGTGTGTGTGTGTAGATATGTATGTATGTCCTTTCTTTGACCTAAAGTTAATTAATATATTTTCCTAAAGAAATAAAAAATCCACAAAATAAAAATACCTGAAAACAAGAGTTTTTAGTGGAAACTATTCTGATAAATGTCAATGATAATAACTTTTATGGCCCAAAGGTTGAAATGTCACATGAAGTCAAATTTATTGACAGATGTACAGGATATTTCCTAAGCTGGACTTTCTCTTTGTATATCATCTTCTCATACAGATTGATAGCTTATGATCATTGACTTAGTGGTTCTTAATTAAACTTTATGGCTTTTAACTATTCTCTGGCAATGATTTCATAGCTAGTCATCAAAATTATCCATACTGTTGTATATCATTTTAGATTATTTTGAATTGTTTGCATAGGAAATGAGCAGACTATTTCTTATTTCTTCAAATTTTATGGACCACATTTTGTACTTTAATAATTCATGTACTACTATCTCTGAGTAATTCTATTTATTCTTCCTTCCTTTGGCGTGACAAATAAACCTTTTCTGATCCTATGGTCACAATCATAATTATATCAAACAAAATTTCCTGGGAATAATTATTATGTCTTTGCAGTGCTACTCAAACTTTAATGAGCACACACACACCACCTGGAGCTATTGATAAAATACAGATTCTGATTCATGAGTTTGGTCTTTGACCTGAGATTTTGTATTTCTAATGAGCTCCCATACTGTGCTAATTCTGATGGCTGGACATCCAATGTTTGCTTAGCAAAAGCTTTGACAGCCTGATGCTACACTCTGCCTTTTGATTTTTAAAATTCTCTTAGGCTCTGGCATACAGATTCTCTTAAATTTTACTCTTGATTTTGCTTTCCTGTACTTTCTTTGTTTTATATAAAGATTCTCAATCCATTGTCATAATTAAAATATTTTCGCTTTCTGCATAGTATCATCTTCCCTGAACCTCAGCAATCTTGCTGTGGACAGGGCTAGAGTAATGCAGTAAACCAGATTGCAGTGGCTCTGCATTCCACCTATTCACTCCTGACTGAAGCAAACAAATTGCTGAACAAATGGATATGCAATCTGCCAAATTTGACTGTGCATATGAGAAAACTCATTATTTTGAGGTATTATTCTTGATGATGATCTTATATGCTTGTCATTATAATGTACTGAATTAGAATAAAATAGAAATCATGCACTATCCCATGGACACTGTGGGAGAGTACATGTTATTTTTCTTTTGCATGTACTATTTAGGTAAGATAAAAAACAAAACAAAATAAACAAAGAAAAACAAACACAAAAAGCAGGCAAAATTAAGGGAACAGACAGAGAAGGGAGTCTCTCCTTTAAATCACATAGGATGGAGTTTACATTTGTTCAAGGATGAATGTCAAACATTTTGACTGGGATGAAAAAAATCAAAACCAGTGTGCATAGTGACGATGATCTCTTTTCTGAGACAAATCTCTAACAGGAGTGCTAAAACAGCAAATGAACCACACTAAAGGCCAAAATGTCTGTGACCTTTGAGCTGCTCAACCTTTTCAGCAGCTTTCTCTTGTCCATAAACTTAAATACTGCACCACATGAATCGCCTTACAATATGATTTATAAAAGAAAACCTTTTAAAATAAGAAAGAATAAGAAAACTGATTCATATTTAAACATTCATTATTGTTTATTTTCAGGAATACATTTTGGAGGATATTCTTGTTGACAAGAAGAGGGCATGCTATTCTCTATAGTTGCAGTTATAGGTAACATATTGAATAGCCTGCCTGACCTGGGTGCTGGGAACTGAACTCCAGACAATGCCCTAAACCATTAAGCCATCACACTTAACTTCTTAAACTTAGTATTTAAATTTTGCTTAATGTTTACATTTGGTTATTCATTACATTTTTGAGTGATGTAATTTTAAAAGCAATGAAATCACAGGTATATGGGGTAAGATGCTGAAGCATGGCTATCCTTTAAGAATTTGAAACTCGTGTTCATGTTCATAAAATTAAATCAATCAACCTCAACTTGGCTTCACACTATTTCCCCTCGACATTCTTTTTTGTGGTGTAAGGAAAGATTCTTGTAGATATATTACAGTTATCTATGAAATGTGAATGTGCACAAAATATCCAAAAAGAGCATATACAACCCTTATAAGTTATCTTTTTCATGTACAATAAACCTATTCTCTATAGTAATCAATTTTAATTTTTAGGGGCCATTCCATCCACTCTCTTTCCTTTGGGTGGTGGGGGTGAGAGACTAACTTTATTTTCATTGTAAATCTACCAATAAAGAGATTGAAAATGAATTTTTTCTCATCGCCGCCCAAGGCATTAATGCAAACCATACTCTTATGAGTCCTCTGCATCATCAATCCTTGATTTCTAAAAATGTTCAAAATGTGTTTCAGTTGAAAATGATTAATATTTTCTCTTTTTATGTAAGAATATGATGTGCATTAGTTCAGAAGTAAGGTGTTAGTCGGCCTAGTGTGACAAAAATGATATAAAATTTGTTGCCTGAATCCATGTGGTATATTGTTTTGTTGAATATAATGAATTGTATATTTTATTTTAAAATAGGCTTCAAAAAAGCAAAAACTAAGACTGAGTCATATTACAAAGAACAGAAATGTATTTCCCTGAGTTCTGGAAGTTAAAATAATTCAATATCATGGCCTGGGACCTAACAATAAGGAAGGTTTAATATCTCAGAAAGGCAGAATTTGTCATGTGGCAGTTAGACATGAAAATTTAAGAACAACAGAGAAGAGGGAATTGCATGGACCTTTTATTAGGAGTATATTTTTAAGATAATGTTGGTGTTAGTTAATGCAGGTAGAGCTTCTATGGCCTAGTCACTGTTTTAAAGTCCTACATCATACTTTTGCAAAGGTAAGAAGACATCAAGTTACAAAAGTCCTTAAAAAAATTAAATTTATATATTCTATGCATGACTTAACAAAGCTGGTACCTGTTTTTCAAATAATAAGTGATGGTGATGGTGGTGATGGTGATGGTGATGATGATAATGATGATAGTGGTGGTGATGATGATGAACTGATGCACATTAGGAGCGATATAATGATTCTACTAAAATAATACCTAAGATTTAAATTTTTCTAGAACATCTTCAAAATCAGCTTCTCATCTAAACATAATACAGATGAGACGCACTCAAGGTGTGGTTTATCCTCAGACCAAATCATTTTCAACTTATTGGACTATAAAACTGAGCAAGTAGTAAATGTGTGAAATACAATATTCAGATGAGGTTGAAACAATTATATCACATACAAAATACTTTTCTCAAATAAAATATCGTGTTGTTTCTGGTATTATTTATAATGATAAGAAAGTTTACCTCTTTCATTACATATCCCTTTTAGATTCACTGTGACAAAAACTTTAACTGGTAAAAGTGTTCTCTTTTGCTACACTATAATAACTTAACTAGTTGAATCACAAATATTAGTGGATGGAATTTTAGTATATTTTCTCCAGTAAAGAAGTGTCTATCATATCAAAAAGGATAATAGGGATTTTGAACATAATGTACTTGATATTATTTAAATGCAGATGCTGAAAATCATTTAGGCTCATTCATTGCTAAGATTCACATTTCAATAAAATTACCTGACAATTCCCAATAGTTGTTATGAAAGTCATTTATAAAATACTGCACTATTTGACATTGTACATTTTGTTAACAGATAGTCCTAAGACACATGCTGAGCAGAACTGTTTCAACTTGATTAAGGTTAGACATTGTTTCTTCCTAACTTTAAGAAATAAGGAAAATAAAGTTGTCCCAAAGGAGCCAGGGTATGAAACTGAAAATCAGAAATAAAAAAGCCAATATTTCTAAAATAGAAGATATAATATATGACCAAATGCAGAAAGCAGAGTCTACTCTGTTTTATATTGTCCATTACTTTCTTAAGTTTGGGATCCTACATCTATGAGTAATCAACACAGCCAATAATCAGTGGCCACAATGTCCCCATGAAGCTTCTCCTCATAGGTCTAATTGAGAAGATATCTTCACATCCCTCCCCGGACATGTGTGTGTGTGTGTGTGTGTGTGTGTGTGTGTGTGTGTGTGTGTGTGTGTGTGAGAGAGAGAGAGAGAGAGAGAGAGATAGAGAGAGAATGAGAGAGTTTGTATGTGTGTGTTTGTGTGTGTGTAGTCAATGTGCTATTCCTACAAACAGTGATCTTATTAATCTTGACTTCTACTTTAAATTGTATGCTTAATACTTTGATATTTTTATGACTTTATTTTCTAGCAACACACACACACACACACACACACAAGTTATGGTGTACTGGCTGATTTTATGTCAACTTGACAAAAGCTGGAGTCATTACAGAGAACAGAGCATCAGTTGAGAAAATGCCTCTATGAGATCCATCTGTAAGGCATTTTCTCAAGTAGTGATCAAGGGGGTAGGGCCCAACTTACTGTGGGTGGTACCAACCCTGGACTGGTAGACCTGAGTCCTATTAAAAAAAACAAAAAACAATAAATAAATAAATAAATAAATAAATAAATAAATAAATAAATAAAACAGTAAATAACATCCCTCCATGGACTCTGTATCAGCTTTTGCTTCCTGACTTGCTTGAGTTCCAGTCCTGACATTCTTTGGTGATGAACAGCAATGTGGAAATGTAAGCTGAATAAACTCTTTGCTCCCCAACTTGCTTCTTGTTCATGATGTTTGTGCATGAATAGAAACCCTTACTAGGACAAATTAGTACCAGCACAGTGGAGTATTTCTGTGACAATCTCGCCATGTTTTGGGGAAGAGTGTAGAAGAACATTGGAACTTTGAGCTAGAAAAGCCATTGAGATATTCACAGCTCTGTGAGATATATTGTAGGATCTTGGAAGATAATGTTGAGAACAGTGCAGAAGATGGAGGTCTGGCTTGTGAAATTTTAGAGGGAAGATTATAGACATTTATCAGGGCTGATGCTGTTTTGATTGTGAAGATTCTGTGTTTTGGTTAGCTGGGGCTGAAGAGTCAGCTGTGGTTAACAAGATACCAGAACTAATAAAGCAAAACTTTTGCATTACTGGGACTATTGATGCTGGTCAGCTGGAACTAAGAAATTAGTGGTGATTAAAAAGAGACCAGCATCACAGAGGTGAAATCTTCTGGAAAGGGTTTCCTGAGAACATTTAAAAAATGTGTTTTAGAGATAGCCAGGCTTGTACTTCATGCTGTGGCTGGACTTGGTAATGTGTAAGAGCCACCCAGGTGGTACTAGTTTTGAATGAATGAAGGGGACAGGAAGAGCAGCTAAGAGTTGGCACTGTGAGAGGTCATAGAAGGCTATTGGTAAAGGTGCAGACTTAGTTGAAATTAGTGCCCCAGGACTGACAGTAGTGTTTGGAGATGCCAGTACCATGAAATGACCACCAAGAATGCCACCGCAGTGGGAAAGAAGCAGCTGGAGCCTAAAAACCTTTGTGTGTGCTACAAAGTTCAGAGCTGGAGAAGTGATCCAAGCCCTTGGCTTAGCGCAGAAGTTTGTGAGTGGATCCCAGACATTGACTGGATTGTTATAGTTTGATTTTTCTTTTGATTATAACTGTTCCCTGATATTTTTCCCTCTTGGAGGTAGAAGTGGGGCCTACAGTTCAGAGACTTTGAATTGGAAAAATACTTTGAGTGCCATCAGGGTCCACAGATTGCTGACCCACAGCAGTGTTCTCCCTCTTGAGCCAACTGGTGAGTCTGCACTTCTGCTTCACTGACTATAAGGGAAGAGACCATCAGGGACACTCCACTTGCATGTAACACAGTACAGCCTGGTAAATACAGTTGCTTCCCAAAGCCAGAGGTGGCCCACTGCCATCAGTCACCATAGAGAGCCAAAGACTCAAGAGCAATCTCTGACCTGAGTATATGGGCCCAAAGACCCACAGGAGAGACAAGCTGCAGACAGAGACAACAAGATCACCTAGCATCACAGACAACACAATGGTAAGACACAAACACAAGAACCTAAGAAACTGAAAACAAGACAACATGGCAACATCAGAACCCAGTTCTCACACCACTGCAAACTGTAGATATTCCAACACATCAAAAAAAAAAAAAAAGATTTGAACTTAAAATCATACTTCATGATGATGATAGAGGTCCTTAAAGAATTACAGGAGAACCAGAAGAACACATGTAAGCAAGTAGAAGCCCTTAAAGAGGAAACACAAAAATCACTTAAAGAGCTACAGGAAAACACAAATAAATAGGTGAAGAAATTGAAAATGGAAATAGAAACAATAAATAAATCATGAAAAGAAACAACCCTGGAGATAGAAAACCTATGAGAGAGATCAGGAGTCATAGATGCAAGCATCAGCAACAGAATACAAGAAACAGAATAAAGAATCTCAGAGGGAGATGCTGACATAGAAAACATTGACACATCTGTCAGACAAAATGCAAAAATCAAAGAGCTCCTAACCCAAAACATCCAGGAAATCTAGGACACAATGAGAAGACCAACCCTAAAGATAATAGGTGTATAAGACTTGGAAGACTCCCAACTAAAAGGCCCAATAAATATCTTCAACAAAATCATAGAAGAAAACTTCCCCTGCATAAAGAGTGACCATAAACATTCAAGAAACCTATAGAAATCCAAATTTATTGAAAAGATATTACTCCCAAAACATAATAGTCAAAATATCAAATGTTCAAAGCAAACAAAAGAAAATTAAAAGCAGTAAGGGAAAAATGGCAAGTAACATAAAGGCATACTGATAAGAATTACACCATACATCTCAACAGAGACTATAAAAGCTAGAAGATCCTAGACAAACATTATACATACCCTAAGAGAACACAAATACCAGCCCAGGTTACTTTATCCAGCAAAAATCTCAATGACACTAGATGGAGAGTCCAAGATAGTGCAGGAGAAAATCAAATTTACACAATAAACCCAGCCCAACAAAGGATAATAGATGGATAACTCCAACAGAAAGGGAGAAACTATACCCTAAGAAAAGCAAGAAAATAATCCTCTTACAACAAAACCAAAGAAGAAAGATACACAAACATAATTCTACCTCTAACAAGAAAAATAACACAAAACAACAATCATTATTCCTCAATACCTTTTAACTTCAGTGGATTCAATTCCCCAATAAAAAGACATAGACTATCAGACTGGATACAAAAACAGGACCCAACATTTTGTTGCATATAGGAAACTCAGCAGCAAAGACAGGTACTATCTCAGCATAAATGCTTGGGAAAAAACTTCCAGGGAAATGATCCCAAGAAAGATGCAGGAGTAGCCATCATAATATTGAATAAAACAGATTTTATACAAAAAGTCATAAAAAAAGAAAAGGAACGATACTTTTTACTCATCAGTGTAAAATTTATCAAGATGCGCTCTCAATCCTGAATATCTATGCTTCAAATACAAGGGCAACCATATTAATTAAAGAATAGCAAAGTTCAAAGTATATATTATACCACACACAATAATAATGAGAAACTTCAATACCCCACTCTTATCAATGGACAGATCATGGAAGCAGAAACTGAGCAAAGACACAGTGAAACTAACAGAGGTTTTGAACCAATTGGAATTAATAGACATCTACAGAACATTTCACCCTAAAACACTGAAATACACCTTCTTCTCAGCACCTCAGGGCACCTGCTCCAAAATTGACCATATAGTGAGTCACAAAATGGCCTCAACAGATATAAAAACATCAAAATAATCACTTGTATCCTATCATATTACAACGGATTAAGGCTGGTCTTCAATAACACCAAAAACAACAAAAGCCCATATACACATGGAAGCTGAACAATGTTCTACTTAATGATAACACAGTCAAAGAAGAAATAAAGAAATTAAGGGATTTTTAGAATTTACTAAAAATGAATGCACAATATACCCAAACATATGGGTTTGAATGAAAGCAGTCTTAAAAGAAAAACCCTTCATTGTAAGCACCTACAAAAACAAACAAACAAAATAAAAATTGTAGAGAGCATACACTAACAGCTTGAAAGTACACCACAAAGCTCTAGAACAAAAAGAAACAGAAACTCCCAACAGTATTAGACAATAGGAAATAATCAAACTCAGACTGAAATCAACCAAACAGAAACAAATAGAACTGTACAAAGAATCAACAAAACCAGGAGCTGGTTCTTTGAGAAAATAGACAAGATTGTAAAACCCTTAACTAGACTAAATAGAGGATAAAGAGTATCCAAATTAACAAAATCAGAAACAAAAGGGGAGACAGAACAAGAGAAAATGAAGAAATTCAGGAAGTAATCAGATCCTAATACAAAAGTCTACTCTTAACAACACTGGAAAATCTAAAGCAAATGGGCAAGTTTCTAGACAGATACCAGGCAGCAAAGTTAAATCAGCATCAGATAAACCATATAAATAGCCCCATAACCCCTAAAAAATAGAAGCACGCATCAAAAGCCTCCCAACCAAAACATAGCCTATGACCTGAAGGGTTTATTGCAGAATTCTATCAGTCTTTCGTAGAAGACCTAATATAAATGTTCTCAAAACTATTCCACAAAATAGAAGCTGAGAAACACTGCCCAACTCATTCTTACAAACCACAAGTGTGCTAATTCCTAAAGCACACAAAGACCCTACAAAGAAGGAAACTTCAGACCAATTTGCCTTATGAACATTGGTGAAAAAATAATAAATTTCTTGCAAACCAAATCCAAGAACACATCAAAACAATCATTTACCATTATGAAGTAGAAATATGAAGCAATCCCACTAAAATCAGAGATTTGACAAGTCCACCCACTCTCTCTCTCTCTACCTATTTAATTTAATACTGGATCTATTAGCCAGAGCCATCAAACAGCAAAAAGAGGTCAAATGGATAGAAATTGGAAAGGAGTAAGTCAAAATATTACTATTTGCAAATGATATGATAGTATACTTAAGTGACCCCAACAATTCTACCAGAGGACTTGTGCAGTTGATAAACAACTTCAGCACTGTGGCTGAATATAATATATATCATTTGTACAGAGACAGGCATGTAGATCAATGATATAGAACTGAATCCTCAGACATGAATTCACATAATTTTGATCACAGGATCTTTGACAAAATAGCTAAAACTATACAATGGGAAAAATGACAGCATTTTCAACAAATAATTCTTGTTCAACAGGTGGTCTGCATGTAAAACAATGCAAATCTATCTATTTTTATAGCCTTGTAAAAAGTTCAAGTTGATATAATGGGCTTAAACCCAGTTTTGCAGGGATAGTTCAGTATATGTAAATCCATCAACATAATCTAATATATGAACAACCTCAAAGGGAATAAAAAACACATGATTATCTCATTAGACTATGAAAAATCATGTGACAAAATTCAACAAAACTTCTTGTTAAAAGTCTTGGGAAGACCAGGAATTTAAGGCCCATACTTAAATATAGTAAAGGCAATATACAGCATACAAGTAGCCAGTGTCAAAATGATGAAAAACTTGAAGAAATCAAATAAAATTTGGGACTAGACAAGGCTGCCCACTCTCTCTCTCTACCTATCCTATATAGTACTGCAAGTCCTAGCCATAACATTTAGAGAGCAACAGGAAGTCAAAGGGATAAAAATCAGAAATGAAGAAATCAAAATATCACTATTTGCAGATGATAGGATATATATTTAAGTTACCCAAAAAATTCCACCAGAGAACTCTTGCAACTAGTCAACAACTTCATCAAAGTGCATGGATATAAAATTAACTCAAACAAATTAGCAATCTTCCTCTACTCAAAGGATAAATGGACTGAAAAAGGGAACCAAAGCCATTCTCGATAGTCACAAAAAAAAAAAAAAAAAAAAAAAAAAAAAACATAAAATACCTTGGTGTGACCCTAACCAAGCAAGTGAAAGATCTGTATGACAAGAACTTGAAGTCAATTAAAAAGAAATTGAAGATCTCAAAAGATGGAAAGATACCTCATGATCATGGATTGGAAGGATCAAAATTGTAGAAATGGCCATCTTGCCAAAAGCAATCTTCAGATTCAATGCAGTCCCCATCAAAACCCCAACTCAATTCTTCAGAGAATTAGAAAGAGCAATTTGCCAATCCATTTGGAATAACAAAAAACCCAAGAGAGTGAACAATATTATCAACCATAAATGAACTTCTGGGGGAATCACCATCTCGACCTCAAGCTGAATTGATCGAACATGATGTTATTTGTACAGAGACAAGGAATAGATCAATGGAATAGATTTGAAGGACCAGAAATGAAACCATACATATGGTCACTTGATCTTTGATAAAGGAGCTAAAAACATTCAATGGAAAAGGACACCCTATTCAACAAATGGTGCTGTTTTAACTGCCAGTCAGCATGCAGAAGGATGCAAATCCATTCTTTCTTATCTCCTTGTACAAAGCTCAAATGAAGTGGATCAAAGACCTACACATAGAACCAGGTACAATAAAACCATCTACAAATGCTTCCCTGCTTTTTCTTCAGCTCCAAAGGTTAATTTCCTCTAGAAATTATCCCATTTTCACTGGCCATCATCAAGCTCATTCTGACTTACCTGACCCCCTTTCCAAGAGAAATGCCTGTGCAGATACTGCTACCCTATGTAGATACTGCTACCCTGCTGAATTTCCTCATACTCGTTCTGTTGACCAAGCAAAGAAAATTCATGCCTTACATCATTTAAATGCTCAGACCCTCCGACTTCTTTTTTCAAGCTTACCCGTGAACAAGTGCATCAGCTTGTTAAACAATGCCCAGTGTGTATAACCCTGTTGCCCACACCTCATCTCTGAGTTAATCCACAAGGTTTGGTTCCTAATGAGATCTGGCAAATGGATGTTACATGTACAGAACTTAGGAAGCTTAAATATATTCATGTTACAAATGATACCTTTACTGGCTTTATCTTTTTCTCCATAAAAGCTAGAGAGGCCTCTAAAATTGTAATTGCTCATTTATTGAGTTGCCTTTCTGTCATGGGTAAACCCAAAATAATTAAGACCTACAACAAAACTGGTTACACTGGAAATAATTTCCAATATTTCTACACACAACTCCAAATTAAACATGTCACAGGCATTCCTTATAACCCCCAGGACCAAGGTATTGTTGAGTGTGCACATCAAACCTTAAAAAATGTTCTTCGAAAAATAAAAAAGGGTATACCTCATCAAAGTATCTCCCCAAAACATCCTAAACCATACAATGTTTATGTTCAATTATCTGATCCTGGATAGAGATGGAAAAGCAGCTAAAGACCACCTTTGGCACCCAGAGACTAATTCAAATTTTGCTATTGTCTTATGGAAAGATCCACTTATGTTTAAATGAAATGGCCCTGGCCCAGCCCTCATAACAGGCCAAGGATGAGTATGTGCTTATGATATCAAAGAAGGTGCCACCAGATGGCTCCCAGAAAAAAATTGGAATAATATGCACATACTACTATTTTAAACTAACCCTTATCTAGCCAGGGGACAGAATGTCCCAGAGAAGAAATTCTCTTTTCTTACAGGAAACAAAGATGCATCAATTGCTACTTTTGACCACGATACTCCAGGCATGTAGTGAGCCAGACAGAAGAAACACTCATCATTACCTCAACATCACTTCATCAGGGGGGCCTTTGTGAAGCATTAAAAGAGGAATGTTGCTTTTATACTGACCAAACAGGAGTTGCTCAAGGTAGTATGTCCAAAGTGAGAGAAGGGTTTGAATGGTGCAAAAAGCAGAGAGAATAAGAAGAAGGGTGGTTTAAAAATTGGGTTTCCACTTCTCCATGGCTTACCACCCATCTACCCTACATTCTTGGCCCATTGATAGGTTTCCTGATATTGTTGGCTTTTGAACCCTGGGCCTTTAATAGGCTCATGAACTCTATATACCAGCAAATCGACTCTCTGACATCCACACCTACACAAGTCCATTACCACCAATGTGATTGTGGTCTTAATAAACCCATGGCAAGCAGGCCTCCCATGGGATATGCAAAGAACTCTTAACTATTCATGCTTTTTTATGAGTCACATTGGCACCAGTGAGAAGTGTGAGGTGAAACACTGCAAAGGGGAGAACCATGCATTCTGTCTGAGTCCCCTGTGAAGCAAACCTGTTGCATAGAACATCAGAGGTCCATTGATGTTCAGAGGTGCTTCTTGGCCATTCTTGAAACTCTGATGAGGACACTTAGACCCTAATTTCCTCAGAAAGACACCAGGTAAACTCATTTAGGTGGGTCAGGACAAATGTTTCCCCTCTCTGGTTAAAACTCACTCTCTCCAAAGGAATAGATGTCCACTAGCCTACATCCACATAGCTCATAAAAACAAAACAAAATAAAAACAAAAACAAAACAAACAAAAACAATGGGGGTGATGCAGGGAACCAACTGAATTAAGAAATTCCCTTAGCCTGAATAATACCATTTTATATAGATCGAGGCCTAGGTTTCGGTTTCCAAGGATAGAGGCCTTTTCCCAGAAATCAAGTGATCTCACTATGGTCAGGTAGCCTAATAGAACGGTTACCAAGGCAACAGACCCTACTTGGATGAACATTCTGTTTCACCAGGGAAGTCCCAGGCCCCGTGTAATTCTCCCTGTTTTTATAAAAAAATGGTTTTGGCACATAATAAATGGGAGCTTGATCAGCAGTTTCAACTTTCTCTCCTTCTTTGTGTCTCCTGTCCCCCATTCCTCAGTTTCCTCCTCAGGTCTACATTGAAGATCCGGAGCGCTGTGGCACCTAGTCATCAGGGAAATGCAAATCAAAACAACCCTAAGATTCTACCCCAAAACACTCAGAATGGCTAAGGTTAAAAACTCAAGTGCTGGGAGATGCTGGCAAGAATGTGGAGAAAGTGGAACACTCCTCTATTGTTGGTGGGATGGCAAGCTGGTACAACCACTCTGAAAATCAATCTGGCAGTTCCTCAGAAAATTGGACGTAGTATTACCTGAGAACCCAGATATACTACTCCTGGGCATATACCCAAAAAAATGCTCCAGCATATATCAAGGACACACACTCTACTATATTCATAGCAGCCTTATTTATAATAACCAGAAGCTGGAAAGAACCTAGTTGTCCTTCAACAGTAATGGATACAGAAATTGTGGTACATTTACACAGCAGAGGACTTCTCAGCTATTAAAAACAACGACTTCATGAAATTCTTAAGCACATTGTTAGAATTAGAAAATATCCTTCTGAGTGAGGTAAACCAATCACTACAGAACACACATTGCATACAATCATTAATAAGTGGATATTAGCCCAATAGCTAGTAATATGCAACATGTAATTACACATAACTTGAAGCTCAAGAAGAAGGATGACAAAAATGTGGATGACTCAGTCCTTCTTAGAAGGGTGAACAATCTATTCACAGGAGGAATTTGGAGACAAAATGTGCAACAGAGACTGAAGGGCAGCCTATCCAGATATTGCTTCACCTGAGGATCCATCCCATATAATGTCACAAAACTCAGATACTATTGTAGGTGCCAAGACATATATGCTGACAGGTCCCTGATATAGCTGTCTCCTGAGAAGCTCTTTAAGAGCCTGACAAATATTTAAAAAAATGTTGTTTTCAGCCAACCATTGGACTGAGAATGAGATCTCTGATGGTAGAATTAGAAAAAATGGCTAAAGAGCTGGAGCAGTTTGCAACACCATAGGAAGAACAAAAAGTATCAACCAACCAGACCACCCCCCATCCAGAACTCCCAGGGACTAAACCACCAACCAAAAAGTACTCATTAAGAGACCCATGGCTCCATAGCAGAGGATGTTCTTGTTGGGCATCAATGGCAGGATTGGCCCATGGCCCTGTGAAGGCTCAGTGCCCTAAAGTAGGGGAATGCCAGGGTAGCAAGTCAGGTGAGAGTGAGTTGGTTGATGGTGAAGCACTTTTATAGAAGCAGGGAGAGGGAGGGTGGGGTAAGGATTTTCTGTAAGGAAAACCTGGAAAAAGAATAACATTTGAAATATAAATAAAGAAAATATCCAATGAAAACTAAATACAATAATAAATTAGTGGGGTCAAAGTAATAGTATGGGAAAATATAAATATATCAGTATTACAGTAATTTCATATAAATTTCACTTATAGGCTTTTTATATTATTTTCTAAAGATATATAAATTAAATATAATATTTATAACATTTTGAAAGACAGTGTTAGAATGTTTGGAAAACACCATATCATCTGGACATGGTAACCCATGGTTTTAATCCCAGCACTTTGGAGACAAAATCAAGTGGACCTTTGTGAGTTTAAGTTTAGCTTTGTCTACATAAGGAATTACAGAACAGACAGATCCATAAAGTAAGTCTTTCTTTCATCCCAGGATTTTCTTCCTGCTGTTTCATTCTGTGTATACTGGCACAGAATATATATCTCTCTATGTTCTGTTTTCCAAATTTCTTGATTTGTGAGTTTTTTCTGTTTACTAAATAAATATCAATAATGTATTTTAGTCACTATATCCAAGGAGTTGTAGCCCTATACTCAGAAGATGCTACCTATGTGTATGTGTTCAATGCTGTCTTAGTCGGATTTCTATTTTTGTGAATAGATATTATGAATAAAATAATATATAAAGGAAAGCATTTAATTTTGGCTGGGGGGGGGGGCTTTAGTAGAACCGAACATGTCAAGCATGGCGCCTGCATTTCTCATCATCTCACAGCACTCTCCCTTGCTAAAATATTTGGTTACATCCCTAAACATAGCCAGCAAGTTCTATTCCCTTATTTGTCCATTTTCATATGCCTAACTCTTTGTTAAGGCTAATCACCATGGTTCAACTATCAAAATTCTAACATCCAGCAATTGAAATCCCCATTTGACTACTGTTGCCTTACATTTTTCTAAGATCTACTTTTAATATGTCTTTTTAATGCTTCAATCTCTTTCTAGAACAACATAAACCAGAAATAATGGAAAAGAAAGGTTATTGGGATACAGGGGAAGTAGACCTGTTTTGAAATTGTTCTTTGGAGGAAATCTAGTCTATGTTGTCAGAAAATTGGATATTTAGTTCACAGGAATTAGCAGTTGCAGCTCAATACATTAACAAACACTTCATGAATATACCGGTAGTCCAGTTCAGTAGTATTGGGATAGCAAACACAAATTAGCAGTGGTGGCATAATGTAGCAAAAACAGCCAGGCCTCAGCTGAATCAGCACAAGTCAGCATGAGTGATTATGGCCAGCACAGGTGCCAGGAGAAGTTCTTTGCTGTGCCTCTGTCAACAAAATAAAGATCATCAAAGACGGGAGACCAAGAATTGCTGCAAAGCTAACTATGTAAGCTCACTATCACAGTCTGTAGGGCCTTATTTATATTCCCTCAAATGCTCCCATGTCATCCCATGGGTCTTGACTCACCATGCAAGTCTGTTTTATCAAAACTGCACATGTGTCTGTATCAAATGACATCACTTTACCATTTGGCCTGAACCACCAGAACACCTCCAGAAGTTTTCTGATGTGTTTCTTTCTATGAAGTCACACCAAGTAGAGATCAGCAATGCAATATAAGGCAAACAAATATCTGCATGTAGTTAGTGAAGAATCCTTCATCATGTATCCTTTCCTGTGCTTGCTCTAGCAAAACATCATTCACCAGTGTATTCTTTAACAAATTATCTTTTCACCTGTGTCTGCTTTAGCAAAACTTTATTTATCATAACTGACTTTCCAAGGAAACAAGAAGTTTTCACTTCAGACTACCCTAATTAAAACACCAAATCAGAATTTTAACAACATTCTAGTCCTTGGATGCCCATAGACTTGTAGCCTTATCATAATACAGAAATGTATCCAGTCCAATGTTATCCCCATAGTTTATCAGTCTCATGTTTAAAAGTTCAATCTGTTCTGAGAACCATGCAATCTTATGAATATAATCACATGTAAAATCAAAATTAAAAAGTATATCACATACTGCCAACATACAGTGACACAAGAGATACATTACCATTCCACACAGAAGGAAAGGGATTATAGTAAGTACATACTGAATCAAAAAACAAGAATGACAACCAGCAGAGCAAACCCCAAATTCTTTATCTCCATATCTGATGTCAAATTACTACTCAAATCTCCAACTTCTTTCAGCTTTGTTGACTATAACATACTTCTGTTTTTTATGATTCGTCCATTTCCTGTTAGTAGTATTCCTCATCAGTTATTCCACAACTCTCACTTTGTTAATATTGTAGGTTCTCCAAGACAATATACACTTCACATTAATAGCTTCATGCAATGACCTCTATAGATCTCCATGCAGGGGCACTCCTGTAACATGTTTGGCCTCATTGGCTTTCTTTACTCTTAGAAGGAGTTTCCTAATGTCTTTCTTGTATCCTTGATATTAAAACTATAATCATGTAGCCAAAGTTGCCAAATTCTACTGCTTGGTAAGATTGAAAAATGTACCACTCATTCAGATATATTTTAAGAGTTTTCTTTTTTCATGGTCATTAACTGTCCTAGCTTGGAGCTCTCCTGGAAACTGAAACCTGAGTAGGCTAGTCTTGAACTCAGAGATCCACCAGCTCTGCATTCTAAGTGCTGGGATTTCCAAAAAATGGTGTGTGCCACCAGCCTGGTCTTAAGCTTTTCATTATTTCCTTTTCTATTGTTTTTTTCCTTCTTGCAAGTTTGAAGCCTATCTGGGTGGAAGTTGGCTTTGAGGTCATCACTCTATTTCATGTAGTATCAGGTCTTGCATTAAACATTTCCTACTGTTCCTTTTCCCTTAAACTGCACATTTTATATTTTCCTTGTTTATTTTGCTTCTTTTCATTATAGATCTCCATAAGAATGTCCAATTCCAACCACAGAATACATTCAAATAGTTTGTTTTGAAATCTCCTACCCAAACACAATCAATCAAAACCTCACCAATTTAGCCTAAGGCATATTTCTCTAACAAGGCAAAAAGCAGCCACATTCTTCCCCAAAATATCATACAAATGATCTCTAGGTCACAAATTAATGCTGTTCTCCTTTGACAGCTTTTGACCTGGTCTGCCACAGTTCAAACTACCCTCAGCATAACTGTTTCCCAAGGTCTTACTAGGATACCCCATTAAGCCTTGCGTAAAATGTTCAATCACTTTTCTAGTCCAAACTCCCAAAATATTTCCTATTCCTCTCAAAAGAATAACATTTTTATGGCCTGTCACACCAACATTTCTTTTAGGGTTTCTATGCTGTGAAAATGCATCATGATCACAGCAACTCTTATAAAAGAAATCACTTAATTGTGGCTAGCTTATAGCTCAGAGGTTTAGTCCATTGTCATCAGGACAGGAAGCCTGGCCGAAAACAAGCAGCATGGTACTGGGCATATAGCTGAGAGTTTTAGATCTGGATTGACCTGCAGCAGGAAGGGAGAGTGACAAAGGACCTGTCCTGGTCTTCTGAAACCTCAAACATACACTCAGTGACAAACTTTTTCACCAAGAATATGCCTAATCCAACAAGGCCATACTTCCCAGCCATGTCATTCTCTGAAGATGATGAGGAAAAATATCATTCAAGTCACTAGATAACTAATCATTTTTAAAATGTGTCTGTATTGTGTTACATGGGATTTACAAGATGTGCACCTATCAAGTATTTGTGTTTGGGTATTGACAAGCATTTCTGAAATTGATGTATAAATATAATCATATCAATTGAGTTAGAATACTGATTATGGTTAACATATTTGCTAGAATTATACAAAATTTGCATGGAATGAAAAATAAATCAATTGGACAAATTATAGAATTAAACTTTTGGTTATGTGATGTATGTGTTTGTAACAACAGTACTATGCCAGTTTGGCTTAATAAGTGAAAGGATACATTACATGTAATGTATATGGATTGTACATATAATCTAATGGCGTGATTGATTGAGAGTCTTGTGGAGATTATGAATGTGGATAAAAAAATTAAAAAGAGTAGATAAAAAGAATAAATAGTCCATAAAACCTATATTTGTTGAGAATATTGAATACAACACACAGAAATTTTTCTTTCAGCTTCTAACACAGAAGAATTCTATTACTCTCACTATACAATTCTAGAGTTTGGAGTCAGGTATAATAATAGAAAATATAAAGATTAATTATATTACCATTATAATATTTGTTAGTTTAAGATGAAATGTCAAATAACAAACCATATTGTTTATTATATATTCACAATAAGCACTTACTATTTTTTATGAGTAGAACTCTTATGTTACTTATCAGAGAAATATATCTAGCAAAATAACATCATTTCTTAGACTTTCTTGGGTAACTTTTATCTATTTCTGTATAAAAAGATTTCAGAACAGCTAGAACTGACCTTTCTTTTTATCTATTTCTTTTCTTTTTTCAGAAGTAATTACAGATAACTTAGAGCTTTCAGAGCCATCTTGCAAACCCTGATTAGGCAGTAAAAGAAATACATAAAAGAAGACAGAGCCTCTTTGACCTGATTTGAATGAAATACTAAATAAAGCCAGTAGCTATCTATGTGTAGAGTACTTGTTTTGTGAGGGGAAAAGATCAAATGTGCTCTATTATTAGTTTTGGCTTCCTATATTATGCCTATTGTTATTGTAGTATAAAATCAATTTTAAATTGATTGGTTTTTATTAGTTTTTATATGTTCTCATCAATGCATTATCCCTCTTTACTAAAATATTTATCATTTTTACTTCCCTTTGGAAACTTTTCATGAGTTTTATTTGGGAAATTGATGTTTCTAATTTTATATTTTACTGGTGGGATAAAATTGAGGCCTGAATAAAGGAACATATAAAATTGAGCCCTAGAGTAGTTATGTACAATTTGTATTTCAGAAGGAACTTATTCTCTATATAGTGATATTTCTATCTGTAAACTGGTTATTAATACTGTGGATACTACATCAGATTTCTCAAACTATTCAAAGAATATTAAAGTAAGGCATGGGATTTTCAACAATGTACCTGGTAAGAAGTGTCCAATACACATTACCTATTCTTATTAATGAATCTTACATATATACAGGTTGAAGAAGTCTTGAATTAATCCATCAAATTTACATTAGATATTTGCAAAGATCAAGCAAGGCAATGTAATTTATGAAAACAGAAGGTCTAAACTAAAATTAGAACAAAATTTTATTTCATCACTGATCTATTCTTTATCTACATTTTTAACTTGAACATTTTATGTATCTCAAGATATTATGTATCAAAAATAATATGAATGTTGGCAAAAGAGGAGACTATGACCCAGGGTATCAGACCACCACTGTTGGTGGGGTTGTAAACTGGTACAACCACTCTGGAAATCAGTCTGGCGATTCCTCAGATAATTGGACATAGTACTACCTGAAGACCCAGTTATTCCACTTCTGGGCATATACCCCAGAGAAGCTCCAACATAAAACAAAGACACATGCACCACAATTTTCATAGCAGCCCTATTTATAATAGCCAGAAGCTGGAAAGAGCCCAGGTGTCCTTCCATAGATGAATGGGTACAAAAATTGTGGTATATTTACACAATGGAGTACTACTCATCTATCAGAAACAATGACTTTAAGAAATTCCTAGTAAAATGGATGCATCTAGAGAATATCATCCTGAGTGAGGTAACCCAGTCACAAAAGAACAGACATAATAAGCTGTCACTGATAATTGGATACTAACCCCTGAAATCTCTGAACACTTTAGAAACAACTCACAGACTATATGAAGCTCAAGAGAAACAAAGGCATAAGAGAAAAAGAAAGAAAGCCTCAGTCCTTCTTAGGGAAAAAAAAATAAATGTATAGCACCCTCTCAGAGTGTGGTACACCTGGACCTCAAATCATTAATAATTCAAGAGCTAAGATAATAGCCTAGTGGCAATTTTTAGTATTCACAGATCATCATGCTTAATCTATACCAAACAAGAAATCTGTTTCCATGTTATGTTCTGTCCTACATGTACCTCATGCTTATGGTAGCTAGTGAGATTTCTATGCATGCTATCAAACCTCTAAAAGAATTAAGTACTGACAAAAAATTCATATAATGTTATGCCAAAATGCCTTTAAAAATCTGTAAATGTATTTCTCTCTCTCTCTCTTTTAAATAAAGTGGTAAGGAACAGAAAAGAACATGAAGATTATAACAAAAGAAATTAGCTATCTTTCAAACTTTAAATAATCTCAACCAAATGGTTAGTAAAAAAATAATTCTGACCAAAGTACTTTAAAAATGGAATCTGTTAATATAATATGTAAAATAATGGCTAATGGGCATCGCTTTGTGCTTTATTTCATAAAGCATTTCTTCATGAGAATGCATGACATTGATTTATATGGGGTTTTGTGTGTGTGTGTGTGTGTGTGTGTGTTTGTGTGTGTGTGTGTGTGTGTATGTTATCCAAAGGAGAAACTGTTGACTGATAGGTAATAAGGAACCATGATTAAGTGATTAGAAAACAGTATGTATTTTGTACATTCACATTTCTATATTATCATGCTGTTTGAATTTTAAAAGCCAGTTATCTTTAATTCATTATGAACTGTAGGTATAAATAGTGCAGAGTGTACAGTAAACACTGGAGACATTCACATTACTTTTGAAAGCTATAAGATTGTTGAAAGAACATAAACATAGTAGATGACCAAACACAGTGATCTCATTTGAGGTATAAGTCAGAGAATACCTGATATTAAATACTAGAAGAAAATTGATTATCTAAATCTTCCTTATTTTTACTCAAATTTGTATTCATTTTATTTATTTGTACAGATGTTATACATGTATATTACTTAACCTTATATGAGTAAAAACATATGTTGGCCATACTGGACTCTGCACAAATTCTTGAATAAATATCATTATGAAACATTATTTCTAGCTATATATTTCCAGAGATCATGACAAAGAAAGGATTTATTTTCATGAGATAATTGATAAACATCAATTGAAATGTAGGCTCAATAAAAATGAGACTAATGCATATACTTAAAAGATATTTTCTTGTATAGGTGTCCTCTCCATTGGAAAACTATAAAAAATTGCCATTGGTGATAGAGAGTTGGCTCAATCATTAAAAACAGTTGTTCTTTCAGAGGACCTGGGTTCAGTTCCTTCCACCTACATAGTGTTTTTAAACCATTAATAATTAAATATTCAGGTGATTTTATCACCTTTTCTGGTATCATGTTCCTGATCAAGTGTGAGGATACAAACGTGCCTATATTTATAATTCATACAAAGGTCTTATAGACATAAAATAAACCTATTTATAAATTATACTTTAAAACTTACACTATCATCTACTGTTTGAAAGTTGAGTTTAGAATTGTATTGTTACTATACTTTCATTTAAAATACATTACATTTACAAAAGCAGTAAATAGGCTAGTCTGATCTATATGACTACGTGGAACAGAACAAATAGCATTAAAATTATCTGAGAAAATATGAACATTTTTAAAAAGCTAACAACTGTTGTATTTTGATAAACTTAAGACAGCAAAAAACTGAAAGAAAGACTATTTTGTATTTCACTATCTCTTTCCTAGTCATGAAATTCCTGGTAGTGACAAAACTCAAACATAAATCCTTAGGTTTTGAGGAGCCAATCATTCTTTACTTTCTCCATAGATCACATAACAGTTTCTAGCTACTACAAATCTGGGTTTCAGAAAATATAACAGTCAACAGTCATCAACTGTATTTCTACTTGTAGAAGAGTAAATATATTTCATTTCTCTTGTTAAAACATTACAATTAAATCTATTTTTCATTTTGCACCTATTATATGATACTCTTTGAAGGAAAAAAAACTTTTCATGAAAAGCAGACATAAACATATCTTTTTTTGAACAACTTTATTTTAAAAAACAAAGAAAAATAAACAAATTATAAGCATTTTTGCATAAAAGTATACTAATACATTTTTGTCAGTGCTTGGCATTTTTTCTCAAAGATATGATAGTGTGCATTAAGGTTTTACTAGTTACAATGAGCATAAAGTACATGTGAAATAGGATGTAACTCAGAATTAGTAAAAGTTTCCTTGGTGTGTAAGGATTGAAAATAATGATTTTTTCTTTTCTTTTTCTTTTCTTGAACTTCATATGGTCTGTGAGTTGTTTCTGGGGCGTTCAGAGCTTTCTGGGGTTAGTATCCCATTATCAGTGACTGCATATTATCTCTGTTGTTTTGTGACTGGGTTACCTCACTCAGGATGATATTCTCTAGATGCATCCATTTTCTTAAAAATTTTGTTGAGTCATTGTTTCTGATAGCTGAGTAGTACTCCATTGTGTAAATATAACACCATTTTTGTATCCATTCATCTACTGAAGGACATCTGGGTTCTTTCCAGCTTCTGGCTATTATAAATAGAGCTGCAATGAACATTATGGTGGATGCGGATTTATTGTACATTGGAGTGTCTCTGGGGTATATGCCCAGAAGTGGAATTGCTGGAATTCAGGTAGTACTATGTCCAATTATCTGAGGAATCGCCAGACTGATTTCCAGAGTGGTTGTATAAATTTATAACCCGACCAGCAGTGGGGAACTGTTCCTCTCTCTCCAAATCCTTGCCAGCATCTGCTGTCATCTGAGTTCTGGACCTTGACCAATCTGACTGGTGTGAGGTGGAATCTCAGGTTTGTTTTGATTTGCATTTCCCTGATGGCTAATTATGTGGAACACTTCCTTAGATGTTTCTCAGCCATTCTATATTCCTCAATTGAGAACTTTTTGATTAGCTGTGTACCCCATTTTTTAATAGGGTTGTTTGATTCTCTGGTGTCTAGCTTTTTGAGTTCTTTGTATACCTTGGATATTAGGCCTCTTTCTGATGTGGGGTTGGTAAAGATGTTTTCCCATTCTGTAGGCTGCCATTTTGTTTTCTTGACATTGTTTTTAGCCTTAAAGAAACTTTGCAATCTCATTAAGTCCCATTTGTCAGTCTTTGACCTTAGAGCAGGAGCCATTGGTGTTTTGTTCAGGAAATTTTCTCCTGTGCCTACATGTTCTAAGGTTTTCCCTACTTTCTCATCTAATAGTTTCAGTGTACCAGGTTTAATGTAGATATTTTGATCCACTTACACTTGAGCTTTGTACAAGGAGAAATTTTCATTCTTCTGCATGCTGAATGCCAGTTGAACCAACACCATTTGTTGAATAGGCTGTCCTTTTTCCACAGAATGTTTATAGCTCTTTTGTCAAAAATCAGGTGACCATATAAATGAGGGCTCATTAGTGGATCTTCTATTCTATTCCATTGATCCACATACATATTTCTGTACCAGTACCATGCAGTTTTCAGCACAATTGCCTTGTAATATAGCTTGAGGTCAGGGATAGTGATTCCAGCCGATGTTTTCTTGTTGTTGAGGATGGATTTCACTATTCTAGGTCTTTTATTATTCTAGATGAAATTGCACATTGCTCTTTCCAAGTCAATGAAGAACTGGGTTGGTATTTTGATGGGGATTGCATTGAATCTGTAAATTGCTTTTGGTAAGATGGCCATTTTTAAAATGTTGGTCCTTCCAATCCATGAGAGTGGGAGATCTTTGCATTTTCTGAGATCTTCCTCGATTTCCTTCTTTAGAGGTTTGAAGTTCTTGTCATACACGTCCTTCCCTTGCTTAATTAGAGTCACACCAAGGTATTTCATAGATTTTGTGACTATTTTGAAGGGTATCTTTTCCCTAATTTCTTTCTCCACATGTTTGTCTTTTGAGTATAGGAAGGCTACTGATTTGTTTGAGTTAATATTATATCCAGCCACTTTGCTGAACTTGTGTATCAGCTATAGGAATTTTCTGGTGGAATTTGTGGGGTTGCTTAATTACACTATCATGTCATCTGCAAAGAGTAATGTTTTTACTTCTTTCTTTCCAATTTGTATTCCTTTGATTTCCTTTTGCTGTCTAATTGCTCTGGTCAGGACTTCTAGTACTATGTTGAATTTGTAGGGAGAGACTAGGTAGCCTTGCCGAGTCCCTGATTTTAGTGGGATTTCTTCAAGTTTCCCACAATTAAGTTTGATGTTGGCTGTTGGTTTGCTGTATATTGCTTTTATTATGTTTAGGTATCGGCCTTAGATTCCTGTTTTTTCTAAGAATTTACCATTAAAAGTTGTTGAATTTTGTCAAATGTTTTCTCAACATCTAGTGAGATAAAAATGTGTTTTTTTTTTCCTTTGAGTTTGTTTATATGGTGGATTACATTGATAGATTGCGTTATTTTAAACCATCCGTGCATCCCAGGGATGAAGCCTACTTGATCATGGAGAATGATCGTTTTGATGTGTTCTTGGATTCAGTTTGCAGGTGTTTTGTTGAGTATTTTTGTATCCATGGTCTGAAGTGAGAGTGGTCTGAAGTTCTTTTTCCTTGTAGGGTCTTTGTGTCATTTAGGACTGAGGGTTATTGTAGCCTCAACAATGACTTAGGTAGTGTTCCATTTGACTCTATTTTGTGGAATATTTTGGAGGGTATTGGTATTAGGTCATCAATAAATGTCTGAGCATTTGGTTTGTATGGAAATCTTTCTGGACAGATACCAAGTCCCTATTCCAGGGTTCCTGCTACCCTGATCCAATGTGGGGAGGGTGGCGTGCTTTCTGCGCGATTGGCCCAGACCTCTCTTTGCCTTGGCTTCTCATCGTGCAGTCTCACCAGGCCTGAGTCGCTGTATGTCTGCTGTTCAGTTTGGCAAATGTCTTGAGCATTTGTTCCACAGGTAAGGGCCTTCTGTATCAACACCGAATCCCTATAACAGTGTTCCTGCTTCCCTGGACCAACAGAAGGGCCACACCTACTGTATGCTAGGCCTAGCTATCTTTGTGCTCTGGCTACTAACGAGGCAGTCACACCAGTCCTGTGTCCCTGGATCTCCACTGTTTCCACTGGCAAATGGCCTGAGTGTTTGGTCTGCACATGATGGCTTTCTGGGCAGACACTAAGTCCCTATTCCAGGGTTCCTGTTCCCCTGAACCAATGGGGGCGGCACACTTTCTGTGTGCTCGGTCCAGACCTCTCTGCATCCTGGCCACTCACAACACAGTCTCACCAGGCCTGCATTCCTGGATCTGCCAAAATGCTTTGAAATATCTGTTCATGTATCTCTCTTCTTTAAGTAAAGTTGTAAGAAAAAAAAGCCCATCCTGAAGGACTAAAGGTGTGCAGGAATTATTCCATTGTCTAAGATCTTTTGTCGTAAGAGCTATAAGAGATCTGCTCTTCCAAAACTGTTGCCAGAAACTCCCCTGAATCCCTCCCCACCAAGCCAGTCTTTTGAGGCTTGGCCCTGCCTGACTTTCTGCAGAAATGGATAAGGGGCAGCATCAGCAGTGAAGAGAGCAGAAGCAGTTCCCCATCCTTGCGCATGTCCCCTCCCATTTGCCGGAACCCATGCATCTAGCTGGACCAGAGATCTTGGTGTGAGGCCTCCAGAGCACATGCCTACAATGTTTATATGGCATGTCTATTAACTTTGTTTTGTGATATTATCTAAACTCTAGTGTTTATTCTTTTGGATGATGATTCTATAGATTGTATTATAGTTACATGTGTCTTCACATCTAACATTGTTTTTTCAATGAAACTGTTTATATATGTATTCAATATATATGTATTTTGAACTATAGTATCATCTTGATGAATATATTAACTCAAAATTATTCTTTATTTGATTATAAGCCCACACTAAAATATTAAGAAATAAGAGTTCTATATTACCCTAAAACAATCTTCTATATCCTGTAATTATCAATAAAATAGATATTTGGTATTTCTTTGTGTTAATAATAATGTAAATATAGGCAAATATTTTAATAAAGGGGATATAGGGATTTTTTTTTAACAAAATGAACACTTAGTAAAGTGCTTTATTCTCCTTGTATTTGCTTTATATCTCACTTACAAAGTTATGAAGTTCACAGCTTTTATACCAAAATGTAAGAAGGCTGTTTAGAAATATCTTTGCAGTCAAATGTCACCTGACATTTCTTCTAATTCATATTTAATATTGAAAAGCCAAGGTTCAGGGTAGCTCTGAGCATCTACTTCCTCCCAGTACCTTTCCTTCTCCACTCTCTGTTCCCATTGAGCTACTCCTGGGCTGGTCTGAGCTGGTCTGGGCCAGTCTGGGCCATGTCCTTAGGGTTGGAGCTAAGTGGTAGGTTTAGTTTACACAAGGTTTTATACCCATTAGTATATGGAACCAAGTGAGACCCACCACAGCTTCCTCCTTTCTGAACAGGCCAACACCCTCAAATCCAAGGTTCTCAACGATAAGAAACTACGAGTATGCAAGAGCAGTCTTTCCGGTAATTCTAGAACTCTCCTTGAAGCCAGAGGAACAAATTTGCTAAGTAAACATATGCAAATTGAAACAAACCTACTCACGGTTCAAACCTCACTTTATATTTCAATATATTCCTCAACAAATTATCTTCCAAAAAATACTGTGTCATTCTCTAAGTGTGCACCTACACTCAGCAACTCAGCCACACGGCATGTCCGAAAGTTGTGTCATGTAAAAAACAACAAAAAAACTGAATAACAAAACCTTTGCTGGCACCAATCACTTCAACCATAAAAGTGTTGCCTTGGACTCTTATGTAGTTCATGAATTCAAACCTTCAGCTGCTAACTCTCCTGGAAAACCATTTTCTTCTCAGGAGGACATGTTTTTGCTCCTTTTTTTATTTGCACTGTTTACAATCTAGCAGTGTGCGCCAAAATGTGTTTTCAACCTATGTAAAAACTTTCAAAATAATTGAAAGTGGCTGGTATTTTATTAGAATGGTCACTGAAAACACACACAAAAGAGATTTTAAGATTTTCTTTGCTTTAAGCAGTTGAAATCAATACAAGAATTAAAAAAATAAAATCAACAGTAAAAATGACCTTTAAGTAACTCATAAGAAAGATTTTGTGTTTGTCAGGTCATTAGTTTCTTTCCTTCCTTCAGCAGACAGAGCTGCCCCCTGGGGGAGCTGGAGGCTGATCATGAACAACAGACATCACTGTGACTAAGTAAGCACAGTTCTGCTTCCTGCATGTAGCTTCTGTTGAGGGGCCCAGACACTCAAGTTCCTCGTTTTCAGAATGCACTAGATCTGGGGACTGGTGACCCAATGTCAAAAACAACTCCAACTGTGCCTGAACTCATTCCACGGCTTCCAAGAAACCCCTGAGAAACACGGTGCTCATGCAATCACAACTAAGCAGGTGGTCACGTGCACACATGCTACCAAGGAAAGCTCAGACCAGCTTGCACTAATCCCATCAGTTCGCACACCCTCGAACGTTCCTCACCAGTTCCTCACCATGGTCAACACCTTATGTCCTTCTTCCTTGCTGCAGAAGGTCCCACCACTCCCATTCCTTTGGTGAGCTTCCTTAGCAGACTGCCCCAGAGAACAATGCAGGGTTAGTGATAAACTCAAGTAAACTTTCCTAAGAAATCACTTCACAGACCCACAAAAGTGTGGCTTTTCTGCGAACCCTTACAGGAAGTGGAGGTGAGAGGCGGGAACGGGTTCTTAATCTCATAACTATGCCATCAATGGTATCTTCTCTGCATCTCTTCACATCGGAGCCATGTGGTCAACAAAAATGTTTCCACATAACAGGCCACATGTGAACAGCTTGTAGCCACTCATGAGCTAGTATCAGCTCCTAAATTAGTCCTTAACATTTTCTGGGTCCACTAAGAATTATTGGAACCTTTCCTAGGGGGAAAAAGACCCACCTGCAGCCTATCTATCAATTCCTGCCCTAGAACCAAGGGGAGGTTTGATCAGGCCTGAAAAACAGAGGCCTCACACAATTCTAATACCAGAAGCATCACACCCTGAAGCTAGGGTATGTGGCATGATGTGTCTCCTCCCTCTTAAGAATCTGAGGTTTTGAAATCCAGAACAAATCATTAGAGAGTAAAACTTGTTCAGTTTTCCACATAAGTCTTAAGACCACAGCAATCCCACTAAGATGGGTACTCCCAATGGTAGCTTTTCCCTTTACCACACTCTAGCCCACAACAGCTGGTCTGAGAATGAAGACAGGTGCTGGTTTCACTAGCTCTGTCTCTAGAGTCTGCCTGATGCTGGATCAACTGACTCTAGATGCTTCTCCATCTCCCCTAACTAGGGGTGCTGTGGGTGGGCTGAAAGCCGCCTAAGAGCCTGGAGAGTCATTTCTCTACGCACAGCAAGACAGTAGGAAACATTGGTGCTGGCGACAGAGCAACACAAAAGGTGTCATGAGACTCCAAGAGCCGAAGCCAAGAAAGGGAATGAGCCTTCAGTTCAAGAAGCCAGTGAGTGCAGAAGCGCGGGGAGCACCACATTGAGCACTCTGGAGTGATCACTGGGAATCGCTGTTTTCAGGAACTTCTGGTCATGGAACTGTCTGAATTCTAAAACACAGCAAACAGGGCAGCCAGGTGTTCCAGGATACTAGTGTTTCCTGGTGTACTCACAGCTAGCTATGTTCAGCTACACTGCACATAATTATTAAAAAAAAAAAAAAACAATTTGCTTTAAATTTAAATACCCAGTTATTTCAAAGGGATGAAGTAAAACTGATTCTGAAAAATATATCATAAGCCATCATAAGAACATAAAGCAGAAATCACAAACTGAATCAATAAAATATATATATGATTAGGGTAAAACTGGGTAACTAATTAAAATCTGCATCTTTAATAAAAACATATAGTCTAGTAGCATAAAACACTGCATGTCATTTGTTCCAGAGGAGTTTCTTAGAAACTGCCTAAACGTCACTTACACACTCTAGCATGGACCTGAGTTGTATGTACCCCATCCTCAGACTGCTCACACTTGGCTAGTAAGGTCTGGCTGTGAACTTTCTCCCTCCCAGCTTTGCTGGAGGACAGACAGGGGCCTGGAGGAGGACAGTGAATGGCCCATGGGAGAATCGTTCCCTAATGACTTCCCAACATGGGAGGCAAAAAACTTCATGAATCTATTTTGCTGTCATCTTCAGCATGGCGTTCAATATGTCCTGCAACGTCCTGCTTGGATCCTTTCCTGGCTGTGAAAAAAGCATCACAGTTCTTCCAGCGACACTTCAGGGTCTGGAAGTTGGGATTGGTGTGGTCATTCAGCAAGTGTTGTTTCAAGTGATCCACAACGCCAAATATTAGAGTGCAGCCATGCCACCACCAACAGCGGTAATTCTGCATCAGGCTCAGCCTCACAGCCTGGATGCTGCCATCATAACAACCAGTGTAAATCACACTTTTATGGATCGTCATACACATAATCATGTCTTTGTGCCCTCCATAAACTTGCAGTCGATCATGGGACTGTAACTCATAGACACGAACAAACTTGTCCAGGCAAGCAGTCACCATCACTTTCCCCAGAATATTCACCACAGTCACTGCATGGTTGTGGCCTTTATAGATCCGCACTAGCTCACCAGTATGAATGTTGTGAGCATGCACGGACTGGTCACTGGAGCCACTGAACACAAGGTCGTTCACCACCTTCATGCAAAGAACAGTCTTGCTGTGGCCCTCTAGGGTTCGGAGCAGCAGTCCGTTCCTTGCATCACGGACACTAATGGTGCAGTCGTAAGATCCTACAACCTACAGGAAGCTTTCTGGCACCTTCCTGAGCTGTGGTCAGGCAGCTGACTGCCCGGGGGCCATGGCATTCAAAGATCTCCTGTCGCTTGTTGTTCTTTATGTTGAATGTGACCACGGTGCCGTTTGCTAGTCCAGCATAGAGGGTTCGCCACCTGTTATGAAGGCAGAGGACCCGGTCTTCCAGATGTAACTGTTCCATACATTCTCGGGTCTTAACATCATAGCAGCGGATGGTGTGGTCACTGGAACCCGTGTAGAGAACAGAATTCTTCCCAGAGGTGTGAGTGGCAAGAAGGCAATTCACTTTGGAAATGTGTCCCTCAAAGACACCAACACACTTGCGATTCACCAGGTTATAAACTCGGACAGTTGTGTCTGCTGAACAAGTATAGAAGGGATTTTTGATAAATCAAATTATGCAGACGGAACAGTTGAGAGAGATAAGACTCTAGTATGTTTGCTCTACTGGAATTTCCTCTCAGTTTGTGGAAATAGCACATTAGCAAAAAAAAACCAGTTTTTGCATTCAGTTCAGTATCTGAAGAAGGAGGAACGAAGGCTTCTCTCTATTACCTACCAAGTCATTAAAGATAGTAAGTCTTAAGTCTAAGGATTAAAGCAGGAGGGTGAAAGTGAGCATGTTTTTACAAGTTCATTAAAAACTTTTCCCCATTTAATTTTATGAACTGCTTTGTTTACTTTATATTTTATGTTCCAGAGTACCATGTATCTTTTTTGAAAGTTTTTTTATTACAAATTATCTGCAGGTAATATTTTTTCAATAACTTCACAAATTGGAGAAAACCCCATTTTGGGTGGCTCAAACTGCCTGTCCTTCCAACTCCAGAAAATCTAATAATGCCCTCTTCTAGCCTCTATAGACACCCTCACACAATATAGTCATACAGACAGCCATACATATACATAAATTATAAAATAAGCATCTCACCTAATCATACATTTATACTTGAATAATAAAATATATAATTAATATACATATTAATACTTTATTAATATATAATGAATATAGTATTAAAAATTCAGAATTACTTAGCAAAAAAGCCCCACAAAATTTTCTTTCTAATATATTTTAAGCAAAATGAGAGAATAAGTTGTATAAACAAATAAAACAAATATAAAAGTTAGGTTTAGCTTAATTATAAAATATGAGATTTTATAAATTTTTGTCTCAGGATCTCTTACAATACACATTATTTAGGGGTATAAAAATGTTTTGAGAATGTCTAAGACATTTATGCCAGGTCTCTTATGAAAAAAGCAACAATTTACTCTATTTATGGAATCATGAGTAGGACAATATGATTGGGAAAACAGCTTGTCTCATCAAAAATAATGCAAGATTGATTGAAATTAATTTTGGTCATACTTGTATGAAGTAGGAGGAGAGAAGACTAGTAACTTATTGAAATACATATAGATAACATTAATAAGGGTAACTCAACATGTAATTTTGAATTTAGTAATGAGTATGAAGATAATTGCAAAATAATTTCTAAAATGTGTGGAAGATTGTTAAAAATTGTTGCAGATAGAAATCTCTCTCTTCTAAAATTTCAACTTATGTATCCCAAGAGCCATTTTGTCTGTCCTGGAAAAATATACATGTACTACATGTACTTTAAAGTCAAAATGTTGAATAATTAATATTTCTTGTGTCTTTTACTCTATGCTTCATATTATTACAAAACCATCCTGTTGGACCTTTTATTTTACTATATTTTACAGAACCATCATTTCAGACATTAACTACTTCTGATCAAACTATTTTATCTTTCTGAGTTTTGTGTGTGTGTGTGTGTGTGTGTGTGTGTGTGTGTGTGTGTGTGTGATTTCAATCTTATTCTCCCAAACTTTCTAGTTAACTGTGATATAAGCAAGAACTCTGTTGTTATTAGTCTTTTAAAACTGAGGCTTTAATATTTGAATGTGGAAACTTTTGGAATTAAGTATAACTAGATGAAATATTAAGCATGTCAATTTTGATGTCAATAATGGCTATATTAAAAATTAAGACAGGTACTGCGGCCTTTACAGAAGAATCATTCCTTCAGTCTCAGTTCAGACAAAAATGGTACTTAAAATCTTAATCAGTAATGTCACTCCTCAGGCCTCATCATGGAATTCAGTGGATGAAGAGATTCATGTTACTCACACTGATCAAATTATGTGATAATTTGAAGCTTAGACATTAAGTCTAGGCATAAGTTTTTCTCAACCTACTTTTGAAAAGGGTTCAAACACTCCCCTAGCTCCAGACCCTGTATAGGTAGTAAAAGAGAGAAGTTATTAGTATATGGGGAAAGTGAACTATTTCAACAATAGTTATTTGTGGATAAGCTTGATCATTTTTGGCAGTAGTTCAGTCCTGTAGCAAACACAAAATTGGACTCAGCACCTGTAGTAGACTATTCCTGGAGGCAGGGAGAGACCAGGTATTAATGAGCATTTGTAATTCAATTCTGAAGAAACCAACCATAAAATAAAGCCTTACCAGTTGGCCTGAGGAGAGACTGTGGAAGTGGCAAGGTACTGAAGGAGCCTCATGACCTGTTCTTGGGAGAGTTTCTCTCAATGACAGCATAACAAAAGTTGAGCTCAACAATACTATTTAAGGTGAACCAATACATGGGTGTAGTTAGTGAAGGATAGTGAGGAGTAGCAAACCAAACCAATTCTCATTACTCATCTCCCACTGCAATGGGGGTCATCTTTATTCTCCTTCATCAAGCAATCTTTCACATGTTGGCTATATCAAAACAGCCCTTTACCTGTGTCGGCTTCAGGAAAATATTCTTTCCCATAACTACTTTATCAAGACATCATTTCACCTGTGTTCCCCATCAAAACTTCATTAGATACAACTAAAGTTTCAAAGAAACTAGAAGTTTCAGCTTTATTAAACAACACAGTAACAATTTCTAAAGGTCAGCAGAGGGCAATGCAGAAGTAAGAGTAGGAACTATGAAAGAAGCAGAGATAAAGTGAAAGGGCTCCAAACTCCCATCACCTAGATTCAACAAAACTACTGTAGTCATTAATTCACAAATAAATATGTTTGCCTGAATGTGGCCTACCTTGCTGGCTGGGAATAAACTCACTGACTTATTAACTCAGTGAGTAATAAAACAAACCAAACAGAGTTGAATATGAGATAATTCATCAATATATCTTTATAAGTACAATAATATACATACCCTCCTCATGTGCAAGTGTGCATGTGCATATGAATGTGTTTCTGTATCTATGTGTGTTGTCTTATGTGTAACTCAGTAAAGTTTGAAAGAACAGGTATGGAGAACCACTACTCTGTACAAATTCAAAACAGAGCACCTGATAAATACTTGTTTAAGAAACTAATAAATGAATGAAATCATGGCATGCCTGTCTATGCCATTTTAATGTGTGTTTGTATGTCTTTACATGTGTATGTGGATGTAAATATTTGTGAGCATCATGTAAATACCAGACATATCTTCCTCAATTATTCTCCATCTTATTCTTTTGAGAATGTCTCTAATGGGAGCTGAAACTCACTGATTCAACTAGATTGGTGGGGTACATGTCTTGGCTTTTACTCCCATGACATTCACCAGTTCCTTATTCTTGAGTCAGAGTCTGAGCAGAAGGTCACAGATTGTTGAGAAAGATAGTAAAGATAGAAGATAGAGAATTTTAAAACTTGGATTAAGAGATGTTGCACAAACTATGTCTTAAGCTAAGCAAGTTTATTAAGTGAGAGGGAAAAGCTAAAATAATTTCATGACAGACATCAAATTGGCAGTCAAGAAGAATAAGCCTAAATCTCTATTTCAAAGAACTGGGCAAGTCCAGGCAAGCACAAGCAAGTCAGTTAACTAGGAAAAACAAAACAAAACAACAACAACAAAAAACAAAACAAAACAAAGCAAAACAAAAAAAATCCTAAACAAAATGAAACAAGTCAGAGATTCTCTCGTTCATCTTTTATATTCAATTGGTGATGCTAGCAGCTAAAGAATTCATTTAAATTCCTAAATTTTTCATTTCTAAATTTACATCAGTTTGGCTTTTCTTTAGTGATACTACATTTATTTTCATATCTTCACTTCATTCCACTTGTTGCTTGTGTTTTTATAAACTTTATTAATAAACTTTTCCTCTTCAATTTCCTCTTGTTGTCCTTGAACATACTGATAATAGTTAATTTGAAGTCCCTGTATCATACTTAAACTCTGTTGTATTTATTGGGGCCTACTGTAGTAGGCTTTCAGGGTTTTGGTAAGGAAATATTGTCCTGGCTATTATAAAAATTTGTTTTTTGCCACTGCTTAGCTATAGGAGTTTGAAAAATTAGTAATTCTAGGTGTTGATATTTGATCTCTTTGCTGTGCTGTTCCTCCCTGTCTGCTGCTCTCTATGGATTGTAGGAATATGGGATCTTAGATGGCTGTGGGTTTCCTTGAAGGGAACAGTTCTGAGTTGTTGACATGTATGAGAAGTAGTGTCTAGGTTAAAATGTATTTCTATATATTGACGTCTGAAAGCAAAGAAAAGCATGGGCTAGAGTGGATCTGAGAAGGGACACTGGAGGGATAAAATCTGGATCTGTTCAGGTATCTGTGGAGTTCCCAGGGAATGGATACAGTAAACAAACAAACAAAAATACAGGCCCCTTCACATGTTCTGCTGTAGGAATAGAGGTAAAACTGTGGAATTTTACATGAAGGACAGGAAGGAAATGCAGAGGTCCTACCAAATTTTCAGCCTATCTAACACAACCAGATCCAAGGTAGAGGATAAGGTAAAAGGCCCTAGTCATGTAAGGGTCTAAAGAATCTACAGGAAATGATGACTTGTAAATGTAATGGCTCTTATTTAAATGACTCTTATTTACATCTATACTGCAATGTTTCAGGATATGCTAATTTTTCATCTACATTAGCCCACTGCATCAACTTATTCCTATTAGTTCATTTTGGTATTACTCTTTCTTCTCATTTCCATTTATTAAAATGAGATATTTAGATCTATAATAAATGAAATATATCCAAAACTTGATTGAATTGTTAAGTATATTTTTTAAAAAATAACTACATATCTTATAAGATAAATACAATAATCTGAGTTTTATATATTGCTGAAAATATAGTCATCCATATCTCACCAAACAAGTATGTCTTTTTCCCCATTCTCAAAGGGTTAGCCTGAGTCATCTATAAGCCAGTTCCAGAGACCACAGAATTTTTAAGACACAAACAATATATATTCTGACTCTTGCCATTAGTAGGTATTTTTTATCCATTACAATTTTGAATCTGTTCATGCTGAAATTATATTCTCAGTTTATATTTATTTCATGCATGTTAAAAATAATGGTGAAAAATATTTTCTCTTGATAGTATGAATAATGATGTTATTAAAATTTCAAGGCACTTAATGACTTAATTACTCCAATAATCTTCTACATTAACTTTGCATTAAGGAAGATAATTCTATGCTTAAAAAGTGAGGAGAAATGTCTAATAAAATAATTTTGTTAGTAATAATATCATAAATCTGGTTACTATCACTGTCCCCTTATATACCGATATTTCTATATACTATGACAATATATTTTCATATGACTATCCTAGATTTTTAAAAAAAAAAAACAACTACTTTAAACATTCAATTCAATATCAGGTAAAATTCTCTTTAATTTATTTGAAGAGGTTATAAAAACGCAATGTAATAATCATTTTTTATAAGTATAGGCTACACCAAGGAGCTGTTGCAATATAAAACCTTATGTATGTGTATGCAGAATTCAGCTTGATGTTTCTCTAAAATTAGAAAACTATATGCTTTATAATTTCTTATTTAGGAGTATGACAATTCCTTATGTTTAGAGAAACTACTATTACTGTTAACAAAGAAATAAATATATATGATTACATTCTAGTTCTCAGGATAAAATCACTTTCTTTGCATGATTCTATTAAAATAGCATGTTGGAGATTAGAAATTTGAACCTAGAGACATTTGTTGAAGTTCCAAAATAATTATTATAGGGAAAATGTGCAGAAAAGATTTTAGAATTGCTAATGAAACAAAGACACAAAGCTGATTCATTGCCAAAGGGACAATTTTGGATCCAAGTAAACTTATTTGTATTTCTCTCTCTTTCTTTCTTTCTTTCTTTCTTTCTTTCTTTCTTTCTTTCTTTCTTTTTCTTTCTTCTTTTTTATATCAACAGCAAGAGATGATTGAGCAGAATCTGGATGACAAACTCAGTTAAAGTTTTTCCGCTATTCTCACAACTGTTAGGTCCTGGAAGTCTCATGCTTTCCTGGCATCTGGAAATTATTGGGGGCTACTGTGAGCAAGAGTGTAGGGCCAGGTATCTGAGGCCTTCCACTACCTCCGCTGCTAGATCCGGGTAGGCCCATGGGTCCAGGCAAAGGGGAGAGGCTAAGGGGAGAGGCCTCAGACAGGAAAGGGAAAATGGTTTTGCTGTGTCTGCTGCTGCTGTGGGCCCACTGAGCTGAGCCAGTGACAGAGCCTGGGGCAGGCTTGATTCCACTGTGTATGGAAATGCCACAGCAGGGGGTGGGAGTCAGTGGGTAGGGGTGGAAACACACAAATAGGAGCAGGGAGAAGGGGAATGAATGGTGTAGGGGATTTCTATAGGGGAAACCAGGAAAGAGGATAACATTTAAAATGTGAATATATAAAGTATTCAATATAATTTTTTCCTGATTTTTGCTTTTTTTGTTGTTGTTTGTTTAATTTTAGTTATTCTAAGTATGTGAAGCCTATTATATGAATCATACGGCATATGTTCATAAATATTTAGTCAGTGATCAAAAATTCTACACTGCGAATATTCTAGACACTTTGGTTTCTTCTTTGTTTCTCTTATTTTATATATTTTTCATTATTGTTTTTATTTATGTGTTATATGTCTTATAAATGTGTGTGTTTGTGCATATACAAATCCAATAAAACTTTATTTACTTCTTTAAGTTCTCATCCTATCTTCTGTGTGTCATGGTAGATAAGAGTATAGGTTCCAGAATTTTGTTGCTTTATGTGGGGCGGAACCCCAATTCTTGATTGCGGTGGTCAAGTCCCAAGGAATGGTAAATGAGAAGGCAGGGAGCTTCCCAAACCCTCAAGAATTAGGAATCTTCACACTGCCATAAGCAGTGCACAGCCACTCAGGGCATTGGCCACACCCCAAGTCCTGCCTTTGCAGGTGGACTTGATGTGGACCCCAGCCAGATCTGCCATGCCCCAAGTCCCACCCCTGCATGCAGATGTAACTGCATGTAAGCCCTAAGCAGAAGCAGGACCGCTGCCAAATAGTTAGACAAGGTCTTCCTGAGGCCTCAGGCCAAGCCAATAGAAAATTCTGGTTGCCAGGCTCTGAACCATTTCAAAACTGTATATACAGTGGAGCTTAGGGCGAAAGTAATGGAGACACATGTAAAAATCATTCCTCTTCCTGAGTTCCTTTGTTATAAAAAGCTGATAACACCTCTGATTAGGGAGAAATTTTCTCTCTGGAAGCTTCTTACACCCCATGGTGGAGCCTCTCTCAGGCTCCATTCAGCTAGGCCTGGAGCCCCGTGACTGCAGCTGAAACACACATCCTAAGCAGCCTAGCAGTGGTGTGCCAATCTCGTGGGTCCAAGCCTGAGCTTGTGTACACTGTTCAGACCCAGCTGCAGAGGTGGCAGAGGCTGCCTTTTACCCAGTCAGAGAGCTATGTGGGATTCCAGGCACCAGGAACCACAGCTTTATGTGAATATTTTTGCTTTTGCAAAATGCTGAATATATGTCTTTGTTAAATCACAGGTTCCTGAATGCTTTATTACCTTGAAAAATTATAAGTGTATA
This sequence comes from Micromys minutus, assembly GCF_963924665.1. Taxonomy (NCBI): domain Eukaryota; kingdom Metazoa; phylum Chordata; class Mammalia; order Rodentia; family Muridae; genus Micromys; species Micromys minutus. Next base: position 62,113,786 of record NC_137970.1, on the reverse strand, counting down.
AAAAGGAAAAAAAAGCACGGAAAGATAGATAACATATGGAAATATTTATGTGACCAGGTCTTGTTATGCAGCATAGATTTACCTAAAACTTATTAGACTCCTCATGTTGTGGGGTGTGTGTGTGTGTGTGTGTGTGTGTGTGTGTGTGTGTGTGTGTATGCTGTAGGTGTGTGGGTGGACGTTAAAGTACCTGAGATATCTAAATTTTGACATTCCTCAGCTGATTGGTGTGTATGATCTTTGTTGATAAACCATGTAGAATTATACTGTAGAAGATGAGCATAATTCTGTACTCAGATTATTCTGGAGACTAGAAAACTGTCAAAAAGTTGATGGTCCAAACCTTTATTTTACAGAGTTTCAACAATTCCTTTCGTTTCCTTTCCTTTCCTTTCCTTTCCTTTCCTTTCCTTTCCTTTCCTTTCCTTTCCTTTCCTTTCCTTTCCTTTCCTTTCCTTTCCTTTCCTTTCCATTTCTCTTCTTGCTTTTTCCATTCTTTTCTTTATCCTCTGTCTATCTCTTCTCTCCATTCTATCTTCCCTCTCTTCCTTCTTCCTTCTAATTTACATTTTCAGCTTTTTTATAACCTCATCTAGCCTAGAATAGTTTCAGTTTCTCTATGTTGTAGAAACTGTCCATGAACTCATAATTTTCATGCTTATACATTCTAAGTGTTAAAATGGCAGAGACTGAACAAAAGAAATGAGCTATTTTTTTTTTTTTTACATTTCAAAAATCTCTGGAAATGCTTGACAGATGGCTGAGTATTTACCAACACTGTTTTAATACAGGGCCAAATTATAAATATAAACACCTGCATGGTGGCTAACAACCATCTGTAACTCCAGATTCAAAGTATCTGACATCATCTAGCTTCTGTAGGTATCAGGCAATACATAGTAAACAAGAATACATGAAGACAATCACCTACACAGTAGAATAAATAAACACACACATATGCATGCATACACACACACACACATACACACACACACACACAAATATAAAATCTCTCAGACAAGCATTTTTGGGCAATTATATTTTGTTCAAGTGGGTAACATATCTGTTTGGTTTGATCTTTAAAGGAAAGGGCCATGCTCTGTCTGTTCATTACCAAAGGTCTTTCACACATTTCCTGTAAAGTTAAAGATTCCTGGAAAAGTTTATATTGCTATAGATTAATGAACTTCTGGGTAATTTAGAATGTTATATATGCTCCCAGACCATCAGATTCCATACTTCTGACCTGTAATTACAATTCGTTAACTTTCATTATTTTGTCTATAGACTACTGTTTATGAGACAGTAATTTAGCCCAAATGTCCCCAGCTAACATCTAACAAGTTATTTATAAGTCTTAAAGATTGGACCCAGGATATTATGGCAAGTGTTCAACAAATGACTTCCGTCTATAACCCAAGGGGGTAAAAAGAAAAGAGAGAGAAAAGTTTTGTTTTTAGTCTTTGCAAAGTTGTTACTTTAGCAAAGAAGTAGAGTTGTTTTTGCCTCACGAAATCACTGAGAGTGCTTGTGATAGGTTACTTGATGTATATTGTTATACTATATACTGCCTATGATTGTTCCTTCTGTCACTGTAAATCAATATAAGCATTCTTATTTGCCAAGCTCTCCTCAAGACTTTTTTTATATGAATTTATATATATATATATACTTGATTATGCATATATGTGGTTACATCATTAGATAAAGAACATTTTCTTAAATAATCAAATATGTACATTTATATATTTGCTTAATATAACTTATTTATCTTCTATAAAAAACCAGTATGGCCATGGAATATACCATTGTGTGTATATTCAACAGCCATTATGTAACTGTAAATTTCCACAATTTTAGTTGTTTTTAATTTCCTTATTTTCTTAGTATTTATATTACTGTGAAAAAAAAAAAAAAAAAAAACAATGACCAAACATATCTTGGGGAGAAAAGGGTTTATGTAACCTTACAGTTTGTAGACCCTCATTTAGGAATTCAGGACAGGAACTCAAGGCAGGAACCTTAAGGGAAAAACTGATACAATCATCAGAGTGGAATGCTACTTACTGGCTTGTTCATATCTTGCTCTGTCGTCTTTCTTATACTATCCATGATGCTCAGGCATAGAGTGGCCCTGTATATAATGAGAACTGTCTTTCTCCATTAGTCAAGAAAATGAACCATTAGATTTCCCATATTGAATCATTTTCTCAGTTTAGAATTCCTCTTCCAAACTAACTGTAGCTTATATCAAGTTTATATAAAATCAGGGGATACAATTATATAAGTAAAAGTATGTTGTGTTGTAAGTTTTCTTCAACCATATCAAAACAGAACATAATTTTGTTACCTTTAAATGATGAATCAAATCCCAATACATGGTTAAGTCATATTCACATTTATCATTCATTGAATTGTCAGGGCTGTATACATGAACACAATTATTCATGTATATGAATGTCAATTCAAAGTCATGTTGACCATAAAATGGTCATAGTAAAATTTTATTATGAACATTACATTACAAATGTATGATTTCAATTCTTATGAGTAATTATGATAATTTCTATTTTATTCCAAATAACAAAATTACTATTTTCCATATCAGCAGTATTATTTTACATTTGCACCAAAAGTGTTTATGTGTTCAAATTATTCCATTTCCTTGCTAAAATGATTAACTTTTATATTGGAACATAAAAAGTATCTTGAAAATGATGTAAATTCTGGTTGGTTTTGTTTGTTTGTTTGCACTAGGTACTTAATATTGATAAGCATTGTAAACATGTTGGTCAATTGAAGGCTTCCTTATGAAAATAACTCATATCATTCCTTATCGAAGCAATAATTGAACCATTTGCATTACACATATTTTAATAGATATATACTATTTTTAACAACTGATCCATTTTTACCCCCATTGGCCTCTTTATAACACTTCAATCTTAGATTTCTTATTACATACATAATTTATGAGTAGTACTTACTACTGACAATTTTCTTTCTTGCAGGTGTTTATCTTATTTCCACTATGACATTTAAATATACAATTCAATAAATCTCAAAACCAGAAAAAGTTTATTTTGACAAAGTATTTTTTCTTACAGCTTTATTTAAAGAAGAGAAATTCATGTCCAGATTTTTAAAAGCATTTTGGCAATTCTCTTAGAGGTTTGATAGCATGCATTGAAATCCCACTAGTTACCATAAGCTTAAAGTACATGTAGAAGAGAATATAACATGGTGACAGTCAGAGTTTTCTTGTTGTGTATAGATTAAACATAATGTTCTGTTAATTCCAAAAATTGCCATAAGCCTATATTTCTAGCTCTTGGCTTATTAATGATTTAAGGTCTAGTTTTACCACACTCTGAATGGGTGCTACGCACTTATTTTTTTTCCTAAGAAGGACTGAGGCTTTCACTATTTGGCCTTTGATATTCTTGAGCTTCATATGGCCTGAGAGTTGTTTCTGGGACATTCAGAGCTTTCTGGGGCTATTATCCAACTATCAGTGACTGCATATTATGTCTGCTGTTTTGGGGGTCTGGATTACCTCCTCTGAAGAAGGAAATTGAAGAAGATTTCAGAAGATGGAAAGATCTCCCATGCAAATGGATTGGAAGGATAAACATTATGAAAATGGCCATCTTACCAAAAGCAATCTACAGATTCAATGCAATCCCCTTCAAAATTCCAACTCAATTCTTCATAGAGCTGGAAAGAGCAATTTTCAAATTCATCTGAATTAATAAAAAGCCTAGAATATTGAAATCCACCCTCAACAACAAGAAAAAAAATCTGCGGGAATCGCCATTCCTGACTTCAAGCTTTATTACAAAGCAACTGTGTTAAAAACTGCATGGTACTGGTACAGAAATTGGAATTTCCACTTCAAAATGTCCACCTTCTGCATTCTTGCAAAATCAACATTGTGGCCACAATTTCATAGCTGCATTGTTCTTGGGCTTACTTTTACCACAGTAGCTATGCCCCTGAGTGCTTTTTCTGATTAAATGAGTCTTCAGGAAATGATATCCAAGGTATTGCTTAACATCTGGGTACTGTATGAAAAACTTCTCTAGAGCTCCTTATCATCTACTTATACATTTACAACATTCCCTCTACAATAGGTGGAGTCTTCCTGATCTTTAGGTTTCCTTCAAACATACTTTTTTTATTGTTCTAATGAATGTTTTTGAGTTTTTCCTAATGGTATCAGTCTCCTCATCTTTTTGCCATCAATTTAAGTACAGTAAATTTCCTATTCAGTTTTAAGTTTCAGAGTTTTCTGAAGTGCTTATTGCTTTCAGATATTTTATATGGTAGCACTGTCTGTTAAAAAAAAATGTCTTATCTTGATACATCTTATCTTGTAAGTAAGCTTATTGACATTAAAGCCAACGAGTCATAATTCTAATAATATGGACAAAATAATAAATTTGCTTGACATGGTATAATAAATTGTTTTGAGTCCAATTTTCAATAGGGTCCTTAATTCTGTCATAAATGTAATTAGTCTGTTCTTTTTTTTCTTTTCTGCCTGCTTTTATATCAGCACTTTGGTCTTTTGAGCAAATACTAAAGTCACATTTTATGTTATCTGGATAACATATTAGCCTAATTATGAAATAGATTCTCAAAAGAATGAAAAACAGCACGAAAGTTTTCTGACCTATATTATTATGTTAGAAAATGATACAATTTTATTTTGTATTGGGATTCTACAAAAGAGAAGGACCAAAAGAATAAAAATAAGAAGTGACTAAACACACCTACAATACTCAGGTGGGAAATGTGGCACTTTTTTACGGAGTTCCAATTCTTGGTTCAGTGCCTGGCAGCCCCTTGGAGACCTGCTCTTGCAATTTTGCATTCAAAGCTAACAAAGAATCCGGTGTTTGATCCACAGGTAACAAAAGCATGGGAAATATATTTTTTTCCAATAGTGATAAACACACTAACTTTCCTGTACTATGTATTTTCATTCAGTCCAGAGGCAGGAACATATAGGATGGTGCAGCAGACATGATTTTTTTCTCTTCTGACAAAGAGGCTCAGAAATTTGTGCTAAACTATTTTGTAGTATGACTCAATCCTGAAAGTTAAAAACTAATAAAAGAAAATAATAATAATGATGATGATGATAATAATAATAATAATAATAATAATAATAGTTATAGAGAAAAATTTAATTAAATATAATCGCTATGGTGTTTTTAATGACAAATGCACTCACCCACTCCACCTCCAGGAACCAGTATTGATAATAGTGCTTTTTCAGTAGGTTTTGGAAGATGTATCGTTGTTTGAGTAAATACATCACCAGGAGCAGGTTTTTAATGTTTCTCATCTTGTTCCACTTCCTGGTCACGCTCTGCTTCCTGCCTGCATTTGTAAATGTAGCTCTTTGTAGCTTCCTGCTAGTGCTGCCATTCCTGCTGCTTGTTACCATGTTTGTGGTCATGATAGCCTACTTAGTTCCTAAAGGCTCACTCTGGGAAGTGGCTTTACTCATACTTATTATCACAGCCACAGAAACATAGTATAGCTTTCATTAGCTGTTGAAAGAAGCCCCTCTGTTGACAATTATGCCAGGATATGGTCTACAAGAGTAATGGAGTATCATTTAAAATCCTTTCGTTGAGTTTTATTTTATTTTAATTAATTAAATAACTAATTAATTCTTGTGGGTCATATTTGGTTCTATTCTATGTTTTTGGGATATTCAGCATCTGGTTCCTAGCCTTCCAGGCAGTGCCAAGGGTAGGGTCCCTCTCATTCCATTGACCTAATGCTTGACTAGTCATCACTTGGCAATTTCCATAAATTCTGCTACACCTTTAGCCCAGAAACTCTTGAAGGCCAGACAAACTTTGGGTCAAAGATTTTTGTGGCTTGGTTAATGTCCCAATCCTTCTACTGGAAGTCATTATTAGATATAGGAGATGAACAGTTCATGTTCCCTATCTTCAATTGCTAAGATATTTTGCTACTCTTGTAGATTCCTGGTAATCTCCATGCACTAGAGGCTCCCAGTACCAAAAGAGGATGATTTTATCAGAAAAGGATAGAACCTGTAGAGACCAACTTCAGTATATATGCAAGGCACTCAGTTGAGGTATAAGACCACACACCCATCTCAAAGTTTTTAACCCAGAAATGTTCCTGACCAAAGGAAGAACAAGGACAAAAGATGGAGCAGAGTCTGAAGGAAAACCATCTGGGGGCTGCCACAACTGGTGATTCATCCTGTCAGACACAAACCCAAGTGTTCCCTTTGTCAAGAGGCACTTGCTGAAAGAAACCTGGTGTAGCTGCTCCTTGGGATGTTCAGCCAGCAAATGACCAATGAAGATGTGGATGCTTGAATCCAACCATCAGACTGAACTCAGGGACCCTGGTCATGGAGCTGGCAGAAGAACTGAAGGAGCTGGGGGGAATCGCAACCATATAGGAAGAACATCAGCTGTCCTAACTACCCAGTGCTCCCAGGGACTAGACCATGAACCAAGTAATATACAGGGAGGGGTCCATGGTTCCAGATATATATGTAGCAGGGGATGTCCTTGGTCTTGTGGAAATTTGATAATTTCCCAGCATAAGGAGATGCTGAAGCAGTGGGGTAGTAGACGGTGGGTAGGTGAGAGAGCACCCTCAAAGCGACAAAGGGGAAAGTCAAGAAGAAGGTTGTGGGATTGTGGGCTTGTGGAAGGGAAAACAGGAAGAGGGATATAATTTGCGATATAAACAAGTGAAATTAATAATAATAATAATAATAATAATAATAATAATAATAATAATGATGATGATGATAAATTCTACTTTGGCCTTGAAGTTCCTTATAAGTCCCTGTAATCTCCACTCCCATCTCCCCCTTCACATGATTCCTGCTCTTACTGTCTCCAGTCACTTCCAGTCTAACAGCAAAATATATTCTATTTCCCTTTCCCCAGGTAATGCATGTGTGTCTCTTTGACCTGTCCTTTATTAGACTGTCTTGTTCTGTGTATTGTCATGTGATTATTATTTACATTATAAATAATATCCATTTCTAACTTTGTATATACCTTGTTTGTCTTTTGAAGTCTGTTACCTCAATCAGAAAGATCGAAACCCCTGAATGAACAATGGATAATGAAAATGTGGTACATTTACACAATGAAGTATTACTCAGTTGTTAAAAAATAGCACCTTGAAATTTTCAGGCAAATAGAACTAGAAAAAAATCTTTCATACATAAATTCTTACTCTAAACTTCTAATAGACATTTTGTTGTTATTGTTTGTGAATTATTGCTTTTATACTATGGATTCTTTAGGGGTATGAGTTCTTGAGCTTTTTATACTTTCATTTGACTAATTCCCATTTCACACAATGTTTTGATGTTGTATCTTATTACATTAAAATAATTCAAGAAGAGTACCATTAACTGTTCACAAAGGAAAGGTGTCTGATGAGACTTACAAATATGTGCATATGCATAATTTATTTTAGAAGCCTGAATCTTGTATGAAGTATCTCAGAATTAGTTAATATCTGTCAAAATTAATCACTAACTATTGTCAGCATTTCTTACAAAGACCAGAGATGTGTGGCCTTTTAGACTGAGAATATCCAAGGATATTTTTATATATTTGTCATTAATAGTTCTACAGCATTGTTCCATAAGAATAGGTAGCAGCAATTCTGCATTTTCACTTGTCTTACTATTAAGCACAAATAAAATTGCTTCTTGAAGTAAATAACTGAAACAAAGCATTATTCCCAACTTAATACTTTCATGCTAACATCTTATTTTTCATATGTCAACAGAATAACAAGAGAAGATTCCAAACTCATCAACAGCCTGACCCCAATTTAAATGTTCACTTACTGCTAAACCTCTGTGCAAATAGCATGCAAATAATTACTTATTGTTTGTCATTCAACCAATTATGTGATATAAAATTGTTCAAGAGAAAATATAATTTCAAAGTGTTTTTAACAGACTGTGGTTTGTAGTTCACAATACTATTTCATAATCAAAACTGGTTCAAAATTAATCTGCCTATTTAAGAAGGATTTATCATGAAAAGTACAAAGTAATAAATAAAATATATGTCATATTTCAAAAACACTATTTGCTATAGAACTGAAGCAATGGTTATTTAGGTATACATAAATATGTAATTCTGATCCAATATAGTTAAATTTAAATAGTACCATAATCAATATTTCTAAAATGTGTATGCTTCTGATGAAATACTTAATTTTTAACAATATTTAAAGCATAATCTTTTTCTTCTGATGTTTTAATTTTTAAGTACTAAGCTTATAAAATTATGAAATCAGGTAGAGGCCAAATACTAAAGGTAAAAGAGTTTTATAATTATTTTAGCAGCAACTAGGGGTAGCAAAAGAAATTATAATTTAGAAAGAAAAGGGTTAAACATGATTATTTAATCTGATAAACTCCAAAATCTCATGAGCATAAATTATCATGGTTAACTATACATTAATGAGAGTTAGACCTTTATAAGGAAACACTTTTTTATGTTGCATGGGTCATAATATGCCTGCCAATTATAACTTGGACATATTCTCTAAAGATGCCAAAAGAAAATGAAGGCTATTTTCCTTATTCAGCCATTAGTAGAAGAATGGGTGCCAGTGCATCTGATAGTCTTTTTCTTATATGTCCTAAGAATCTGTGCTGTGATTTCAGTATATTTGCCACAGCATTGACAGATGTTCTTGTTAAGATGCAATTTTCTCACAAAGCCTAAATTACAATATCTAAAATGGGCATCATATGTATACACATATAAATTTCTGCAGGATAAAACAACCTGTCTTAAATGCTAAACAGCCTAGTACTGTGGGAAAGGTTGAAAACTTGCTAAACAAGACAGGAAAGGCTTTGATCTTAAAACAAAGTTTTCATTTGTGGTATAACTTAGATTCAACATTATGAGATTCCATACTATACCATGACAATGTGATGTGGGGCAACTATTGTAGTCTCAGGTCATTTGAAGGACTCAGTTCTGTCTTCATTATGTCAGTTCTGGGAGTCCAAATTGAGTAGTCAGTGTTGATGGTAACTCTTCCATCCATGAGTTAATATTTTAAAAATATTGTGGTTTTATGTAATTATTCAAAGTTTTGTTTTATAATATATATATATCAATATGAATAGTTTATTTAGAGTGGATCTAAACCTTGGTAGAAACTTCACCTTTTGTATTGTTCTGCTTCTTTTAGGTAGGTTATAAATCTTTCCATCTCTATATTAAAAGACATTTTGTCATTTATGTTATCTGCCTTTTATGGTGGTATGATCTTAAACATTTTCTTCAGTCTCAATACATAACTAAAAACAATTACATAATAGAAAATATTGAGCAGACATAGGTAGCATAATATATTCTATTTAACACAATAATAATAAAAGTCTGCAATGCTCATTCATTGGGATCTTTGTGATAATTTAGGGTCAAAGTGTTTTTTTCTTGTAAGTTTTCTTTTTTTGATGTTTTATTGGATATTCTCTGTATTTACATTTCAAATGTTATCCCCTTTCACCCCACTCCCATCCTCCTCCAATCCTCCTTCCCCACCCCCACACTCTTGACTTCTTTCAATGAAGGTGCTCCCTCTTCCAACTACCTTCACCCACCTCAGCTCCCTGGCATTCACCTACACTGGGAGAACATGGCCTCACTGGACCAATGGCCTCTTCTCCCACTGATGCCAGAAAATGCTGTCCTCTGCTACATATGAAACTAGAGCCATGAGTATCTCTATGTTTACTCATTGGTTGGTATTTTAGTTCCTAGAAGTTCTTGAATGATTGGATGCTTGATAATGTTGTTATTCTCATGGAGTTGCAAACCCTTTCTACTCTTTCAGTCCTTCTCCAGCTCCCTCATGGTGATTCCCATGCTTAGTCCGATGATTAGGTACAAGCATCTTCAAATGTGTCTGTATGACTGTGATAGAGCCTCTGAAGAGGCAACCATAACAGGCTCCTACCAGTAAGCATAAATAGTGCCAGGGTTTGGTGGCTGCATTTGCGGTGGATTCCCAGGTGAGAATGTCTCTGGAAATTTTCTGCTATATCTGCTCCTCTATAAGTCCCTGTATTTCCTCCCTTTGGTATTTTGTTTCCTTTCTAAGAAGGACCCAGATATGCACATTTTGGCCTTCCTTCTTTTTGAGCTTTGTAAAGACTGTGAATTGTTTCTTGTTTTTCAGAGCTTTTGGGAACTAGTATCCATTTATTTGTGAGTACATACTATGTGGTTCTATTATGACTAGGTTACCTCACGCAGGATGATAGCTTCTAGCTCCATCTATTTGCCTAAGAATTTCATGAAGTCATTGTTTCTGATAGCTGAGTAATACTCCATTGTTTAAATATACCACACTTTCTGTATTCATTCCTATCTTGACAGACATCTGGGTTCTTTCCAGCTTCTAGGTATTATAAATAATGCTGCTATGAACATGGTGCAGCTTATGTCCTGGTTATATGTTGGAGCATCCTTTGGGTATATGCCCAGGAGTGGTATTGCTGAGTCTTCAGGTAGTACTTTGTTCAGTTTTTCTGAGGAGATGCCAGACTGATTTCTAGAGTGGTTGTAACAGCTTACAACCCCACTAACAGTGAAGAAATGTTCCTCTTTCTCCACCTCCTCACCAGGATAGGCTGTCACATGAGTTTTTGATCTTAGCCATTTTGACTTGTGTGAGGTGGAATCTCAGAGCTGTTTTGATTTGCATATCCCTGATGATAGGGATGTTGAGTATATTTAGATGCTTTTCAGTCATTTGGTATTTCTCATTTGAAAATTCTTTATTTAGCTCTTTATCCCATTTTTAATAGGATTTTTTGATTTTCTACCGTCTAACTTCTTGAGTTCTTTGTATATATTGGATATTAACCCTCTATTAGATGTAAGATTGGTAAACAACCTTTCCCAATCTGTTGGTTGCTATTTTTTCCTCTTGACTGTGTCCTTTGCCTTACAGGAGCTTTGCAATTTTATGATGTCCCATTTGTTGATCCTTGATCTTAGATCATAAGCCATTTGTGTTCTGTTCAGGAAATTTCGCCTGTGCCTATGTGTTTTAAGGTCTTTCCCACATTCTCTTCTATTAGTTTTATTTACCTTGTTTAATGTGGAGATCTTTGATTCACTTGGGCTTGAGCTTTGTACAAGGAGATAAGAAACGATGAGTTTGCATTTGTCTACATGCTGACTGCAAGTTTAATAAACACCATTTGTTGAAGAGGATGTCCTTTTTTCATTGAATGTTTTTAGTTCCTTTGTCAAACATCAAGTGTTGACCATAGGTGTGTGGGTTCATTTCTGGGTCTTTGATTCTATTCCATTGATCCATTGATCTACCCGCTTGTCTCTGTACCAGTACCATGTTTTTGTTTTTGTTTTTGTTTTTTTTTTAATTATTGTAGTGGTTGCTTATTAGTGCAGCTTTAGGTCATGAATGGAGATTCTCTCAGAAGTTCTTTTATGATTGACACCAGTTCTCACCCTCTTGAGTTTTTTTTTTTTTTTTTTTTTTTTTTTTAATTCCAAATGAATTTGCAAATTGTTTTTTTCTAACAAAGAATTGAGTTGGAATTTTGATGTGGATTACATTTAATCTGTAGATTGCTTTTGGCAAGAGGGCAATTTTTACTAGTCTGATCTTTCTAATATAGGAACATGGGAGATCTTTTCCCCCATTCTGAGGTCTTGTTCAATTTTCTTCTTTAGAGACGTGAAGTTCTTTTTATACAGATCTTTCACTTGCTTGGTTAGGGTCACACCAAAGTATTTTATATTTTTTTTCAAATATTGTGAAAGGTTTCAATTCCCTAATTACTTTCTCAGACTGTTTATCCTTGGCGTAGTGGAAGGCTACTGATTTATTTGAATTAATTTCATATCCAGCTACTTGGCTAAATTTGTTTATCATCTGTGGAAGTTCTCTAGTGGAATTTCTGGGGTCATTTAAATATAATATTATGCCATTGGCAAATAGTGATATTTTGACATCTTCCTTTGCAATCTGTATCCTTTTGACTTCCTTTTGCTGTCTAAATGCTCTCGCAAGGATTTCCAGCACTTTATTGAAAAAGTACAGGGAAAGTGGGCATCCATGTCTAGTCCCTGATTTTAGTAGGCTTGGTTCAATTTTCTTCTCATTTAGTTGGATTTTGGCTACTGGTTTGTGGTATATTCCTTTTACTATGTTTAAGTATGGGCCTCCTGGAGTATTTTTGTTTCTTTATCTATAGTAATTGAGTAGTGATGTTCTATTAAGGTCTGTATGATGTCTGTCTAGGATCTTCTAGATTTCATAGTTTCATAATTTTAATTCTAATCTGTCTGCCTTTATATGATATATTACTTGTTCTTTTTTTCTTATGGCTTTCGGTATTCTTTCTTTGTTTCTAACATCCAGTGTTTTTATTACTGTGTAGGGAGAAGTTTCTTTCGGTTATATCTATTTAGAGTGCTGTAGGCTTCATGGTCATCACTTTCTTTATGTTAGGTAAGTTTTCTTCTATGATTTTGTTGAAGATTTCTAGTGGGCCTTTTAGTTTAGAGTCTTTGTTCTGTTTTACACCTACTACCTTTAGGTTTGCTATTCTCATTTTGTCCTGGATTTCCTGGATGTTATGGGTTAAGACCTTTTTTAATTTTTACATTTTCTCTGACCATTTTTTCAATGTTTTCTATGTTATCTTCTGCCTCTGAGATTCTGTCTTCCATATCTTGTATTCTGTTGGTGATGCTTCTGTTTATGACTTTTGACCTCTTTCCTTGGTTTTGTATCTCCAGGGTTGTCTCTCTTTGTGTTTTCTTTATTGTTTCCCTAGGTTCTGGATTGTTTTGTTAAATTCCTTCATCTGTTTGCTTTTGTTTTTCTGTGGTTTTTTAAGGGCTTGTACTTGTTTATCTGTGTTTTCCTCCATATTTTAGGGGAGGTATTCATGCTCTTTCGAGGCCTTCCATCATCAACATAAGGCACAATTTTAAGTCCAAATATTGTTTTTTCTGCTGTGTTGAGAAATAGACTATTTTCTGTGGTAGGAGTGCTGGGTTCTGATGTTTCTAGGTTTCTTGGGTTCGGTTGCTTAGATCCTTGCACTTACCTCTTGCTATCTTGTTATCTTTGATGCTAGTTGATCTTGTTGCCTCTGAACAGAGGTTTCCTTTCCTGTGTTTCTCTGGGCCCATGGACACCTAGGAATTGCTAATAGCTACTCCCAGTTGCCCATTCCCCTTGCTACACACCTCTGTTTATATTCCTAACCCTCTCTATATCATGCTGTGTCCTCCCATACTTGATCCTTCCCTCTTCTCTTTTACCCTCGATTCCTCCATTCCTCCCAATTTGCTCCTACTCTCTAACTTCACTGAGTATTTTGTTACCCATTTTTTCCTTTTCTTTTTTTTATTGTTTATTTTCTGTATTTTCATTTCAAATGTGATTCCTTTTCCCCTCTCTTCCATCCCCTCCCACTGTTTCTATGGAGACACTCCCACTTCCACCCTCTCACTCCTACCTCATCAACCTGGCATTCCCTTAAACTGAGGAAACAAGCCTTCACAGGATCAAGGACTTCTTATCCTGTTTTCACCCGTTCTAAGAATAACTGAAGTATCCACACTTTGGTTTCCTTCTTCTTGAGCTTCCAATGGTCTGTGAATTGTCCCTGTTCTGTTATATCTCTTATCACCAATTGACTCAATTTTCCAATAAAAAGACATAGACTAGCATATTGAATACATAAACAGAACCCAACATTTTGCATCCCAGTGACAAAGACAAATACTACCCCAGAGTAAATGGCTGGAAAAAAACGTTCCAAGCAAATGGTCCCAAGGAACAATCAGGAGTAGCCATTTTCATAGCAAATAAAATCAATATTCAACCAAAAGTTATCAAAACAGATACTCATCAAAGGCAAAATATAGAAAGCTTAACTCTCAATTCTGAGCATCTATGCTCCAAATGCAAGAGTACCCACATTCATAAAAGAAAGTTGACTAAAGTTCAAGGCACACACTGAACCACACACAATAATAGTGACATACTACAAACACCCCATTCTTATCAATAGACAGATCATGAAAACAGAAACTAAACTGAAATGTGGTGAAACTAATAGATATTATAAACCAAATGGATTTAACTGATGTCTTTAGAACATTTCGTCCTAAAAGAAAAGAATATACCTTCTTTTCAGCACTTCATGGTACAGTCTTCAAATTTGACCATATAATCGGTCACAAAATAGGCCTCAACAGATACAAGAAGATTGAAATAATCCCATGCATCCTATAAGATCACCTTGGACTAAGACAGATCTTAAATACCAACCAAAATGACAGAAATCTCACATACACATGGAAGGTGAACAATGTTCTACTCAATGATAACAAGGTCAAGAAAGAAATAAAGAAGGAAATTCAAGACTTTTGATAGAATTTAATGAAAATGAAGGTACAACATACCCAAACTTATGGGATACAATGAAAACAGTGCTAAGAGAAAAACTGAAAGTTCTGAGTGCCTCTGAAAAGAAACTAAAAAGAGAGAGCTTACACTATCAGTTTAGCAGAACACCTGAACTCTCTAGAAGAAAATCTTTTAATGAACTGTACCAGGCTTATAGTACCCACACAATAAGAAAGGGTGACTCTGGGCTTCATTTTCATGCAGCATTCATTTATAGTCTCACCCACCTCAGCTTTCACTGTTACATGTTTCATTCATGTTAAATGCAGTGTACAAATGTAGTATTCTAAAAAAATGTGTACTATTCCTACCTACAGTATATAGTTTAATGGCATGTTAAAGGTTATTTTTTTTTTTTTTGGCCTGGGATCAATAGTTTACAATCTACAAACATATATTAGACCATTAGTTCAGTGTCCATGTCTATATAATGAAATAATCATTGTTGTTGGTCAGATATTTTATTAAAACTGCAATATTTAGCATAAGCTATTTGTACCTATGCTGACAAAACTATTAGTATTTCTAGGAATTGTCACACATATTTTATTAGATCAGGCTTTTTGTTTTATTAAGGCATTAAAACCTTTAATAATATGTTGTTTTGATTGAACTCACCATGTTGATTCATAATTTTCTATAAATAGACATACAAAAGGAAAATGAACCTAGAAATAACAGAAGGACAAATTTCTAATTGGTTTAAAATAAACCAGTTTTGTCTCATGACTTCCTGATAAAAGCCATGCGATTTGATCCCAACTACCAAACAGAGGGACACATATATTAAAGCACAATTAAATATAGAATTAAATACAAAATTTTTAGACTATGCCACAATTACATAAACACCTGTGCTAGAGATTTTCATTTAGGATACGGTAAAGATACCAACTGGAAATAAGATATTCTTTTGGTTCATAAATGTCTTGAGAATGCAAGCTTAAATTATTCTGTATAGATTTTGATATTAAAAATTATGAAGTCATTCTGCTGATATTATCAGCGTTTTATTATCTGATGTAGTTCCAAGCCTCTTTATAGTTCCTTACTGAATGATTATTGACAATAAATATATATCTCTTCCTTCAGTATAATAGATGTTATATGTTAATAAACATTCATGCTTCTTTTCTGTTTCTATGGAACCAGGTGACTACATTTAAGATGCATTAATTGAGGTGTTGATAGTAGCAACGAAAAACATTACAGATGATACAAATGTCAAAGTTTGTTTAGTATCAAAGATTAATATTGCTATATTCTTGCCAAATATGACTATAGATGCAGATCTTTCATGTGGGAACAGAGCCCAGGATGGTGAAAGGCAGCCAAGTCACCTAATGTAACCAGGGAAATCTGACTCCAGATACAAGCATCAGAGTGAAAATCTGAGTTTATTGCGCAGCTGTTAAACTTGAAGGCCAGTCCCAAGCCTTCAAGTCATCACTTGCCACACTATTACAGTGCTACAATGAAAGCACTGTCAATTTAGGAAATTCAGTAAGATTGGGGAAAGAAAGTATCACCTGTGAAGACTTCCATGAAGTCAGAAATGCAGTCACTGCCTACTCTCAGTTCCATTTTGCTATTTCACTGGTTTGCTGAAATACAGACACACCCTTAATGCACACCTTTAATTACAAGAAAGGACTTCTAATTGAGGGTCAAACAAACAGACAAATCAGAGAAAGACTTGATAGAATGAGTCAAAGGAAGGATACACATAATGCTCTTGAAGATAGGAAAAGGAAGATACTTAAGAACTGTGCAGGATGGAAGGCAGTACAGTGCATTAGAGTTTAGTTGAATTCCATTCTTTTCAGTTATTTGATGCAATTGGGTTCAGTGAACCAGTTCAGTGGTGTTGAGTTCATGCAGAACAGTGCAGTCACCAAGGGCAGAGAAGAAGGAGACAGAATAATAGAACACATTGCCAAAGTTAGTATAAGATCAAACATAGTAAGTCAATGAGAAGTTGAGGAAAGCCAGATTGAAGCACTAAACTTGTAGAAGTGTTTGAGCCAAAATACCTGAGTTGAAACAGCCAGTCAGAGTTCAGTAAAAGTTAGAAAGGGTAACATTATTCAGCAGTAAGTCTCCAAGATGACAACTACATCTGGTGAGTAAAAGCACATTTATGCTATCAGAGCAAGCATGCCCTATTGATCTAATCTTTTTCTGTAAGTATAGCTGTGTGTGTGTGTGTGTGTGTGAGTGTGTGTGTGTGTGTGTGTGTGTGTGTGTGTGAGTGTGTGTGTGTGTGTGTGTGTGTGTGTGTGTGCGTGCGTGCGAAGCACGCGCACGTGTGCCTGTTTCATTCTGTCACTTTATTCAGTTGTGTTTCAAGGGACAAGTCATGTTTGACATAGCACACTTCTACTAGAAGAAGATGTCTATTCAATTCTTAAAGTTATTTATTGTAAAATATTAACCCTTTTAACTTAATTACAAAACATCCAATGTCATTGGATTTTACTCTTATTTAGTCACAAAAAATAATTAAACTTAAAATTTATTTCTTCTTTTTAAACAACTTTATTTTACAAAACAAAGATAAATGTACAGATTTTAAACATTTTTTGCTTAAAATTATACATTTTTGTCAGTACCGTTTTTTCAGATATTAAAGTAATTTTTACATAAAACTATGTGAATATATTTTTTAGTCAGTACTTGATTTTTTCAAGGGCTTGAAAGTATGCATTGAAAACCTAATAGTTACCATGAGCGTAAAGTACATGCAAAACAAAACACAGCATGGAAATAGTCAAAGTCTTCTTGTTTTGTATATACATACATATATATATATATATATATATATATATATATATATATATATATATATATATTTGTATTCTTTATTTCTTGGACTTCATACAGTATGTGAGTTGTTTCTGGGGGAGGGCAAGCCTCTGGGGTTAGCATCCCAATATCAGTGACTACATATTATGTCTGTTCTTTTGTGACTGGGTTATCTAACTCAGGATGATATTCTCTAGATGCAGCCATTTTCTTAAGAATTTGGTTAAGTCATTGTTTCTGGTGGCTGAGTAGTATTACATTGTGTAAATGTACCACAATTTTTGTATCCATTCATCTTCTGAAAAACATCTGGGTTCTTTCCAGCTTCTGGCTATTATAAATAGAGCCGCTATGAACATTGTGGTGCATATATCTTTGTTGTGTATTAAAGTGTCTCTGAGGTATATGCCCAGAAGAGAATAGCTGGGTCTTCAGGTAGTACTATATCTAATTTTCTGAGGTATTGCCAGACTGATTTCCAGAGTGGTTGTACTAGCCTGCAACCCCAACAACAGTGGGGAAGTGTTCCTCTTTCTCTGCAGCCTCTCCAGCATCTGCTGTCATCTGATTTTTGGATCTTGGCCAATCTGAATGGAGTGAGGTGGAATCTCAGGGTTGTTTTGATTTGCATTTCCCTGATGGCTAAGGATGTCGAACACTTCCTCAGATGTTTCTCGGCCATTCCGTGTTCCTCAACTGAAAACGTTTTGTATAGCTCTGTACCCCATTTTTTAATAGAGTTATTTGATTCTCTGGTGTCTAGCTTTTTGAGTTCCTTGTATACCTTGGATATTAGGCCTCTATCTGATGTGGTGCTGGTAAAGATCTTTTCCCATTCTGTTGGTTGCCATTTTGTTTTCTTGACAATGTCTTTAGCCTTACAGAAACTTTGCAATCTCATTAAGTCCCATTTGTTAATTTTTGACCTTAGAGCTTGAGCCATTGGTGTTTTGTTCAGGAAATTTTCTCCTGTGCCTATGTGTTCTGAGGTTTTCCCTACTTTCTCATCTAATAGTTTCAGTGTATCTGGTTTAATGTGGAGATATTTAATCCACTTACACTTGAGCTTTGTACAAGGAGATAAGAAAGGGTCTATTTTCATTCTTTTACATGCTGAGTGCCAGTTGAACCAGCACCATTTGTTGAATAGGCTGTCCTTTTTCCATTGAATGTTTACTGCTCCTTTGTCAAAAATCAGGTGACCATATCCATGAGGGCTCATTTCTGGATCTTCTATTCATTTCCATTGATCCACATGCCTATTTCTGTACCAGTACCAAGCAGTTTTCAGGACAATTGCCTTGTAATATAGCTTGAGGTCAGGGATAGTGATTCCCGCAGATTTTTTTTGTTGTTGAGGATGGATTTCGCTATTCTAGGTCTTTTGTTATTCCATATGAAATTGCACATTGATCTTTCCAGTTCCATGAAGAACTGGGTTGGAATTTTGATGGGGATTGCATTGAATCTGTAGATTGCTTTTGGTAGGATGGCCATTTTTAAGATATTTATCTTTCCAATCCATGAGCATGGGAGATCTTTCCATTTTCTGAGATCCTCCTCAATTTCTTTCTTTAGAGGTTTGAAGTTCTTGTCGTACAGGTCTGTCACTTGCTTAGTTAGAGTCACACCAAGGTATTTCATAGTTTTGTGATGATTGTGAAGGGTACCTTTTCCCTAATTTCTTTCTCCACATGTTTTTCCTTTGAGTATAGGAAGGCTCCTGGTTTGTTTGAGATAATTTTGTATCCAGCCACTTTGCTGAACTTGTTTGTCAGCTGTAGAAGTTCTCTAGTGGAATTTTTGGGGTCACTCAAGTACACTATCATGTCATCGGCAATGAGTGATCTTTTTATCTCTTCCTTTCTGATTTGTTCCCTTTGATCTCTTTTTGCTCTCTAATTGCTCCAGCCAGGATTTCCAGTACTATGTTGAATAGGTAGGGGGAGAGTGGGCAGCCTTGTGGAGTCCCTGATTTTAGTGGGATTGCTTCAAATTTCTCGCCATTAAGTTTAATGTTGGCTGTTGGTTTGCTGTATATTGCTTTTATTATGTTTAGGTATGGACCTTGGATTCCTGTTCTTTCCAGGACTTTTAACATGAAGGGGTGTTGGATTTTATCAAATGCTTTCTCAGCATCTAGTGAGATGATCATGTGATTTTGATCTTTGAGTTTGTTTATATGGTGGATTACATTGATGGATTTCTTTATATTAAACCATCCCTGCATCCCAGGGATGAAGCCTACTTGGTCATGATGAATGATCGATTAAATGTGTTCTTGGATTCGGTTTGCAAGGATTTTGTTGAGTATTTTTGCATCAATGTTCATAAGTGAGATTGGTCTGAAGTTCTCTTTTCTTGTAGGGTCTTTGTGTGGTTAAGGTCTGAGGCTTATTGTTGCCTCAAAAATGAGTTAGGTATTATTCCATCTGATTCTATCTTTTGGAATAGTTTGGAGAGTATTGGTGTTATATCTGCAATAAATGTCTGAAAAATTTTGCACTGAACCTGTCTGGACCTGGGCTTTTTTTGGTTGGGAGACTTTTGATGACTTCTTCTATTTCTTTAGGTGTTATAGGGTTATTTAGATGGTTTACTTGGTCCTGGTTTAACTTTGTGAACTTGAATCTGTCTGGGAATTTGTCCATTTCCTCCAGATTTTCCAATTTTGTGGAGTATAAATTTTTGTAGTAGGATCTGATGATTTCTTGAATTTCCTCAGTTTCAGTTGTTATTTCCCCACTTTCCTTTCTGATATTGTTAATTTGTGTACTCTCTCTTTGCCCTCTAGTTAGTCTTGCTAGGGGTTTATCAATCTTGTTGATTTTCTCAAAGTACCAACTCTTGGTTTTGTTGATTTTTTCAATGGTTCTTTTTTCTTTTTGATTATATTTGGTCTATTTCTGCCCTAAATTTGATTATTTCTTCCTGTCTACTCTTTTGGGGTATATCTGCTTCCCTCTGTTCTAGGGCTTTTAGCTGTGCTGACAGGTTGCTGATGTAAGCTCTCTCCAGTTTCTTTTTGGAAGCACTTAGGGCTATGAGTTTTCCTCTCAGAACTGCTTTCCTTGCATCCCATAGGTTTGGGTATTTTGTGTTTTTGTTTTCGTTGAATTCTAGAAAATCCTTAATTGCTTTTTTTAATTTCTTCTTTGACCCTGCTATCATTTAACAGAGCATTGTTTAGTTTCCATGTGTATGTGAGCTTTTTGCTTTCTTTGTTGTTGTTATAGACCATGGTGATCTGAGAGGATGCATGGGAGTATTTCAATTTTCTTATATCGATTGAGGCTTGCTCTGTGTCCAATTATGTGGTCAATTTTCGAGAAGGTGCCATGGGATGCTGAGAAGAAGTTGTATTCTTTTACTTTAGGATAATATGTTCTGTATATATCTATTAATTCTAGTTGGTTCAAAGTCTTTGCTAGTTTTGCAGTGTCCTTGTTCAGTTTCTGTTTCCCTGATCTGTCCATTGGTGAGAGTGGGGTATTAAAGTCTCCCACTATTATTGTTTAAGGTGAAATTTTTTTTGAGCTTTATTAGGATTTCTTTTATGAATGTGGGTGCTTTTTTATTCGGAGCATATATGTTAAGGATTGAGAGTTTCTCCTGACCGGTTTCCCCGGTAATGAGTAAAAAGTGTCCTTCCTTATCTTTTTTGATAACTTTTGGATGGAAATTTACTTTATTCGATATTAGAATAGCCACTCCAGCTTGCTTCTTGGAGCTGTTTGCTTGGAAGTTTTTTTTCCCACCCTTTAACTCTGAGATAGTGTCTGTCTTTGTCTCTGCATGAGTTTCCTGTATGCAGCAAAATGCTGGATTTTGTTTATGTATTTAGTCTGATAGCCTATGTCTCTTTATTGGGGAGTTGAGTCCATTTATGTTAATAGATATCAAGGAATAGTTTTTTCTGTATCCTGCCATTATTGCTTTTGTGGGTTGAGTTGTGTCTGTGTCTTTTTTTTTTTTTTTGATTTTCTTGTTTAGGTGTTTTCTTGTTTTTACTAGGCTGTATTTTCCCTCGTTGTATTGGGTTTTCCACCTATAATTCGTTGTAGTGCTGGTTTTGTGGTCAGATATTGTGTGAATTTTGATTTGTCTTGAAATATCTTCATCTCTCCATCGATGGTGATTGATACTTTTGCTGGGTATAGCAGCTTGGGCTGGTACTTGTGTTCTCTTAGAGTGTGCATGATGTCTGTCCAGGCTCTTCTAGGTTTCATAGTCTATGTTGAGAAATCGGGTGTGAGTCTGATTGGCCTGCCTTTATATGTTACCTGACCTTTTTCCCTTACTGCTTTTAGTATTCTTTCTTTACTTTGGGCACTTGATGTTTTTACTATTATGTGTGGGGAGGTATTTCTTTTCTGGTTCAACCTATTTGTAGTTCTGAAGGCTTCTTTTATGCTCGTGGTCATCTCATCCTTGAGGGTAGGGAAGTTTTCTTCTATGATTTTGTTGAAGATATTTACTGTGCCTCTTAGTTGATACTCTTCTCCCTCTTCTAGTCCTATTATCCTTTGGTTTGGTCTTCTCATTGTGTCTTGGATTTCCTGGACATTTTGAGTTAGGAGCTTTTTGTTTTTTGCATCTTCTCTGGCTGTTTTGTCTATGTTTACAATGTTGTCTTCTGCCCCCGAGATTCTCTCTTCCATCTCTTGTAATCTATTGGAAATGCTTACTTTTGTGATTCCTGATTTATTTTTAGGTATTCTACCTCTAGGGTTATCTCTTTTTGTGTTTTCTTTATTGTGTCAATTTCCGTTTTAAATTCCCTCTTCCATTCCTTCATCTCTTTGATTCTGTTTTCCTCTAGTTCTTTGAGTTCTTTGAGTGTTTTTCTTGTTTCCTCTTTAAAGGCTTCTGAATATTTTTGCTTTTCCTCCTGTTCTTGTTTAAGTATCTCTATCAGCATCTTGAGGTATGATTTCAGGTCTGTGTCTTCCTTTTCTGGAGTGTTTGGAATTCTGATGTTTTCTGTTATGGGAGAGCTGGGTTCTGGTGTTGCCAGGTTGTCTTGGTTTCATTGGGATATACTCTTTCGCTTTCCTCTTGCCATTTTGTTGTCAGTGATATGTTCTTTCCTTTCCCTTGTATCTGGTCTGTGTCCCTGGATCTCCACTGGTCCAGGTGGCAGATGGGTCGAGCCCTGTTCTATGCCTCAGAGTCACCGGGTGGGAACAGAAGTTCCAAAGTTCTATTCCTGGTCTCTGGATCAGACAGGGCAGGGCAGGGCAAGGCAGGGGGTGCACTTTCCCCGTGCACTCTGCAGAAATTTCTCTGCTCCCTGGCAGCCCAGGTCTCCTACCCACCAGTTGCCTTAAAATTTATTCCTTAAGTACCAAATATTACAAAATATCTCAGAATTAGTAGCCATAAAATACCAATTTTGTAATCACATTGCTTTATATTTAGATTTTTACAAGTTAATGCTATTTCACCTTATTGGTTTTCTTGACTATTTAAAATATTGACTGAAGTGTACATACATGGTACAGAACATTTCTAATGTGAACATGTGCCATTCAAATCACAATAATCAGAAAAATTAGGACATGCAGAAAACACTAAGTTTCATCATAGAAAGTAATAATCAGTATTTTTAAAAATCTACTGAATGAAGAAAGAAGGAAGAAATGGAGTAAAGAATATGTGGGTAGGGGAAAAATAAAGAGAGAAGGGGTGAGTGAAAGACAGGAAAAGAAAGAGTATGGTAAAAAGTGAGGGCCATGCCAATAGAAATTTTAAAAATATTTGTTCTGTTCCATTAATTACAAAATTTTAGTTATTTTTTAAATTTACATTACAAATGTTGCCCCCCTCCTCCTTGCCTCAAGGAGGGTTCTCCTCTACCTACCTACACACTCCAGGCTTACCACTCCACCTTCTATCTTCACTTGGGTAACACTTTAAAAAAATCAAAATTTTAATAAAAACTATACTGGTTGTCAAGGTTTTCTTCAATATATATTTGCTTTATTTCCATAACTTAATAACATAAATACAAACATTCTGTTGTGTTTGGAATGAAGGTATCTGTTCATATTTATAACTGTTGGAGAATAATTTATTAAGAAAAATAAGAGCCCTGCAACTATTTTCATATTCTAATCTGTGAATATGTGACTCAGTGTATATAGTAAATGAGTAGAAGAAACTTAACTGATATGATTAATTTATGAATCCTGACCTAGGAAAATTTTTCTAGACTTCATGGAAGGAGCTAATACAACCTACAGTTAACACTTGGAGAGTCAAACTTATGGCAATGGAAGTGGAAGTAAGATAGAATGAGGCATTTGGAATGTGGAGAAAAGACCCACGAATCGGGGGCTAGAATTGGATTTTAGAGCTGAAGAATCTACGGAACTTCTTCAGAAAAAGAATGCATGTCTGTCAATACTCTGATCTTGGACACAGTAAAATGTATTTCAAATTTCCAACCTGAAGAATTTAATCATAATATTTTTTTTTATTTTAAACTACCAAATTTCTAATAATGAACTTCATCACTAAGAGAAAACAACATATGTGCATGTACAAAGAAGCAGATTATTATTTTATTTTCCACTGGTTTGCTCTAAGCTTTTATTGCTTGGATGAAACACCACAACCAAAATCTATTTGGTGAGAAAGGAGTTTATTAAGTTTATAGTACTTATGTCACACTCCATCATCGTCTTAGTAAGGGTTTCCATTGCTGGGAAGAGACAACATGACCAAGGCAACTCTCATAAAAGAAAACATTTAAGGGGGAGCGGGCTGGTTTAATGTTCAGAGGTTTCGTGTGTTATCATTAAGGTGAGACAAAAGCAAGCATAGCTTTTCTGAGGGTTCTACATCTCATTTTGAAGGGAACCAGAAGACTGACTTCAACACTGTTAGAAGGAGGATCTTAAGCCCACACCTACAAGGACACAGTTCCTCCAATAAGGGCATTGTTACTCCAACAAGGCTACATCTCCAATTAGTGCCACTCCCTGGAGCAAGCATTTTCATAAAGAAAAATTAGGACAAGAACTCTAGGCAAGAAACTTAAAGTAGGAATTAGTAAACGGGGAATAAAGTGCTGCTTACTGGCTTGCCCCCAGTCATATGATTAGCCTGTTCTTTTGTGTAGCTCAGGGCCACCAGAACAAGTATGACACTACCCAGAGTAGACTGGGCTCTCACACATTAATCATTAATAAAAACTTATATCTTACAGATTTTTCTGCAGACAAACCTTATGGAGGCCAGTTGTGGTGGCACACACTGGAAAGATTTGCTGAAGGAAGCAGAGTTTCAAGACCAGCCTTGGCTAGTACCCATTTCCTTAATCAAGATCAACCTTGAGATTTGTGTCAAGTTGACAAGACACTAGCCATGGCACAAAATAAGTGATTATCCTATAGTACATTTAATGGAAAACATTTTATTAAAAAATTCAAATGGTTTCCATTATACTGCAGTGAATTATTCTTTTATTTTCACCATGGCACTTGTGCAATATAAAATTGTCTTAACTACAATAATAAAGTTTGAATATTGACTAGTTTTTAGAATGAAACCAATTATAATATTACCAATGAGGATTTATATAAAATATTTTAACATAATTAAATTAATCATAAATAAGTGATGGATAACAGATTAAAAATAATGAGATCTATTGTGTCATGCTCAGAATATAGCTCCAGAACAAGGTTACTAAAATTGGCAATACTCGAAAAGTAGTTCTTAAGAATCAGCTAATGATTTATAATGAGTCCATATAAGCAAAGCAGAAAAAAGGGTGCACTGTATAACACCCAAGCCCTGGGTTACTCTTTTAATAAACTGTAGGTCTAAAAATGGAGAGCTATTTTACAGGATGTTGTTGTGGTGAGCAATGAACTATATCCATTGTCAGAAGATAGAAAATGTTTGACATCACAGAAACCTGTGATAGCTGAAATCATCAGTAATGATTAGTATTTATTGAATTAAATATCTTTCATATCAGTGCTACACAAGTTCAACTACTAGATCTTTTTAAATAAATTTCTAATCAACAACTGGAGTTATTTCTCTGCATTGAACCCCACTGGTTGCTCTATCATAAGACTCAAGTTCAAGTTCCATCACACATATGAAAGTTCACAAATCTTTGAAATTCCAGTTACAGGGACCCAACATATTCTGGCTTCCATGGTAACCAGACATGAGTGTGTCACACAGACATACATAGGTATAAACAAGCATGCACATAAAATTAAAAAAAAAAAAACTATTTCAAAAGTTGTCTATGCCTAGCTCAAACATCATTGGAAAGTCCTCTAGCCAAACATTAGACCGAGCTCAGAAAACTCCAGGGAAAAGTGAGAAGAAGGATTGTAGAAGTCCAGGAGTTGAAGACACAAGGAGAACTCAGCCAACACAATCACTTAAGCAGAGTCCATAGCAGATCACAAAGACTGAAGCAGAAACCACAGAACCTGCATGGGTCTACACCAAGACTTCTACATATAACCTATGGTTCTTTAGCTTGAGGTTTCTGTTGCACACTTAAAAATGTGAATAGAGATGTCTATAATTCCTTTGACTGCTCATGGGACTGATGTCCTCCTACTTGTGCCTAATTTTATTGTATCTTTTTATGCTGTCTTCATTTGATCTAACTGAAAAGTAGAGGGGACATGGGAGGGATTGGGCAATTTACAGAACTGGAGAAAGGAGGATGCATTGCATGAGAGATGAATAAATAAAACAAAATAGTTGGTAGCCATCCTTAAAGCAAAAAAGAAAAAAAATCAAGAGGTCTTTTCATATTGTTTTAATATGCATGATTCTTTATATCCCTATATAAATTTTCGCCATGTTTTTCAATCTTCCGCATCAGGTAGAAGAATCTGAAATTTTGTAGTTCTACTAAGCAGGTAAGAAAAATGTGTTTATTTAATAAGTTTTACAATAAAAAACTTGCCCTTAATTTGTTGTTTTTCATACTGTATTTTATTTTAATTTTAAATAAAATTATTTTTCTTTTATGTATTTTTTTCTTTTTTTGCCTTTTTTACTTTATTTTAAAAAACAAAGATAAATGTACAAAATTTCAGCATTTTTGCATAAAAGTATACGAATATATGTTTTAAGGTTGTAATTAAGTATTTGTGGGTACATTTACATACACATATGTATATAAGTAGCAATAATATAGGAAAAGAGGCTACTAATTTGAGGGGATAGGAGAGAGACTAGGAGGGGTTGTAGGGAGGAAAGGAGGATGTGATACAGTTCTATTTTAATTAAAATATATTCTTTTTTTGTTGTTGTTAAACTTCACAGAGTCTGTGAGTTGTTTCTGGGGTGTTCAGAGCTTTCTGGGGTTAGTATCCCATTATCAGTGACTGCATATTATGTCTGTTCTTTTGTGACTGGGTTACCTCACTCAGGATGATATTTTCAAGATGAATACATTTTCTTAACAATTTAGTTAAGTCATTGTTTTTGATAGCTGAGTAGTACACCATTGTGTAAATGTACCACAATTTTTGTATCCATTCATCTCCTGAAGGACATCTGGGTTCTTTCCAGCTTCTGGCTGTTATAAATAGAGATGCAATGAACATTGTGGTGCATGTATCTTTGTTGTGTATTAAAGTGTCTCTGGGGTTAAATGCCCAGAAGTGGAATAACTGAATCTTCATGTAGTACTATGTCCAATTTTCTGAGGAACCACCAGTCTGATTTCCAGAATGGTTGTATCAGTTTACTACCCCACCAGCAGTGGAGAAGTGTTCCTCTTTCTCCATATCCTTGCCAGCATCTGCTGTCATCTGAATTTTTGATCTTGGCCAATCTGACTGGTGTTAGGTGGAATCTCAGGGTTGTTTTGATTTGCATTTCCCTGATGGCTAAGGATGTTGAGCACTTCTTTAGATGTTTCTCAGCCATTTGATATTCCTAGATTGAGAATTTTTGTTTAAGTCTGTACCGATTTTTAATAGGGTTTTTTAATTCTCTGGTGTCTAGCTTTTTGAGTTCTTTTTATACCTTGGATATTAGGCATTTATCTGATGTGGGGTTGATAAAAACCTTTTCCCACTCTGTTGGCTGCCTTTTTGTTTTCTTGACAGTGTCTTCGGCCTTGCAGAAACTTTGCAATCTCATTAAGTCCCATTTGTCAATCTTTGACCTTAGAGCTTGAGCCATTGGTGTTCTGTTCAGGAAATTTCTCCTATGCCTATGAGTTCTAAGGTTTTTCCTACTGTCTCATCTAATGTTTTCAGTGTACCTGGTTTAATGTGGAGATCTCTGATCCACTTTCACTTGAGCCTTGTACAAGGAGATAAGAAAGGGTCATTTTTCATTCTTCTTCATGCTGAGTGCCAGTTGTACCAACACCATTTGTTGAATAGGCTGTCCTTTTTCCACTGAATGTTTACAGCATCTTTGTCAAAAATCAGGTGACCATATATGTGAGGGTTCATCTCTGGATCTTCTATTCTATTCCATTGATCCACGTGCCTATTTCTGTACCAGTACCATGCAGTTTTATGCAATTTTTTTCATGCAATATATTTTAATTATATTTTATACTAACTCATGTCCTCCACTATCCTTTCCATCTCCCTCCAAAAATGTCATTGAATTTATTTTGTGTTAGCCATTTACTGCTAGGAATTGGGCTTGTTATTAAGCACAGAAGACCTACTGAGACATTTGTAGAAAGCTATTTCTTAAATTGCTAGCAGTTATCACTTGTAGGCTTTTATCCACTTCCTGTATTAAAGTTTGGACCAGATTAGGCCCATATTTGTAGAGGCAGGCCTTTTTAATGTTGCCCCAATCCTGTGAGTTCATATGTGCATTAGTCCTGTGATGTGTAGACCTTATTTCCTTGTCCTGCATTCTCTTTTGCTCTTATACTCTTTCAGTTTAATCTTCCACAGAATTCTCTGAGTCCTGAGAAGAGGGATTTGATGGAGACATCTCATTTAAGACTGAATGTTCCAAAATCTCTCACTCTGGATACTGTTCAGTTGTGGGTTTCAGTGTTTTTCCCACCTGCTACTAGAGGCAGCTTTGCTGATGATTTCTAAATAAGACGTGTATCTGTAAACATAACAAAATGTCATTTGGGCTTATTTTATGGCTGCATTCTTGTTCAGAATGGTGGCATTTTTTTTCCTATAGACCAGTTTCCAACTTAATTTTATTTTTCATTACTTGTACAAGGGTGCATGCAACTCATGTATATGGATATGAGTCCAGGTGTTGGAAGATGCTAGAAGAGGGTGGTAGATCCCATATAGATAGGCTATTTTAAACCACTCAAACAGGGTTCTGGAAATCTAACTAATGTTCAATTTGAGAGTTGTGTGGGGTGAGGTCTGTCTGTTAAGCAGTCTCTCCAGATCCAACACACACACACTTGTGTGTGTGTATGTTTGTGTTTGTGTGTGTGTATGTGTATAAAAGTTTAAGAGTTTATAATGAGAAAATACTTTTTATAAAAGTTTACTTAGTAATATTAAACAAACATGCTTTAATAATGCCATCCTCCTTTTTATACATTAGCTAGTATATTTGCAAAATGCTCAAGAAGAAATGAAAAGAAAAACCAAAATCTTACTATAATATCAGATGACTATGAAAATACAATGAATTAAGACATTATAATAAAGAGATGTACAGGTCACTATTACACAACAAGTAAAAATTTTCAGCTATAGTAATATACAGTAACATATATATATCAAAAATACTGAGTAACAGAGTAATTAGGAGAATATAATTTTATGTGTTTTGTTTAAAAGTGGCTCCTGAAACTAATTTCTACATTTTATTGAAAATATGAAATTTAGATAATACTATAAAACTGGGATACTTAAAATTTGAGACAATAGATGTCTTATCTTTGGTTATTAGTGGCCAAAATTAATTTTATGAGTAAAATGTTTGTTTTTCTTACAGTCCCAATTCTATTGACACCCACTCTCGTCATATATATGTATGACTAAAAAGAGAATTACAGATTTGAAAGAGAGCATATGGGAAAGTTTGAAGGGAAGAAATATAAAAATAAGATGATGTAATTATATAATAATCTCAAATACTGAACGGCATTATTTTTAAGAATGAAGCAGATACATAAAATTAGGAATGAGTATAATAAAAATTGGTGAGAAATAGAGAATAAAAGAAAGTAAGAAGCAAAGAGAAATATATTGTTGGGAAATATTAAGTATGTTTTCTGTTAGAAAATGTGTCTGAAGAAATAGAACATAAAGTATTCCTATAAATATTTATAAAAGCAAGAGGATTAAAGGGAATATTAACTTTGGGAAAAGATCAAACTGAGATGATATGATGATAGAAGGAAATGAAAAGTTATATTTTATTATAAAACTTGAGGACTGGCAACATTATAAATAGGCTATTAAAATTAGAAATAGCTAGTGATGGTCAGAAATTTATTATAAACTCGGGGATAGAGAAGGGTTACAGAAACATTCAGAGTACAAAAGAAGTAAATAAATATTGGCAGCTACACTGATGGTTATGGAACTTTATGTGTATATATAATTTATTAAAGACAGAAGAAGGAAAGTACATTAAAAGATTTATAATGTGAAAATATTCTTGCATATGAAACAAATTATGTATTGCTCCAGTTTTGCCCTGTCTCACTAGTTCCTTGAGACTTCACTTGTGCACCATAGTTTTTACCTCATCTAACAACTTTGGGGTTCATAACTATCCCTGTGACGCTCACTATAGAAAAAATTACAAAAGCTACGTTTCAGGACTAACCTCATTAGCCTCACTGAACTTAATTCATTCAACCATTTTTAGACAGCTTAAACACCCTATCACTTTACAATTCAGATTCCCAATATTTGTATCAGTAAGCTGGATAAAACAAATGAGGGCAGTGAATTAAAGGCTTTGTTACATAAATATTGACTAGTGAGAGAAAGGTTTGGATGTTCTAATTTTAATTCTTTTGATATGATATAGACCAACCACAAAAGTAACTCAGAAAGGAAAGAGTTTGTTTTAGGTTACAGTTTAGAGGCTATGAAGAGCTCAAATCTGGAACCTGGGGGTAGTAACTGAAGTTTAGATGATGAAGAAGGAATTCTTGAGGGCTTTCTTCCTCTGAATTGCCCAGTTTTGTTTTTTTTATACAGTCAAATCTCACAGCTCCAGGAGAGAGCAGGCACTGAGATAGTTCCACCAACAAGAAGAATTAATAAAAGAAATGCACCATGGACATGCCCACAGGCCAATTTCATGGAGACAATATTCCAATTGAGGTTCCCTTATCTCAGGTGATTCTAGTTGTTGACATTTTGAAAACAAAACCAAAAGCAATAACTAAAACAATACCTAGAAAAGCAGGCTAAAACTAATAACTACAAGTTTTATACACACACACACACACACACACACACACACACACACACACACACACAAGACACACCTAAGGTGGGATGCTTTCATCAGTCATAATATAATGCACCCTGTGTGTTGTATGTCATAAATGCTTTAGTAATTCTCCACGTTGCTCTATCCATCTATCTATACATCTTACTCATTTCTTATTTTTTATTTGTCAGTTTGTTGTTTTTTAGATATGTTTCATGTGACTCGGGCTATTCTCTTACTAACAATTTACCTAAGGATGATTTTGAACTTATGAACTTCTTGCCTCTTATGCCCAGTATTGTGAAGAGTGCCAAATAACCCCATGCTAGTTTTATGCTCTATTAGGAATATAACTCAGTACTTTGTGCATGTTAGGCAAGCACTCTATCAATTGAGATACATTACTAGTCTTCTTTTACCTGAGTAGTATCTTCAGAAATTTAAAAACATTCTCTGTATCCATATTTCTTATATTTTATGGGTTTTGTTGATTCATAGCAACATACTACTGATGATAGTATGTGTAAATAGGTAGGGTAGGCCAGAGACCCCAACACAGCAGTTAAGAGAACATTCTTGTTGGAGAGCAGGGGTACTAGAAAGAGTTATGATCCTTGATTTCTTCTATTCTATTACCTTTCCTTGGAAGCAATACGTGCAGACAAGACTGAAATTGAGAAGCACCTGGACACATCATGGTTGGGTCTATTGGACTGATTGATTCATCTTCCTTTTCTACTACCTCAGATTCTGCCACCAGTATCATAAGCACCCCCAAACTAGCACCTTTAGTTTACACCTTCACCAGGGATCTTAATCCCTAAAACTCACCTTTTTTAGGAATATTTTAAATATATCTGTTAAGTCCATTTGAAGTGGAATTTATTTTATGCCTATGACTTCCTAATTTATTTTTTGTCCAGACAGCTTAATATAATAGTGAAAGTATGATATTTAAGTCACCCACTGCCATAGTGCTTGTTCAAGTAAGTTGTTTCTGTCAAGGCTCAGTGTATGAAACCTTATGTTATTTTCTTTTATGACTATGACTAATTTCAGCTTGAATCTAACATTACAAAATTTTTTGAATATCTACATCCATTTGTTTGCAACACCTTTATACATCCTTCCTTCTAATGCTTTTATTTTGGGGGGGAGCAGCAAGCAATAGCTTTTACAGAAACAGGTGTGTTTCAGGTTTTGGTTTTTTTGTTGTTGGTGTTGCTTGGTTTGTTTGTTTCTCTGTCTTTCCTCTAATCCTTGAATCTCAATCATTTGGCTTGATTATTGAGTCTGTTATGTGTAAAGCCAGACATTATCAAAATATTTGCATTAATTCTTACAAGTTTTTTGTTAATATACTAATTTTTATTTGCTTAGCTAAAATTAAAGTTTTTTCCCTATGACCTCATTGATGTTCTTATTTTTCCAAATGCTATGATTAAATGTATTATTATATTTATTATAATATTATATTATGTAATTTAATAGTGGCTTGGGGTTAGAAATTTCTAAAGATTGTGTTTAGCATGGATAGCTTTCTCTTCTGCTTCAATTATGAATGATATTTTTCTTGGATGTGGTAATCTGAGATCATACTTGATTGTCACTGTATGGCTTCTTGACTTTCACAGTTTCTTTTGGGAAATTTGCTATTTTACTAAGGAAACTGACTTGGCTGTGTCTTATAGCTTTTAGTTTGCTCATTCTTTATCTTTAGTAATGAAATTTAATGTGATATGAGGAGGTTCTTTACCAGTAATAACTGATATATTAAATTTTTCTTGGCTCTGGGTTGTCATCTCTTTCTCTAGGTATTTAAAAATAGATATATGTCACTTGCCTTGTTTGTGTTCTTTTTAATTGCATTATTGAAGTGCAATGATATATAATGTGCATACATTTGGTATTTACAGTAAGCATAGGCTCATGAAACCATCAAGATAAGGCAACTCTTTCCACGTGGCCATTGTTTTCCTGTGGGGGGAAACCCTTAACATTTAACTTAAAATATACAGCTCCAATGAACATTTTAAGGGCTCAGTTCAGTATTATTAAATATATGTGCTTTGTGTCAAAACAATGTATAGGATAAATGTAAAATACACTCTATAATTTTGGTTCTCAAAACTCCCAAAAAGTTCACTGAAAGTTCAGGATTAGAGCCATAATTATATTGTAACTTTTGTGTTTTCAAATATCATATTGATATGTTGAGTGTAAATCTTAGTTATTGTTCAGTATGTGCTATTACCACAATGCTATATATTCAACAGAACAATCTGATATAGGAGAGGTACACTATCAAGGTCCTATGGCATAGGGATAGGGAAATGCCATATTCCTGTAGTAGGTCAATGAAGTTGAAGTGCTTGTCTGCTAAGAGAAAATTGCTTCTAATAGATATAATGTATAAGCGTGGAGAAAAAGGCATTTACCAAATCAATAGCTTACACATTATGTAGCAGGATACATGCTAATTTGCTCAGTAAATAAAGCCACAACTGATGTTGCAGCTGCATTTCAAGTCACCACTTGTTAATGCTCCCAGTAACTCACTGTCATTCCCAAAGGGCTATAAGTCCTATGCATAGTCCAAGTAGAATAATTTTATGGGGATGTGGAAGGAATGGCCATTCTTTTGTCTTCTGCATCTTTATGGTGTCACTAATTGCTGTTATTTCCTTGCACCTAATGCAGTATTGCTTTAGATTTACTGTTTTCTAGACAGGCTCACTTTCAAGAGCTTTATTCGCCACAACAGCCCACAATTCATAGGTCAGAGAAATAAGTATGTTTATTTTAAGTACTCTTAAATTGGAATTCCACAGAACATATTCCAACACACATTGGATTCAATGAGAGATAATCCTGACTTAAAACTTCATATACCATTTGACCTTTGCAAGGTCCTTCATTCACAGAAGGGTCACAGTGACATTTAAGATTTTCTAGAATTAACAATCATTCAAAGATAGGGCATGTAGTCCTTGAAAGTTTGATTATCTCCTTTCATCCATTCATCCACAACTTGGTAAAAGGTAGAATCCAGAGTTACCCTTGAACAACAACAGGAGGGTATTCAGTAGCATAAAAATTCAGCAGTGTTGTAGGTATTGCCCTTGAGGGCTCAGGTTCCCCTTCATATTACAGATTCTTGGTCTGTAAATGAGCTCCAGCCGGACAAATTTGTAAGGACTTATGACATTTTTTATTATTTGTTTTAGATACTTCACTGGACCTGAATCTTTTTTCATTATATAGATCATGAAAGAAGTTAGTGTCTAATGTCCTTCTCTTCAAGAACAGCACAGTTATGGTAATGGGGGGTGGTTATTTGCGCTATTCCTCAATTTTTATATTTAATATATGATGCTATTTCCTTTTACCACCATATATATATATATATATATATATATATATATAGAGAGAGAGAGAGAGAGAGAGAGAGAGAGAGGGAGAGAGAGAGAGAGAGAGAGAGAGAGAGAGAGAGAGAGAGAGAGAGAGAGAGAGAGAGAGAGAATAATATCATGCAACTCATATGGTACTGGGTTTTCTGATACGTATTGCTCACAGAATTGGTAAAACATGTATTATGATTCTCAATGTGAGATTCCTGGTGTTAAATCCATTATAACAGTCCAGTTTTTCCAAGATTTTGAGACGTTTTGATTATATTAAATTGAAGGAGATTGAGCACATCAAACTTGTTCCTAGTGAGTCATCTCTTGACTCACATTTTGACTAAAAAAATTCAAAGGTTTAGCACAATTTCTGACTCCATGAGGTACAATTATAAATGTCAATATCCAGCTTAATTTGCCATTTTCAATAAATTCTGCCTGTTTCAGTTTTATTATCTGTCCTCATTACATCATAGTTTAAAAATCTATGTTCCTTCATTCCTCAGATATTTACTTAATATAAACTAGAAAATTGAAGCAGTACTTAAGGAATATAGGCTATGTCCTTGATTTTTTTACTCTTTGTATAAAATAGTAAAAATTAAGTGCTGTCTGAAATTTCAGTATGGGGATTCTCAAAGCTAAGTGTGGCAGTACAAATAAGTTCTAAGAAGAAGCCCGTCCTTCAGCAGGGTAGCTTTGAAGGAAATTTCTATTTTTATTTCAATAAATGCAGAGTTAATAAAAATAGTGATATCCATTTTGATATTCCTATTTGAGGGGCTGGATCCACTAGACATTTGGATGTTCTAACATAGGATGTGATGTGGAGGCATATTTCAACTGAGAGTGGAATTGCTATTCAGTGAGGTCCTCGTTTTCAACATTGTAAAGTTTGAAACAGGGAGATATTAATAAAATGAAATTTCAGAAGAAGCTAGAATTATTCATTCAGTAAAATTATACTTCAGAAATTATTTTAAAAAGAAAGTATTGCAAATCCATAGTTTGGAAGATTTTTTCAATGATTTTTATTCTATTTACATCCTAATATCTGTATTGATTCTCTTCTCTGTACTTCCCTTACAAATCCCTCTCCCTATTATCCCCTTACCTTCTCACCAGAGTGAAAAATCCTCTCTTGTGTATCATCCTTCCCTGGGAATATGAGTCCCAGCAGGACTTGGCAGATACTCTCCACTGAGGTCTAAGCAGGCACAGACTTGTTTTGTAAGAAATGTTGAAATCATTCTTCTAACAAATAGAAATGACTTGTATCTAAATTATTTGAATACATAAAAATTAATTTGAACTGTTACACTCATGTCAGCTTGACAGGATCTAGAACAGCCTATTACAGGAAGCTCTAGAAACATAGGTAAGGTCATTTTTATACTAGGTTAACTGAAGTGGGAGACATATCTTCACTATGAGTTATACCATTATTTCTATGTGAGGAGGCTAGACCCACTGGATATTTGGATGTGCTGACACAGGATTTGTTGCGGAGGCTTATTTCAACTGCAAGTGCAATAGCTGTTTAATGAGGAAATGAATTTGGAAAATGGTAATATTAATATAAGTAATAAATGAAATATAATAAATTAAAGGATACTCAAAGAAAAGAAGAAATCAAGCTGAGCACTAGCAATCCTCTATACAACTGCAGATACAATATGATTAGGTGCCTTTAGTTTTGTTTTTTTTTTTTTTTTTTTTTTTTTTTTTGCCATAAACCCCCTTCCATTAAAGATTTTGTCTTTAAAATGTGAGCCCAAACAGTCCCTTTTTTTTTCCTAAACGAATCTCATACTATAAGTAACTGAAAAAGTAAAAGGAGACATAATATAAATTAGAAAAAATGTAAATTAAATTATAAACAGGAATAAAATGGACAAATATGAAACTGGATGTAGTGGTGTATGTTGATAATCCTAGGACTTGGGAGGCAGAGGCAGGTAGATCTCTTATTTACTCTAAGTTCTAGGATATCCAGAGCTGCATAATATGAAGCTCTTTGAAAACAAACCAAGAAACAAAAAGACAAGATATAAATGAAGGTAAAATTTGCTGCTTTGTGCTGGTGAGATGACCAAGTGGCCAAAAATTAAAATGGTCTTGCAGCCCACCAGTTCATTCCTGAAAATGTACGTTTAAGTTTGGGAGGAAGGAAGTTGACTTAGTCCATAAAGTTGAACTCTGATCTCTAAACATCTGTATGTTATAATAACCCCTATCATAAACATGTATACAAATATTCAAATACAACATACACATACATACATACTGAATTAATTTTATAAAAATTATCAAATAACATAACTTAGCTAATTGATTTATTCTCAGACATACTATATCCCCAAACACTAGTTTTCTTTCACTCTTTTCTCCTAGTCCCCCCTTCACACATCTCCTCTCCTCCATCTACCTTTCTTCCAGTTTCCTTCAGTGACAGACCTCCTAGTTATATTAACCAAACATGGCAATCTTATTTCAACAAGTGTAATCACCTCTCCTTATATTAAGACTGTAAGAGGCAAATCAGTAGGACAATGGTCCTCAAAGCAGGCAGGGGGCATACATCAGTCCCATGCCAAATCTCTAATTGGTTGTTCAGTCTGTGAGCATCTACAAGCCTAGGTTAGTTGATTCCATGAGCTGTGTTCTTGTGTTGTCCTTGATTTCTCTGGCTCCTACAATTATTCCTCTCCTAATTGAGTGAGGTTCCCTAAGTTTGGACTAGTGTTTGGCTCTGAGTCTCTGCATCTTTTCCTATCAGAAGCAGGGCAGAGCCTCTCTGATGACATTTGAGCTAGGTGCCAATTAATGAGTATAGCAGAATATTATTGAGAATTATTTCATTGACGTTTTTGGTATGTACTCAATTACAAGTGTATGTTAGCTTTAAAGTAATGGATAGTCATGCTATAACCCACAGATTAGGAGAGCATAAATAACAGGGAGGGCTCAAAATGATACACATGGTTCTTTCTGCAGAGAGATATTAGAATAGAATTTTGAAGGTGGACTGGGGGTTGGTGGGGATAGGAACAAGAAGGAACATATAAAAAAGAAACATTGAGTACAGGATGAGATACTTTGGGGGCATTTCAAAGGTAAGGTTGAAATCTAATGCAAACAAAATTCCCAGGAGACTATGTGGGTCACCCTAGAAAAAAAATCCTCATATTTTTTTTTTTTTTTCATGATTAGAGATTTGGATCCTGAACTGGCAGTCTACTGTAAGTAGAGAAATCTTTCAGTGGAGGGATTTGGAAACGAACCCACCAATTAAATCTTTGACTTTCGAATTTTCTTGCCTGTAAGACGTGTTGGGTTAATAGTGGAACAGAACTTGTAGGAATAGCCAGTTGATTACTGTTTCACCTTGAGACCCATGGTATGAGAGGGAGCCCATTCCTGACACTGTCTAAAGTGCCAGCACCTAGAGGCAAGATAGTCTGGAGACCTCAGATAGAACAAAACACCATGAAAAACCCAAAATGTCTTACTCCCCATGAAAAAGTTAAGATTTAACATCTGTTAGCATGATATTAAAAGTAATTTTGTGTCACAAGTCTGATAGTGAGGTAATTTTCTTCAAAGACACAAAATGCATAACTACATTAAAAGATAAATAACCAAAATATTCTAAAAGGCCAGCATCTAAAATGAAAATTCCATTCAATAATTTACAGCCTTCCAGAACAGACAAAAACACTTGGTGGTGGATGTTTTCTGCATCCCTGCAAATAAATAAATTTAATAATACAAATTAAAATGTTATCCCCATCAAATTTCTAACACAATTATTCAAGACATGGAAAAAACAATTCCCAAATTATCTGGAAAGACAAAAATCCAAGGATAGCAAAAGCAATTATTTACAATAAGAGACTGACAGTGGGAATAACCGTCCCTGACCTCAAGCTCTACTACATAGCAATAGTGATAAGAACTGCATGTATTTAGAACAGAGACAGACAGGTTGATCAATAGAATAGAATTAAAACCATGAAATAAAACCAAACATTTGGTCTTTGACAAAGAGTCCAAACATATACAATTGAAAAAATCTTCGATAAGTATAGCTGGTCTAACTGGATGTCTGTATGTAGTAAAATGAAAATAGTGCCATATTTGTCACCTTGCACAAACATCAAGCCCCAATAGACCAAGAACCTCAACATAAAACTAGATGAAACACTCAGGATATGTGCCACCAGGAACAGTGGAAATCCAGGGACACAGGCGTGGTGAGACTGCACTGCGAGTAGTCTGGGCGCAGAGAGATCTGGGTCTAGAGTATAGAAAGCATGCCAACCCCCAGTGGTTCAGGGGAGCAGGAACTCTGCAGTACGGACTAGGTTTCCACCTAGAGGGCCCTTGGATGCAGAACAAAATCTCAGGCCATCTGCCACTAGGAACAGCAGAGATCCAGGGACACAGGCCAGGTAAAGGGAGAGGCAGGAACTAATCACTGGCAACAGGACCATGTAAGCACAGACAACAAGATGGCAAGAGGAAAGTGAAAAAACTTACCCCAGGGAAACCAAGACAACCTGGCAACACCAGAACCCAGCTCTCCAATCGCAGCAAACAGCAGAATGCTAAACACTCCAGGAAAAATACTGACTAAAAAATATATTCACATGGTTTTATGTAAAATTTATTTTAATGTCTGAAAAAACAGTACTGACAAAAATGTATAATTTTAAGCAAAAAAAATGTTTAAAATCTGTACATTTATCTTTGTTTTGCAAAATAAAGTCGTTAAAAAAATAAATAAAAGACTCAGACCCTAAACTATACCTCAGGATGATGATAGAGATCATTAAACTCGAAAGGGAGGAAATGCATAAAGAAATAGAAGCTTTTAAAGTGGAAACAAGAAAAACCCTCAAAGAAATCAAAGAACTAGAGGAAAACAGAACCAAAGAGATGAAGGAATTAAAGAAGGAATTTAAAATGGAAATGGAAAAAGTAAAGAAAACACTAAAAGAGATTACCCTGGAAGTAGAAAACCTAAAAAAAAGAAATCAGGAGTCACAGATGCAAGCATCTCTAACAGACTACAAGAGATGGAAGAGAGAATCTCAGGGGCCGAAGACAACATGAAAAACATAGACCAAACAGTCAAAGAAGATGCAAAAACAAAAAGCTCCTAACCCAAAATGAACAGGAGATCCAGGATACAATGGGAAGAACAAAACTAAGGTTAATAGGAATAGAAGAGGGCAAAAAATATCAACTAAGAGGCACAGTAAATATTTTCAACAAAATTGTAGAAGAAAATTTCCTTACCATTAAGAATGAGATGACCATGAGCATAAAAGTAGCATACAGAACTCCAAATAGAGTGGACCAGAAAATAAATTCCTCCCGACACATAATCGTCAAAACTCTAAGTGTTGAAAACAGAGAAAGAATAGGAAAAGAAGTAAGGGAAAATGGTCATGTATCATATAAAGTCAGACCAATCAAAATCACACCTGATGTCTCAACAGAGACTATAAAAGCAAGAAGATCCTGGACAGACAACATGCAGACACAAAAAGAACACACGTGTCAGCCCAAGCTGCTATACCCAGCAAAACTTTCAGTCACCATAGATGGAGAGACCAAGATATTCCAGGACAAAACTAAATTTACATAAT
This sequence comes from Micromys minutus, assembly GCF_963924665.1. Classification (NCBI taxonomy): domain Eukaryota; kingdom Metazoa; phylum Chordata; class Mammalia; order Rodentia; family Muridae; genus Micromys; species Micromys minutus. The sequence goes on along the minus strand of NC_137970.1, from coordinate 62,073,999 downwards.
ATCAGACCACAAACCCAGCATTATAACGAATTATAGGTGTAAAACCCAATGCAAGGAGTGAAAGTACATCCTAGTAAAAAAAAAAAAAAAAAAAAAAAAAAAAAAAAAAAAAAAAAAAAAAAAAGAAAATACCTAAGCAAGAAAACCAAAAGAATAAAGATACACAGGCACAATTGTACCTTTAAAAGCAAAAATAGCAGGAAAGAGCAACCACTATTCCCTAATATCTATTAGTAGAAATGGACTCAGTCCCCTAATAAAAAGATATAGGCTATAAGACTGGAATCATAAACAGAGTCCAGCATTTTGCTGCATACAGGAAACTCATGTGACAGACAAAGACAGACACTGTCTCAGAGTAAGAGGTTGGGAAAAAAAACATTCCATGAAAAGGGCCCAAAGAAGCAAGCTGGAGTAGCCATTCTAATATCAAATAAAGTAGATTTTCAAACAAAAGTTAAGACAAAAGGCAAGGAAGGACACTTTTTACTCATTACAGGAAAAATTTGTCACGAGGAGTTCTCAATCCTTTACATATATGATCCAAATACAAGAGCACCCATATTAATAAAAGAGACCCTACTAAAGCTCTAAAAATACTTTGCACACCACACAATAATAGTGGGAGTCCTCAACAACCCACACTCATCAATGGACAGATCATGGAAACAGAAACTGAACAAGGATGCAGTGAAACTCGCAGAGGTTATGAAACAATTGGAATTAATAGACATCTATAGAACATATCATCCTAAAACAAAAGAATACACCTTCTTCCCAGCACCTCATGGCACCTTCTCCAAAACTGACCATATAATCAGTCACAAAACAAGCCTCAATAGTTATAATAAAATTTAAATTCTCCCATACTTCCTATCAGATCACCATGGTCTAATGCTGGTCTTTAATAACAACAAAGACCAAAAAAACAAAAAAAAAAAAAAAACAAACAAAACAAAAAAAGCCCAGATACATATGGAAACTAAACAATGCTCTATTAAACTAGAGCATAGTCAAAGAAGAAATCAAGAAAGAAATTAAGGATTTTCTTGAATTTAATGAAAATGAAAACCCAACATACCCAAACCTATAGGATGCAATGAAAGCATTACTAAGAGAAAACTCATAGCTCTGAGTGCTTCCAAAAAAAAAAAAAAAAAAAAAAAAAAAAAAAAAAAAAAAAAAAAAAAAAAAAAAACTAGAGAAAGCATACATTAGCATCCTGACAGCACATTTGAAAGCTCTAAAACACAAAAAGGCAGATAGACTCAAGAGGAATAGACAGCAAGAAATTATCAAACCCGGTCCTGAAATTGACCAAATGGAAACAAAATAGGATTTTTCAAAGAATCAACAAAGCCAAGAGCTGGTTCTTTGAGAAAATAAACAAGATTGATAAGCCCTTAGCCAGACTAAAGAGGGCAAATAGAAAATATCCAAATTACCGAAATCAGAAAGAAAGGTAGAGACATAACAACTGAAACTGAGGAAATTCAAGAAATCATCAGATCCTACTACAAAAGCTTATACTCAACAAAGCTGGAAATCTGGAGGAAATGGATGAATTACTAGACAGATACCAGAAACTAAAGTTAAACCAGGACCAGGTAAACCATCTAAATAATCCCATAACACCTAAAGAAATAGAAGAAGTCATCAAAAGTCTCCCAACCAAAAAAAGCCGTGGTCCAGAAGGGTTCAGGGCAGAATTTTATCAGACATTTCTTGTACCCTAAACCTAATCTCCAAACTATTCCACAAAATACTGTCAGATGGAATACTACCTAACTCATTTTTTGAAGCGACAATAACCCTTGTTCCTAAACCACACAAAGACCCTAAAATGAAAGAGAACTTTTGACCACTCTCACTTATAAACTTTGATGCACATATACACAACAAATTTCTTATAAAGTGAATCCAAGATCACATCAAAACGATCATTCACCATGATCAAGTAAGCTTCATCCCTGGGATGCAGGGATGGTTTAATATACAGAAATCCATCAATGTAATCCACCATATAAACAAACTCAAAGAAAAAAAAAAACACATGGTCATCTCACTAGATGTTGAGAAAGCATTTGACAAAATTCAACACCCTTCAATGGTAAATTCTTGGAAAGAACAAGAATCTAAAGCCCATAAAAAAACATAATAAAAGCAATATACAGTAAACCAATAGCCAACATCAAACTTAACAGTGGAAAATGTGAAGCAATCACATTTTCTACTCAAGGGAAAAACATGTGGAAAAAGAAATTAGGGAAAAGATACCCTTCACAATAGTCATGAAAATATGGAATACCTTGGTGTGACACTAACTAAGCTAGTGAAGGACCTGTATGACAAGAACTTCAAACCTCTAAAGAAAGAAATTGAGGAAGAACTCAGAAAAGTGAAAGATCTCCCATGCTTATGTATTGGAAGGATCAACATTGTGAAAATGTCCATCTTAACAAAAACAATCTACAGATTCAATGTAATTCCCATCAAAATTTCAAGCCAATTCTTCATATGGGTGGAAAGAGCAATGTGCAATTTCATCTGGAATAATAAAAGAGCTCGAATACCAAAAAACATCCTCAACAACAAGAAAACATCTGTGGGAATCACTATCCCTGACCTCAAGCTATATTAAAAGGCAATTATTCTAAAAACTGCACAGATGTGAATATGAGAATTATAGGATTTTTCTCAGATCATTTTAAATTTTCTTTAAAATTATCTGTAGTTACTAAAATGTAACTTTTGTAATCTTTGGCCAGGTTTTTCCTGTGTATTACACTGACTGAAGCTATTGGAAGTGCACAGTTTTGGATGGGAATACTAAATGCAGTACAGATATTGCTCTGCTAGTCAATCTTTCAAGTAATCCATCTATACATCTACTGAACTATATTTAGAGAACTGAATTATATACTAAGAAATATCTTAAGAAGCTAGAGTTCTAGTATATAAGTCTTGACATTTACTCCAAAAATTAACAGCACTGTAAACATTTTTGGAATTAGAAATGCCTAATACAAAATGAGGCACTTACTTCACATTATAACCAAAGGAAAATGTATTTTATCCTTGATTATTTTACCTGCATCTTTTACTTGTTTGGTTGATGAGTCAAGATTTTGTCCTAACTTTTTCCTAATGAGATAATTTTATGTAACTTAATTTATATTTTCCTTTTTCTATTTAAATATATCAATAATTTTAATACATATCAAAATTCCCTACTTATAATTCAAGAAAAATAAATAGACTTAATTTAAATAGTATTATTTATGCACATTCTAGGAATTTTTGTACAAAAGGAAATGATGTGTTAGTACAGAATTTTCAAGTGAGAAGGTTTGGTTCCTAATATTCATTTGAGCTCTGCTTGCGTAATTAGGACAGGGACAGACTCCTATGGCAGAAGTAAATGCTAAAACAGTTGTTGTAGCATTTAGGAGTGTTGATAACAAGCCAGAAATGATTATGATTCTATTCAACCACATTTTAAGGCAACATGCCCTAAATTGCTTTTGGATCAACAAAGCCGATTTTATCCCATTCTAAATTTTGTATTTCCTTTGAGGACCATAAATGTATTTTACTTTCCCTACAGTGTTTCTGCTAAACAGTTTTTAATTGCATGAAAGCAGAAAAATCCAATAAGAAAACATGAACAAAAAATTATGTCCTTATCTCTGATGTCTCTGATGAAGAATGACTAAGCCCCCAGAACCCCCAAGGTAGATGTTTCTCTTCATAATCCAAGTGTTTTGGATGTTTGATATTAATGCTATTGCTGTTATCTTCTTTCTGAAAAATAGATTAAAGGCTATAATGGTATGTGAATTAATTATTTAATCCATTTGTGGATTGCATGATTTCAATTGAAAGAAATAAAGTTAAATGTTAATGAGAGACTAAACTTAAGATTTGATAACCTTACTATGATTAAATGTATGTTTCCCAGAAAAATGTGAAAATTGGTACTGTGATGACATCCAGATTCAAGATTTATTGCTAAATTTGTTTCATACCATATTTTTGTTATTGGCATAAAAGTTACTTTGTCTAAGTTTTCAGATTGGTTCATATTGCTATTTCCATCCAGATGTATTAAGAGAAATGTAAAACTATATCCTATTTATACTTTTATTTGAAATTAAACACTAGTGAAAATATCATCAACATGTTTTTAAATAAAAAACATATAATCCCAATTATTATAACAACATAAATTTAAGTTGTTCTTACTTATTAAAAGTAGTTTCAAGGTCCTGGAATTGAAAATACTGAGAACAAACTATAGAAATCCTTCAGTAGATAAGTGGATACAAATATTGTGGCATATTTACACAATGGAGTACTACTCAGCTATTAGAAACAATGAATTTATGAAATTCCTAGGAAAATGGATGCATCTAGAGAATATGATCCTGAGTGAGGTAGCCCAGTCACAAAAGAGCATATACAATATGTAGTCACTGATATTGGATACTAACCCCAGAAAGCTCTGAACACCCCAGAAACAACTTGCAGACCATATGAAACAAAAGAATAACAAAGCCCAAATATTGAAAACCTCCATTCTTCTTAGGAAAAAAAAATAAGTGTATTATCACCCTCTCAGAGTGTAGTACACCTAGACTTTAAATCATTCATAATCCAAGAACTAGGAATGTAGCCCTTGTGATAATTTTTGGTATTCAAAGATCATTATGTTTAATCTATATACACCAAGAAAACTATGACTGTTTTCATATTACATTCTGTTCTACATATACTTTATGCTTATGGTAACTAGTGTGATTTCAATGCATGGTATCAAACCACTAAAAGAATTGCCAGAATGCAATTAAAAAGAAAGAGGTATTCAGAGGGGATATTTGGAGTAGAGATGACATTTGAAATGTAAATAAACAAAATAGCCAATGAATTTTTATAATTATTAAAAAAAGAAAAGACTGATAACTCAAAATAATTTATTTTCTATTGTATGTTATATACCTTTTTATATACCATTTTTTAAACATATTAAAGACTCACTATTAAAATACTTTCATTTGCAAGTGGAAAATAGGATGAGACGAATTTTAAGTCTGCATGTTTTGATTATATTTAAGAGTTTTTTATATAGTTCCACCCAACAATAATGACTGAATACTGACACTCTTTCCAATAGCAACTTGTGTTAGAACCACCTTTAAATATCAAAATAATTATGCAGGCGAAATTTAAATTGCATTTTTTACTTTGTTTTTTCCCTGTATTCTCTTTGTGAAAAATACATTGAGGCATAAATTATCGATAGAAATTTAATCTCAGGGATTTAATTTAGCCATATTGTAGCTTTAGCTCATGATTTGCTTTACTAATTACAAATAATTTGGATTATTAATAGCTCTTTAACTTTAAGTCAGTTACTGACAAAACACCATCTTACATATTTATAAAATGTATGTAAAATTAAATGATATAGTATTATATGAAAAACCATTATGCTTAATCTTTACACACCAAGAAAAAATTGACTATTTCCAGGTTACATCTTGTTGTACATGAACTTTATGCTCATTGTAACTAGTAAGATTTTAATGCATACTATCAAACCTTTAAAAATAATCAAATACTGAGAAAAATGTATTCATACACTTTTATGCAAAATGCTTAAAATCTGTACATTTATCTTTGTTTTTTCAAAATAAAGTTGTTCAATTTAATAAAAAATGCATAATTCAGAAAAGAATAAGTATTCATTATAAAACCATGTTTCTCCAATTTCATGAATATATGTGAAATTTGCACATAAATAATAATCACTTCTACCGTTTTCAAATTTTGAATTTTAGCACGACAGAAAGCATGTTTTGCATATTTTTGAAGGTACATTAAAAAATATAATCCAAGAGTCAGGCTATTGTCATGTAACCTTTCAGTGGGTGATAATCGCTGTTGCTTCTGCTCTCTCCCAATTTCCTCTCTCTTCCTCCACTTGCTCATAGCTGGCTTCTACTCCTCTACTTCCCTTCTCTTCTCTTCTCTTCTCTTCTCTTCTTTTCTGTTCTCTTCTCTTCTCTTCTTTCCGGTCCTCTTCTCTCCTCTCCTCCCCTCCTCTCCCCTTCCCTCCCCTCCACTTCCCTTCCCTCCCCTCCACTCATTCTTTGTCTTTCTCTCTCTCTCCATCCCTCTTCCCTCCCTCCTTCTGACCCCTTCTCTCTGCCTTTCTCTTCATTTATTACCTTCTTAACTCTCTTCCCCATGAACCTTCTTCACCAATACTTCACCATGCCTCCACTAGAACATAGCCCACCTCTTTATCTTTATATAAACACATCAGATGGTACTTTCTCTTGGATTTAGAAACTATGCAGGATGGCATCCCACCTGCTACCACATGAAGATCCAATCTTCACTAGCCTGAACTTTAGAGAACCTGTAAGACCCCCTCACTCCACTGGTCAGAGTAAATGTCACCATGGTCCCAGGAGAGAGTTCTTGAGCTTGGAGGTACCCTGTGCTGTCCTTAAGGATGGAGACATCCTGGATTTCCATGGACCCTTGTTCTTGGACATTTTCCTTTGGGTAAGGTTGTTATGTCTTATTTGAGACAGTTTTTTTTCTTGCTACTGAGAAATCCTCAGGCCAATATGAACTGATCTTTGCAGTTGAAGGGCACCTGGCTGATAGAATAGCCCCAAGCAACCACTGGTGTTCTGGCATACACTAGAATCACTCTGGTTGTTAATGATGTCCTCAGGACACTGGTAGGGGCAGTTTAATCACCCTATTCTTTCACCCATGGGCCTTTCTTCTCTACCTTCTCCCTAGTCATGGGAATGTCTTCATCTAATCCACAGTAAGCAGAAAACAATATCTCTACATGGCCACTAAACTGGCACTTTAAAACAACTCTCTTGGTTCCCCCCCTTCATTCATTTGCTCACTCATGTCTACCATTAGAGCCACTGCAGGCACTGGTTCACATGGGCAGAAAGACAAACATTCCTCCACTATAGGTGGGGTTGTAAGCTAGTACAACCACTCTGGAAATCAGTCTGGCAGTTTTTCAGAAAATTGGACATAGTACTACCTGAGCAAACATATTTCACTCCTAGGCATGTATCCAAAAGAAGATCCAACATTTAACAAGGACACATATTCTCTTTTTTTTGATAGTAATTATAAAATTCATTTAAAATCATTTCAATGTTTAATACTTATGGAAAATAATAGAAATATATAAAGAATAATTTTTAACTCCTTGATCAATTTTGCTCAAGATAATTATCTGATGCTTAACATGGTGTCAATACACTTGAACATATTTTATGATCTGTACGAGATAGATGGTCACCTTGATTACTCTGACATAAAATTGGCTACTAAGAAATGTGTTCTTCTAAATATAAAAAAATGATTGATAAAGAAATTATTTTTGAGTCATTTTGTCAAAGATTACAGTTATTATTAGGTAGGAGAATGTTTTATAATTAAAACTATTGCCATTTGTCAGGGCACTGTACATGTTAATTCTTAGATCAATTCCAAGGTGAAGCTCAACATGCATCAGCAATGCTGATAGGAAAACCAGTGATACATTGCAAACTGCGAGCCTTGGGATTTATTTCTAGGATTATTTGTTTTGGAAGAAAACAGCTGAAGGAAAGAAATAATTGGTTTCTGATAAGTGAAAGTGAGGTCAGCTGAACATCTGGTTCATACGTACTTGGTGCATACATATGCAGCGTGACATATATTTTAGAACATTTTCAGTTGATAGAAAATTGTTTTCAATTGAATGCAAATTTATGTAAAATATATGACCTGAGTGCATTAAATAGTTAAGTTATAGTTGGTTAATATGCCACATATTTTACATGTTTGATTTTCATTTTCTTCTGTGGAGAAATCTAGTTTGAATTATTAATATGAAGAAGCTTCTTCATGTTTTTGAATTTCATGATGGACAAAGGTCAGTAATCCTGACTTCAACAAAATGTTATCCTACATAACAGTGATACATGCTACTGATTATACTTCCTAGATCAGTCAGTGAACACTTTCAATAGATTGTTTCTTTTTTTTAACAACTTTATTTTACAAAACAAAGATAAATGTACAGATTTTAAGCATTGTTTGCATAAAATTATACATTTTTGTCAGAACTTTTTTTCAGATTTTAAAATAATTTTTACATAAAACTGTATGAATATATTTTTTAGTCAGTACTTGATTTTTTTAAAGGTTTGATAGTATGCATTGAAAACTTAATAGTTACAATGAGCATAAAGTACATGAAAAACAAAATGTAACATGGAAATAGTCAAAGTTTTCTTGTTATATAGAGATTTTTTTGTTTTGTTTTGTTTTGTTTTCTTTATTTCTTGAACTTCAAACAGTCTGTGAGTTGTTTCTGGGGCAGTGCAAACCTCTAGGGTTAGCATCCCATTATCAGTGACTGCATATTATGTCTGTTCATTTGTGATTGGGTTATCTCACTCAGAATGATATTCTCTAGATGCAGCCATTTTCTTAAGAATTTGGTCAAGTCATTGTTTCTGGTGGCTGAGTAGTATTCCATTGTGTAAATGTACCACAATTTTTGTATCCATTCATCTTCTGAAGGACATCTGGGTTGTTTCCAGCTTCTGGCTATTATAAATAGAGCTGCAATGAACATTGTGGTGCATATATCTTTGTTGTGTACTAAGGTGTCTCTGGGGTATATATCCAGAAGTGGAATAGCTGGGTGTTCAGGTAGTATTATGTCCAATTTTCTGAGGTATCGCCAGACTGATTTCCAGAGTGGTTGTATTAGTTTGCAACACCACCAACAGTGGAGAAGGGTTCCTCTTTCTATGCAACCTCGACAGCATCTGTTGTCATCTGAGTTTTGGATCTTGGCCAATCTGAATGGTGTGAGGTGGAATCTCAGGGTTGTTTTGATTTGCATTTACCTGATGGCTAAGGATGTGGAGCACTTCCTCAGATATTTCTCAGCCATTCGATATTCCTCAAATGAGAACGTTTTGTTTAGCTCTGTACCCCATTTTTAATAGGGTTATTTGATTCTCTGGTGTCTAGCTTTTTGAGTTCTTTGTATACCTTAGATATTAGGCCTCTATCAGATGTGAAGTTGGTAAAAAACTTTTCCCACTCTGTTGGCTGCCATTTTGTTTTCTTGACAATGTCCTTAGCATTACAGAAACTTTGCAATCTCATTAAGTCCCATTTGTTAATCTTTGACCTTAGAGCTTGAGCCATTGGTGTTTTGTTCAGAAAATTTTCTCCTGTGCCTATATGTTCTAAAGTTTTCCCTACTTTCTCATCTAATAGTTTCAGTGTATCTGGTTTAATGTGTAGATCTTTGATACACTTACACTTGAGCTTTCTACAAGGAGATAAGAAAGGGTCTATTTTCTTTCTTTTGCATGTTGAGTGTCAGTTGGACCAGCACCATTTTTTGTATAGGCTGTCCTTTTTCCATTGAATGTTTGCGGCTCCTTTTTCAAAAATCAGGTGACCATATATGTGAGGGCTCATTTCTGGATCTTCTACTCTATTCCATTGATCCACATGCCTATTTATATACCAGTACCATGCAGTTTTCAGCACAATTGCCTTGTAATATAGCTTGAGGTCAGGGATAGTGATTTCCGCAGATGTTTTCTTGTTGTTGAGGATGGATTTCGCTATTCTAGGTCTTTTGTTGTTCCATATGAAATTGCACATTGATCTTTCCAATTCCATGAAGAACTGTGTTGGAATTTTGATGGGGATTGCATTGAATCTGTAGATTGCTTTTGGTAGGATGGCCATTTTTAAAATGTTGATCTTTCCAATCCATGAGCATGGGAGATCTTTCCATTTTCTGAGATGCTCCTCAATTTCCTTCCTTAGAGGTTTGAAGTTCTTGTTGTACAGATCCTTCACTTGCTTAGTTAGAGTCACACCAAGGTATTTCATAGTTTTTGTGACAATTGTGAAGGGTACCGATTCCCTAATTTCTTTCTCCACATGTTTGTCCTTTGTGTATGGGAAGGCTACTGATTTGTTTGAGTTGATTTTGTATCCAGGCACTTTGCTGAACTTCTTTATCGCTGTAGGAGTTCTCTTGTGGAGTTTTTGGGGTCACTTAAGTACACTATCATGTTATAGGCAAAGAGTTATGTTTTTAATCTCTTCCTTTCCAATTTGTATCCCCTTGATCTACTTTTGCTCTCTAATTGATCCATCCAGGACTTCCAGTACTATGTGGAATAGGTAGGGGGAGAGTGGGCAGCCTCATCGAGTCCCTGATTTTAGTGGGATTGCTTCAAGTTTCCCACCGTTAAGTTTGATGTTGGCTGTTGGTTTGCTGTATATTGCTTTTATTATGTTTAAGTATGGTCCTTGGATTCCTGTTCTTTCCAGGACCTTTAACATGAAGTGGTGTTGAATTTTGTCAAATGCTATCTCAGCATCTAGTGAGATGACCATGTGATTTTGTTCTTTGAGTTTGTTTATATATTGAATTATGTTGATGGATTTCTTTATATTAAACCATCCCTGCATCCCAGGGCTGAAGCCTACTTGTTCATGATGAATGATCGTTTTGATGTGTCCTTGGATTTGGTTTGCAAGGATTTTGTTGAGTATTTTTGTGTCAATGTTCATAAGTGAGATTGGTCTGAAGTTCTCTTTCTTTGTAGGGTCTTTGTTTAGTTTAGGTACAAGGGTTATTGTAGCCTCAAAAAATGAGGTGGGTAGCATTCCATCTGATTCTATCTTTTGGAATTGTTTGGAGAGTATTGGTGTTATATCCACAATAAATGTCAGATAAAATTCTGCACTGAACCCGTCTGGACTTGGGCTTTTTTTGGTTGGGTGGCTTTTGATGACTTCTTCTATTTCTTTAGGTGTTATAGGGTTACTTAGATGGTTTATTTGGTCCTGGTTTAACTTTGGGATCTTGTATCTGTCTAGGAATTTGTCCATTTCCCACAGATTTTCCAATTTTGTGGAGTATAAGTTTTTGTAGTAGGATCTGATGATTTCTTGAATTTCCTCAGTTTCAGTTGTTATGTCTCTACTTTCCATTCTGATTTTGTTAATTCGTATACTCTCTCTTTGCCTTCTAGTTAGTCTGGCTAGGGGTTTATCAATCTTGTTGATTTTCTCAAAGAACCAACTCTTGGCTTTGTTGATTTTTTAAATGGTTCTTTTTGTTTCTATTTGGTCTATTTCTGCCCTAATTTTGAGTATTTCTTGCTGTCTACTCTTCTTGGCTCTATCTACTTCCTTTTGTTCTAGGGCTTTTAGCTGTGCTGTCAGATTGCTGATGTAAGCTCTCTCCAGTTTCTTTTTGGAAGCACTTAGGGCTATGAGTGTTCCTCTCAGTACTGCTTTCATTGTATCCCATAGGTTTGGGTATGTTGTGTTTTCATTTTCATTGAATTCTAAAAAGTCCTTAATTTCTTTCTTTATTTCTTTTTTGACCCTGCTATTGTTTAACAGGGCGTTTTTTAGTTTCCATGTGTACGTAGGCTTTTTGTTGTCTTTGTTGTTGTTAAAGACCAGCCGTAGACCATGGTGATCTGAGAGGATGCATGGGAGTATTTCAATCTTCTTATATCGATTGAGGCTTATTCTGTGTCCAATTATGTGGTCAATTTTCGAGAAGGTGCCATGGGGTGCTGAGTAGAATGTGCATTCTTTTACTTTAGGATGATATGTTCTGTATATATCTATTAATTCTAATTGGTTCAAAGTCTCTGCTAGTTTTGCAGTAAGGACACATATTCTACCATGTTCATAGCGGCCTTATTTATAATAGCCAAAAGCTGGAAAGAACGAGATGTTCTTCATCAGAGGACTGGATACAGAAATTGTAGTACATTTACACAATTGAGTACAATTCCACTATTTAAAACAACAACTTCATGAAATACCTAGGCAAATGGATGAAACTTGAAACTAAATATCCTGAGTGAGGTAACCAATCACAAAATAAAATTCATGGAATATATTCACTTATAAATGGATACTAACCCATAAAGCTCTGGATACCCAAGAAACCATCCATAGAACTAAGGAAACTCAAAGAGAATGATGACCAGAAAGTGGATGCCTCAGTCTTTCTTAGAATGAAAAACAAAGTGTTTATGGGAGGAAATAATGGGACAAATAGAGGAGCAGGCATTGCAGAAAAGATCATACAAAGATGGACTCCCCTGGGGATCCATCCCATACATAGCCACTAAGCCCCAGCACTATTGCTGATGCCAAGTAATGCTTCTTGGCAAGAATCTGATATAGATGTCTCTTCAGAGGCTCTGCCAGAGCCATACTGATACAGAGGAGGATGCTTGCAGCTAACCATTGGAATGAAAGTGGGGACACCAATGAAGGAGCTAGAGAAAGTAGATGAAAGGGTCTGCAACCTCATTAGAAGAACAAAATTATCAACTAATCAATCCCACCACAGCTCTCAGGGACAAAAACACCAACCAATGAGTTGTTGTGGAGAGACCTATGGACTCCACGGGCAGCAAAGGATAACATTCTTTTGCATCAATGAGAGGAGAGAAATTTGGTCCAGCAAAGGGTCTTTTTCCCAGTGTAGAGGAATGCTGAGGTAGGATAGGGATGTTGGGAGAGAGAGCACCTTCATCAAGGCAATGATTGGGGGATGAGGGGTGGGATGGGTGAAAAGGGAATAACACCTGAATTGTAGATACAGAGAATATCCAATTTAAAGAAAAGAGTTTTCACTAACCCTTGCCAGGGACTCTGTCTGCTGCCCTCCCCTCCTATCCAGGCCCCTGCTTGGCTTTCCCCAAGCATGCCACAAAAATTGTGGGCATGTTGCTATGAGTTGGACTCAGAACCCCTGGAAAAAGAGTCAGAGCTCTTAACCTCTTAACCTCTGAGCTATCTAATAGCAGGAGAACAAGAGAGAGAAGAGGGCCAACCAGCTCTTTTCATAGTGAGACAGGCATACCTAGCTGTTGCCAGATAATTTTGGAGCAGATCTTAGACAAAATGCTTACAATACCTGCTACCCTCATTCTTATCTATCCTGATTTCACCTAGAAGCTCCTTCCCAGTAGAATGATTTGCCTTTATTGCCATCTCTCTCTGCCTCACTATTTTTCTCTGTCTCTCTGTCTTTCTGTCTCTCTGCCTCTTTGTTATACACACACACTCACACACAAATACATAGAGACAGATATATATATATATATATGATGACATATAATATATAACATATATATATGTATATTTATGATGACATAAAATATATAATATATGTATATATAGATTTAATGTATATCATATATGTTAATTATACATATATATATATATATATATATATATATATATATATATATATATATATATATATATATATATATGATGGTATTTATCTATATAAAATCTGCGGACCACAAATCTGGAATATATTATTTGTCTTTCTGGGACTAACTTAATACATTTAATCTTTATTTGGTTTTAAGACAGATAAAACAAGCCTGTACCTTGCTTTTGATGAGACAGGTACTTCTTGATATTTACTCTTTCTTTTAGTTAATAAGTATAGAATAGCTCTGTATTTCTGTCTCAATTAATTTTAGTAATATATTAAGTTTTTACTGTAACAGTGCAGCTGATGTTTATTTCTGTTTTTCTGCATGGGAAATTTATGATACCTGTATATGAGATGACGCCATATCTGAATGGTTGATCCTTTCAAACTTGGATAGTATTAATTTAATGTATTGCCCAGTTTATTTGGCTATGATCTCAATACCATTTTGAAGAAAAAATAGTGAAATTTGGAATTTTTGTTGTATTCTTTATTAAAGAGAATAACAATTCCAAAATTTTGCTTGATATTAGACATGTTATTTTTTAAATGACATTTCTTATGTTAATAAGATTTAGTTGTATTCTGTGATGGTGGCATTTTTATATATTGCCCATATTATGTTAAGGTGATTTATTTCTATTGTTAGCAGTCAATTGTTGTCCATGACAATGTGTGTTAAACTGTGTCAAATATGTATTAGTATCTGAGTTTTGTGTTTATTCTGTAATTGTGCTATATTCTATTGAATAATATTTTATCAAATGAATTGTCCAGTGTAATATTGAAAATGTGCTATTGAAAATGACTTCTTATGGTAACTAGTAGGATTTCAATGCATGCTATCAAGCCTCTAAAAGAATTGCCAAAATGCTTTAAAAATCTATACATGTATCTCTCTTCTTTAAATAAAGTTGTAAAAAAATTAAAACAAATAAAAATTTGAAAAAAGAAAATGACTTCTTTTTACAGTGTTGAAAATTGTTTCATAAAATTTATAGGATATATACCTAATAGTTTTATGATCTTTTTCAGATTTTACATAGAAGTAATTTAAACATCAGAAATATATTTGAAATTGGTACTACTGCTTTATTTTTAGAAAAATAAATGAGAAGGATCACTTTTATTTTTAAAGGTTTAATAAAACAGTATTCTGGAGGGGTAGAGGGGGGTTGGGAGGTTTTTTAAAAGATTATTGTATATTTTATTTATTTACTTTTCAAATATTATCTCCTTTCCTGATTTCCCCTATAGAAATCCCCAATCTCATTCCCCTACCCATTTTGCCTCTATGAGGGTATTCTCCTTCTTACTCCCACATCCTCACCATGAAATTTCCCTACACTGAGGCACAAAGACTTCACAGGACAAAAGATCTCTTCTATTAATTCCAGACAATGCCTTCCTCTGCTAAATATACTGCTAAACCCATAGGTTTCTCCATGTGTACTATTTGGTTGGTGGTTTAGTTCCTGGGACCTTGGGGGTCTGTCTGCTTGATATTGTTGTTTTTCCTTTGGGGTTACAACCCAGTCAGTTTTGTCAGCCCTTTGTCTAACTCTTCCATTAGGTTCCTCATGTTCAGTCCATCTCTGTATTTGTCAGGCTCTAGAAAAGTGTCTCAGGAGAGTTATATCAGGATTTTTAGCAAGTATATCTTGACATCCACAATATAGTCTGGATTTGGTGACTGTATATGTGATAGATCCACAGGTGGAGAACTCTTGATCATTTCTTAATCTGTTGTTTGCCGTTTTCTTCTGTTGAGTGTCCTTTGACTAACAGAAGCTTTGAAATTTTATGAGGTCCCATTTGTTTATTCTTGATTTTAGAGCATAAGCCATTGGTTTTCTGTTCAGAAAAATTCCCCATATGCCCATTTGTTAGTTTCAGTGTATCAGGCTTTATGTGGAAGTCCTAGATCTACTTGTACTTGAGCTTTGTACAGAAGAAAAGAATGGATCAATTTGCATTCTTCTACATGATGACAAGCAGTTGGACCACCACCATTTGTTGAAAAAGCTTTAGTCAACTAGATAGTTTTACCTCCTTTATCAAAGTTCAAGGAATCATAAGTGTTTGACTTCATTTCTGGGTCTTCAATTCTGTTCCATTGGTCTACCTGCCTGCCTGTGTACCAATACTATAATTTGTGTTTGTTTGTTTGTATTGAATATATTTTATTTACATTTCAAATGTTACCGTCTTTCCTGGTTTCCTCTCCATAAACTCCCTTAGTCCATCCCCCTCCCCTTGCTTCTGTGAGGGTGTCCCATTCACCTATCCCCTCTGTCCTCTGCGTCATGATATTCTCTTATACTGGGGCATCAAGCCTTGGCAGGAGCAAGGGCTCTTCCCATTGAGGCCAAAAAGGCCCTCTGCTACATATGCAGCTGGAGCCATGGGTACTGGTTTAATCCCTGGGAGCTCTGATTGGTTGGTATTATTGTTCTTATGGGGTTACAAACCCCTCCACCTCCTGCAATCCTTTCTCTAACTCCATTGGGGACACTGTTCTTACTTCAGTGGTTGGGCATGAGCACCTTCCTATGTTTTTGACATGATCTGGCAGAGCATTTCAGGAGACAGCTATATCAGGCTACTGTCATCATGTACTTCTTAGGATCAGCAATATTATCTGGGTTTGGTGGCTGTAGATACAATGGTTCCCATGTGGGGCATTCCATATATGGCCTTTGCTCCAGTCTCTACTTCAAAATTTTCTCCTTTTTTTTTCCTGTGGATATATTTGTTCACCCTTCTAAAAAGGACTGCAGCCTGCACTTTGGTCTTCCTTATTTTGAGTTTCATGTGGTCTGTGAATTGTATTGGTATAAGGTTTTATCACTATTGTTCTGTAACATAGCTTGAAGTCAGGGATAGTGATTCCTCCAGAAGCTCTTCTATTGTTGAGGTTCTTCTATTTCTGTACTGGCGGTTTTGTTATGGTTGTTGTTGTTGTTATTCCAAATTAATTTCAAATTGCACTTTTTAACTGTAAAAATAATTTAATTAAAAATTTAATACAGATTGGACTGAATCTGTAGATTGCTTATGGTAAGATAGCTATTTTGGTACATTAATCCTGCCAATCCATGTATGTGGGCAATCTTTATCTCTTATGAAATTTTCTTTGATTTTTTTTTTCTTTAAAGATTTGAAGTTCTCATCATACAGATCTTTCAGTTGCTTGTTTAGAATCAAACGAGGGTATTTTATATTGTTTTTGAGTTTTGTGAAAGGTACTGTTTCTTTAATTTCTTTCTTAGCCTGTTTATCCTTTGAACAGAGAAAGGCTATTGATTGTTTGAGTCAAATTAATATCCAGCTACTTGTCTGAAGTTGTTTATCAAATTTAGGAGTTCTTCTCTGATGGAATTTTAGGGGACACTTATGAATACTATCATATCATCTGCAAATAGTGATATGTTGACTTCTTCTCTTCTAATTTGGATCCCTTTCTCCTACTTTTGTTTTCTAATTGCTCTGTCTAAGATTTTGAGTACTATATTAATAGGTAGATATAGAGTGGGAAACCTTGTCTATTCCCTGATTTTATTTGTATTGCTTCAAGTTTCTCTTCATTTAATTTTTTGTTGGCTACTGGCTTATTAAATATTGCTTTTACTTTGTTAGGTATTAGCCTTAAATTCCTGAATCCCCGAACTTTCCACGAGTTTTACCATGAAGAGGTGTTGAATTTGGTCAAATGCTTTCTCGGCATCTAATGAGATTATCATGTGTTTTTTTTTTTTTCCCTTTGAGTTTCTTTGTCTAGTGAATTATGATGATGGTTTTCCTGATATTGAACCATCCCTGCATCCCAGGGATGAAGCCTACTTGATCATGGTGAATGATCATTTTGATGTGTTCTTAGATTTGGTTTGCAAAAACTTTATTATTTTTGCATCAATATTCATAAGGGAAATTGGTCTAAAGTTCTCTTTCTTTGTTGGGTCTTTGTGAGTCATAGGTTTAAGGGTAATGGTGACTTAAAAGAACACAAATTAGGTAGGATTTGTTCTGCTTCTAGTTTGTGGAATAGTTTGTAGAATATTGGTAAAATGTATTCTTTGAAGGTATAACAGAATTTTGCACTAAACCCATCTTGTCCTGGGCTTTTGTTGGTTTTGGTTTCAATGATTGCTTATATTTCTTTAGATGTTATAGGACTGTTTGTCTTATGCTGATTTAACTTTGGTACCTGGTATTTGTCTTGAAAACTGTTCATTTCATCCAGATTTTTCTGGTTAAAATTTCTAGGTGGGATATATTTATTTCATTTTTATTGCACAGTAATTTTTCAGTCATTTTAAGTTTTAAGTTGTTTTTTTCTGAAATCATTCCCTCCTTCTAGGCTACCTGCATTATTGATAATTAATTGTTAACAACATTGGTTATTAAGGTTTTAACATTATTTTAATTAAATATTTTATTCATTTTACATGTAAATATCATCTCCTTCCTCTACTTTCAGTATTTTCTCAGCAAATTATTTCCCAATTCTACACTCTGATTCTCCTTTTAGTTAGCCCTTAGTTGCTCTTTGGTTGATGACTCAGGCTCTGGGAATGCCCAAGGGTTCATTGGTTCTGTTGATTTTCCATGGAGTCCTGTCTTCTTTGGGTACCTCATTCTTTCTCTCTTCTTCTCCATGAGAGTCCCCGATTGAACCCCATCTAATGTTTGGCTATGTTCATCTCTGTATCTCTTTCCATTGGTTGCTTGGTGGAACATCTCAGAGGACAGTTAAGATAAGTTCCAGTCTGCAAACATAACATAATGTAATTAATAATGTTAAGGATTGGTTCTTGTCCATGTGATGGGTCTCAATCTGAGACAGTCATTGTTTGGTCATCCCTTCTGTTTATGCTCTTTTTTTGTCCCTGCACTTCTTTTAGGCAAAGACCCATTTTGGGTTGAAGGTTTTATGGATAAGTTACTGTTCTTTTCCTTTGACTGGCAGTCTTGCCTAGTCAGAGGAAATGGCCACTTTCTTGTCTCTATCTCCCACTGTTAGGAGTCTCAGGAAGCATGGTCCCATATATCCATGAGGGCCTCCACCCATCCCAGGTCTCTGGCATATCCTACAGATTATGCCCTACTCCACTACTTATCTCCCTCCTATCTCTCCTGCTCTCCCAATATTTGATCTCCTGATTCCTGCTCCTGTCCTCATCTCTTCTCTTTCCCAGTTCCCTCCTTATATAAATCTCCAATATATGTTTTGTTTCCACTTCTGAGAAAGATTCAGCCACCCACCATGTTGATTATAATAGCATGGTTTTACTGAAATTTATAGCTAATATATACTTATAAATGAGTACATATCATGCATGTCCTTTTTGGTTTAGATTACCTCACCCAGGAAGCTATTTTCTACTTCTATTTGCCTGTGAAATTCATGATATCCTTCTTTTTAATGTCTTAGTACTATGCCATTATGTAAATGAACCACTTTTCTTTATCCATTCTTCAGTTAAGGGACAGTGTTATTTCGAGTTTCTGGCTCATGGTGAATTAATTATATGCATAATGCTGCTTTGAACATAGTTGAGCAAGTGTCCTTGTGGGATGGTGGAAGTTTTTTTTTTTTTTTTTGTGTGTGTATATGCCAACTGGGTCTTGATATGGAACTATTCACAGTTTCTTACGAGAAACTGCCAAATTCATTTCCAGTGCAGTTGTATAAGATTTTACTCCCACCAGCTTTGGAAGAGTGTTCTTACTGCACAACCTCACCAGCATGTGCTGCCCATTTTGTTCTTGATCTTAACCCTTCTGATGGGTGTTAAGTATAATCTCATAGTCATTTTGATTTTCTTAAGTTGTTTCTTGGTTATTTGAGATTTCTATGTTGATGTTTGAGTATTTAGCCCTGTATTGCATTTTTAAATTGGTTTATTTGGATGTTTGTTATTCGTATTTTGAAGTTTTTATGTATTTTGCATATTAACTCTCTGTCGGTACTAAAGTTGGTGGAGATCTTTTCTTAACTTGTAGGTAATCATTTTGTCTCATTAATAGTGCCTTTCCACTTACAGAAGCTTTTGTTCCCTGATGTTCCATTCATCAATAGTTGATAGTAGTTACTGAGTCATTGCTATTCTGTTCAGGAAGTCAATTCTTTTAGTGATGTGTTCAAGGTTATTTCCCATGTTCTGTTTTATTTGATTTAGTGTATCTAGTTTTACACTGAAGTCTTTGATGATTTTGATGAATTAAAAGTTAAGTTTTATACAGGGTAGTAAATGTGGTTCTATTTGCATTCTTCTACAAGCAGACATTCAGTTTGACCAGCAGCATTTTTTGAAGATAATATCTTTTCCATTGTATTGTTTTGTCATCTTTGTCACCAATAAAGTGACCAAACATGTGTGTACTTATTTCTGTGTCATCAACTCAATTGCATTGATCAACCTGTATTATTTGATACCAATATCATGTAGTTTTTATTATTATTGCTCAGAATACAGCTTGAAATCACAGATAGTGAAACCTTCAGAATGACTTTTAATATTCTGGGTTGTTTTAGCTATCTTAGTTTTTTTTTTTTTTTTTTTTCATATGAAGTATAGAATTATCACTTCAATGTCTGTAAAGAATTGTGGTAGGAATTTGGCAGTGCTTACATTTAATTTATAGATTGTTTTGGTAAAACAGTCATTTTCACTGTATCCTATTGATCCATGAGCATGGGAGATCTTTTCATCTTCGAAGGTCTTCATGAATTCTTTCTTCATAGACGAAGTTCTATACAGATTTTACACTTGCTGGCTTAGAGTTGCACCAAGATATTTTATATTATTTGTGGCTATTGTGAAGAATCTTTTCCCTCTAACTTCTTTCTCAGCCTGCTTGTCACATGTATAGTGGAGTGCTACTGATTTCTTTGGGTTAGTATTATATCCAGCTACTTTGCTGAAGGTGTTTATCAGTTGTAAAAGCTCGCTGGTAGAATTTTTGGGGTCACTATCATATCATATCACATCATATCATTTGTAAGTGGAAATAAATTTTATTCCCTCGAACTCCATTAGTTGTTTTTTGGTTTTGTTTTTGGTTTTGTTTTATTCCACTGGTTAGATATTTGAGTGAGATATTGAAAAGATAGAAAGAGAGTGGGCAGCCTTTTCTTGATCACGATTTTAGTAGAATTCCTTTAAGTTTCTGTCCACTTAATTTGATGTTGGCTATCTTCTGGGTGTATAGTTCATTTATTGTGTTTAGGTATGTACCTTGTATCACCAGTCTCTTGAAGAGTTTCAATATGAGTTGGTGGTAGATTTTTCTCAAAGGCTTTTTCAGCATATAATGAGATAATCTTGTGTTTTATCCCAGTATGTTTATATGGTATATCATGATAATGCGTTTTTATATTTTGAACAACCCCTGTATCCCTAGAATGAGTCCTACTTGATCATAGTATATGATATCTTTCATGTATTCTTGGATTTGTTTTGCTAGTGTTTTATTGAGTTATTTTTATTTTATCTTATTTTATTTTTTTGCTTCATTGTTCAAAAGGTAAATTGATTTGAAATACTCTTCCTTTGTTAAGTCTTTGGATGATTTACATATCTCAGTGACTGTGTCCTTAAAGAATGAGTGTTGTAATGTTCCTTCTGTTTCTATTTTGTAAAAATTTTTGATGAGTATAGACATTAGCTCTTCTTTGAAATGTTGGTCTGTGCAAAATCTTTCTGGTACATTATTATTATTATTTTTTTTTTTTTAGTTAGGAGACATTTGATGACTGCTTTTATATCTGTAAGGATTATATGACTATCCACATTGTTTAGTGTTGGCAACTGGTATCTGTCTAGAAAATCATCCTATCATTTATATTTTCCAATTTTGTGAAGTATAGGCTTTTGAAGTAAGACCTAATGATTCTTTGAATTTCCTATTTATCTGTCTCCCTTTTTATTTCTGCTTTTAAAAACTTGGGTACTGTCTCTGCCTTTTAGTTAGTTTAGCTAATGATTTCTGTATCTCTGTGTGTATTTGTGTATTAATCTTATGCTGAATTTATTGTAGGAAATTATTTATTCTTGGTGTTCTCATTACATTGGAGTTTTCTTTCAAGTGACCTATATAGGACTGAGTTAGTGGAAAGGTATTATTTAAATTTGGTTTGTTCATGGAATATCTTAATTTATCCATCTATGGTTATTAAAGGTATTTCTGGCTATAGTATTATTGGATGACAGCTGTGGTCTCTTAGGATCTGCACAACTCCTGCTGGACCCTTCTAGCATTTAGAGTCTCAGTTGAAAAATTAGATGTAATTCTGATTGGTTTGTCTTTATATTTAATATAATGATTGATTATAATTTCATAAGGAGGTTTTCTTTTGTTGTGCATTCTGTTTAGTGTGTTGAAAGCTCCTTGAATATTAATAGGCATCTCTTTTTTTAGGTTAGGGAAATTTCTTTCTAAAATTTTGTTTAAAATGTTTTCTAGGCCTATGAACTGGGAATTTTCTCCTTCTTCTGTACATATGTTTAGTGCTTTCATAGTGTTTAAAATATACTGGATGTTTTAATATCACTAACATATTTTATTTTGCATTTTCAAGACTGATATATTGATTTCTTTTCTTTTATTTTCTATGCCTGAGATCCTGTCTTCTGTCTCTTCTATTCTGTTGATAATGTCAACATCTGTAGTTCCTGTTCTATTTTCTAGGTTTTCTCTCTCCAAGATTGCCTCAGGGTTTTTTCCTCTCATTTTTCTTTTTTCAAGTCTTGGGACCGTTTTATTTATATCCTTCATCTGTTTAATTGTATTTCTTATATTAATTTTTATTTGCATTCTGTTTAATGCCTCTATCTGTTTTAATGTGTTTTTCTTTATTTCTTTAAGGGATTTATTCATTTCTTCTTTAAAGGCCTCTATTGTCTTTATAAGATGGTATTTAAGAGCATCACCTTATGCTTCATTTTCATGAGGATATCCAGGGTTTGCTGAAGCAGGACAGCTGGACTCTGGTTATACTATATTGTCCTAAGTTTTGTTGGTTGCATTCTTACATTGTGCCTTAGGCATCTGTTTTTCCATGGTGTTGACTGGATGATCCTGATAGCAGCTGGACTTCTTCAGAAGGGGTTGGGGATCTCTGGGCTAAATAATGGAGGTCAGCCTATGCCCCAGGTGTGCCCTACATTTGTGTTTATTCAGCCTCATTTTGTAATGCAATATGGGATATTCCATAGAAATTATTTAATGTGCATAAGAAAAATGAGTCTTTGTAGCATATAGTTTAGATAGATACTACTGGCAAGGAAGACTTTTCTTTCACTAATCTTCTCTCATTTGCTTTATCTATTAGTTCAATACATTTTGTGAAGTCCTCTATTATTATAATGTCACCATTTCTCCTTCTAATTCTAACATTTGTTTCTGTATTTAGCTTTTCTGATGTATATTTACAGTAGCTCTAATCTGGTGTGTGAGTTAACTATTTCATTAAGTCATAAATATCATATCTTCCCAGTTTTTGTCTTATTTTTTTCTTCTGATGCAAGTATGGTTACCTTTACTCTTCATTAGGTATTAAGTTTAAGAAATTTTCATTTTTCCATGTTTATTCTTTCAGCGTTTCAATGACTATAAATTTTAAGTCAATATTTTGTAGAACGAGAGTAGACTCCTATATATTTTTATCTGTTTAGACTTTCCATATCTTTTGACTCTATAAGTGAATCCAGTTAATTCATTACTTATTACTGAAAGGAAAAGACATAAAGTTTGTCCTTTATTTGGGAGAAAAGTATGCAGTAGGTTTTTTGATGTAATAATCAGAGCCCCCATCTATTAATAGACTATAGTATTTGAAAGTAGAGAAAGGGAATAGAGATGATGCTGGACATGTTTGCAATTATGGCAATCATTAGGCAGTTGCCAGAGTAACTACCAAGAAGTCAGATAAAGAATATTAGAAAACAGAAAAGCATGTCTTCTGGCTGGCTAGCACTAGTGCTCTAGTGGGAGGGGCATGCAAAAATTCTGAGAAATGTATATATAAAGTTCTGGAAGCATCACAACCAAAGTAGAAAAAGGTTTTAAAATAGTAATGTCCTGGATAATAGGTATCATTTATTGAGTATTGACCAAGTTATAAGAAATGTATGACTCATCTTGAACTAACAATATCTATATGATTTATTGGCCTTTTAATGTAGTTGCACTGATGAGAAAACCAAGGATCAGATTAAATGAAAAATTTATACCAACTCATAATGCTAGGATATATAGCCAAAGGTCATTGTTATAATAAATATGGTTGTTTCTTTATCAGCTTGTATTTTATTTATGATACATCTTAATGATTTATAAATGAGTCTATATTGTAAGAAGGTACAAATGAAGTGGAAATACCAATATACCCTCTCTCTAGGGAGAAATAAATATTGTCCTAAATGTCTTCTTAATTCCTATTGACTGTAAAATTGAACTGAAATACTTGCTATAAATGCAAATGCCAGTTAATAATCAAAATTGGAATGTATGCAGCCTGTCACCTTATCTTATTTTTACAAAGTTCAAAGAGTTTATGATAAAAACAATTTTTAGTAAGTCTTTCACATTTTGAATCTTGATTGTTTGGTAAATTAATCATGAAATGTTATTTAATAAAATGCTATATTTAATCAATATAGATAAAGTAGAAGTATCATTAGTTAGTTGCACCATAAAATTACCTGGCAAAATGAAAAGAACCAGAGGATTTTGAAGCATTAGAATATTTACTCAAACTGTATACTTTAGAATTCATGAATATGTTCTTCAAAGTTGTTCTAAATCTTTACTATTATCCTGTGAGAATTCTCTGAAAAAATAAACCTAAGTTTGGCAATAAAAATGTTACTATGTATAAAGTTTTGTTTGATTGATTATTTGACATAAGTTTGAACTAATTATGCTGAATTAAGTACTGAAATTAGAAATTACAAAATTAGCTAATGTGATTGTCCAGAGAAATTAATAAAGCTGCAAATAAAATTTTCTAATTGTTATGTAACTGTTGATGACATTTGACAAAGAAATTATTGTTTACCATAGAAATTTATGAAAATACATTAGAACAAAATTGTATAATTTTGGAGGATCTTTTATACATAATATTTTTTGATGCTGAGGGTAAAGCTCATGTCTTCATAATTGCTCACAGAATATATTTGTGTGATTAGTTTATTTATTTCCTATGGTTGAACATCTGTGAAAGAGTTCTTCATTCTTTTTCTACATTTTTGTCTGTAGCAATGCCACTGAAAACTAAAAAAAGCAGAATCTCACCATAGATTTAGAAGCTCAAATTACTTGTTCACTTTACTTTTTTCTCATTTTCTATGTGTCCTTCAATTTTATTTATCTTTCTGTCATAAGCTTTCCTATAATTCAGTATTGTCTAAACTTGAAGTACAGAAAAAGATAATCTTGAATTTGTGATTCTTCATTTTCTATTAAAACAGTGATGGGACCACAGGGAATTTCCAGTGCATCTAGTTTACTTAGTAGTAGGATATACCCCAGGGCCTCATGTAGTATAAGTTAATACTCTTCCCAATTGTGTGGTTTTCTCATTGCGTGAAGCATCTCAACACAAGTTAAAGACTTGTAAAGAGGGAATGAAAACTGAGGAAATTCTTATATCAGACTGGCCTGTATTCAAGTCTGTCTAGGCATTTTCTCAACTGATGATTGAGATGGAGGCCTAACCTGCTTTGAGTGATGGTATATATACGTGTATATAAGAAAGCAACTTAAGCAAGCTATTGAGACAAGCTAGTAAGCAGTGTTGTTCAGTCATGATCTCTGCTACAGTGCTTGTCCCCTCATTGTTCTTTTGGGTTTTTGTCCTGGTTCCCTTCAATGATGGATCATGAGGTGGATGTGAAAACACACACACACACACACACACACACACACACACATACACGCAAACACATATACGTATGTATAAAACCTCAGACAATCCGAATAAACTAATGTTTTCTAATTGGCATAGGAGTTTCTCTTTTGCTTTATTCTTTTCTTCATTCTTTCATTGTTCATTACTTGATTTTCATTTCCTCTTACATTATTTTGCAATTGTATTTCTTCTTCCACATTGACCATGCTACTGAATCCAGTTTACCATTTTTAATCATTCAATATGAACTTGCAAGTTGAATATCAATTTCATATGAATATTGTTTTAATATATAAATATTTCTTTTATCATTATTTACAAATTTACAAAATGTTTTCCAGTCACTCATGATAGACTGTTTCTATCTAATTTTTTAAAACTAACTCCAGCACAGAAGACAAGAGACCTTTTCTGTTGCTAATGTGATCAGAGGTTTCTGAAATTCAGATGTGTAAAATAGAATGTCCAATAGAGTATTTAAGAAATTTTTAGAGAATATAAGGCTGAGTGGGCATTCCTAGGTGGCTAAAACTAGTAATATCAATTTAGACATTAGACAAAGAAGATACAAGATACATTCAAAAACTACCAAGTAAGGTGGAATGAACAACTTAAATCCTTAGGGATTTGAAATAAGAGTATACATTCCTTTTTACTAGTAGCTAGTCCCTATTTCAAAATCACTTTCTGTCTTAATATTTATTCACTGAAAAAAGTTTGGGTAGCTGATCTAAAAGTTCTCAAGGAACTATGCAAGCATACATTACTATTTATAAACTTTCTGTTATTTGATCCATAAAATTGGATGTGTGTAGCAGCTTTCTACTTTTAAGTAAAATGTTATTTATAAAAGAAAGCATCAGCCTGCCTACAATCCAAAAGTAAGTAGCTTTTCTAGGCATTCCAGTCTGCTTGTATATCTCTTTATTTTAAACTATATCTATAGTTACCAAAAAAGATTCTTATTATTACTTGCCAAAAGAATTTAAAAGGAAAACATACTTTATTTATAAAACTCAATGATAAAATAGTATCACTGAGAAATGAATCATCATTTGATCCTGCCATGAGGATTTCAGACAGTGGCGGACAGGGAATTTGACCAGTGGTCAATATTTAAATTTCCTCCCTTATATCCACAATACATAGGAAAAGAAAAAAATTGTGTATTAATCTATTACAATTTCTGATAGAAAGTATGAGATAGACTATGTGAAGAACAGAATGTCATCCTGTGGAAATAGAATCTGTCTTTACTATAGTGTTACTCAATGGTCTAACTGAGAAGATCATTATGGTAGAAGATATGAAGGCTCTATGTTTTCATTAATGTGGCTTTATTCTGATCTAAACTAATCTCAAACCCCCTATCTCATCACCCCTCTCTACTTCCTCTATGAGGGTGGTCCCCACCAACCCACTCCTATCTCAGCACTTATAATTCAGATGTAATTTGTGTAGCCATTAACATTACTTGATTTAGATACCCCAAAGTCCTACTTATTGGTATATCTCACACACAATCTATAAATATGAAATTTTTTTTTTCTCAGAGAAAAACATATACCAATGGGTGTTAGTCAGCATTCATGGTTGTATTTTTAACTCAATTACCTCTGGAAAGTTATAATAATATACCTCAAGATTCTGCTAATATTTTAACTTCTAACTATTAAAACCATTTTATAATATTAAGATATTTTCGTACAGTATGGGTTTCATATATTTAAGAGTCAGCCATACATGATGCCTTCTTTCTCACATTTTTAACACTTAAGTTTTATGGTTAAGTGATGAAAGTATGATTTTGCCAGTGATTCTTAAACCTAAGACTTTACTAAAGAATTACATGATTCTCATCTATGATACCTTCCTGTTGATATATTTAATAATATAATGACATTTTGAAAATTATTGTGTTTTCCTTAGATTAAAACTAATATTGCAATTTGGTTATAGTTATAATGCCAAATCTACATATAGAGAAGACAGAAAGTATACTATTAAACTGCAGGGGTTCATTATATTTATCCATGGATAACCAGGTTTGGTACTTAGAAAAAGAATCCAAATTACTTAAAGTATAAAAATAAGGGTAATTCATCAAATATTTTTGTTAGAATAATTATGGTTGACAAATAACTGACAACCTATAAAACTTGATAGAGTAGCACACAACGACAATCCCAGATTTTGAAATGATCAATAAATAAATCATGCAATTCCTCAATTACAAATTTGATGTGAGACCTTACAAATCTTTTTGAGACCGTGTGGAAATAGCAAGGTAAAAGAAAATAACGATAAAATCCCAATGGGTGAAGAGTAACACAAAATCTGACAATAACAACAACAAAACCTCAAAGATTAGTCAGTACCTCAAAGTCTAAAGATATTCCAGAAATCACAGTTATAAGTATTTCACCAAGTATAGATTTAGTGAGATTTTTGCAGGAGGTATCCTGGTGTGAAATGGTTTATAAAATATAGAGTCAATTATTTATTCTTGCATCTGGTGATCACACAAAGCAAAATTGAAAACAACCATGGCCAGCTTACTCAACAAAAGCACAGTATTCACCTTTTTTGATTTCTTGTGCACAGATATGTTAATGTTTACATACTGGAGTAATCCTCTGCTACTAGGCTTTTGGTTACTACACAGGTAAAACAGTTTATTGTACTGGGTCAGTTCTTCTCAGTCATGGGTCTTTACTGGCTGCATTACTTATATAATTTTACAGATACTTCTGGAAAACCCTCTGTTTTAATGCTAGCTTTACCACTCATGGGCTTTCCCATGCTGTTCTCTGTCTTTCAAAATTATTTATGTGTATGAGTATCTTGCTTACATGTATAGCTGTTCTCCACCCACAGCAGGACAGAAAAGGGTTTCAGGTTCTCTAGTGTTCGATTTACAAATGCTTTCTAGTCACCAATAGGTTTGTGAAATCAAACACAGTTCTCCAAGCAGAGTTACCTGTGTTTTTAATGCATCAGTATTTCTAGATTTCGGTATCATGAATGATAAAAATTTCCTGTTGTTGAGAGCCCACTGGCACTTTATCATAACATAGTGCTTTCTTTTACTTCTTACACCCATATACATTTCTTTCAATAACCTTTTCTCAATGAACAATTTGACTTTTGATGAGCCTATGATAACTGTAGTGATCAAAGATCAAAGATAATATATAAACTCATTTTGTTTACTTCAAAAAACATAATTTAGCAATCTTAGTTATCAATTTTTTAAAAGAGCAACACAAATAAACTTGTTTAGTTAGACTATGGCTTAGTATATTTATAAAAGTCAACATCTCATTTTATAGTTTTTATATAGAAAAATATATCTTTTTCCCATATATGTCTTTTTCCTATAGAAATAGTCCTTCACAAAATACTAAGTATTTAGTAACATTCCCCACTACAAAAGATATCTGTCCAGAGGCAGAAATCCACAGATGTTGTCATTTTAAAATGGATAACATCTGGTCATGTCTCAGCTGATAGTTAAACTTGTCCAAATATTCACAAATATCTCCATCTGCACATTCTGATTATGCTTTCTTTATATCATTAAGTTAATTTCATTTCCTAATGCAGAGTTTCCTAAACATAACAAAAACAGAGTAAAGCAGAAGAAAGGGATAGCCACCTGACAACAGACATAAGGGAAGGACCCTGGTTTTCAGTATTTGGATCATTAATGTCAGAGAATCTTGCAAAATTCATCTCACTGCCTCCCACCTGACAGTGCTTTGTGGCATGTGTGTTTGACATAATAACTTGGGGCATTTGACACAATGATACCAATTTAAAGTAAGATTTAGTTAATATTCTTTGGAAATGTTTTAATAACCCCCTCATTGTGTCCTAAAAACTTACTTAAAAGTTGTCTTCTTTGACTTTAAGTTTATTGCATATGATTAAGATGCTAGGTCTCAAGGTGCAATGAAGATTAATTAATAATTGTTTAAAATGTGGTTTGAATTAGAAGACCATTTCCTGAGGAACACTATGACTCACAAATTCCTCAAGTGACAAGATGATAGAAAAGTTAAAATTTATTATTTAAAATAAAATCTCTGGGGATTTAATGAAGATCAAACCCGTATTCTTAAGTATGTGAATAATAATTATTTTATTGGAGAATGTACAATAGGATGGTAGTTTACATCCTTTGTTATAAGTAAATCTCTAGGTAGGACATTCTTCTCATTTTACTGACATACAGATGAAACATTGATAATAGAATGAAGAGTATAATTGGATTAAGAAAGTAGAATAAACCAAGTGTGAACTCTATTGAATAAGCAGAGACACAAACTTATCAACAACCTAAATTCCAAATATTTGTTTATTTATTTATTTATTTGTTTGTTTATTTTGCAAATTAGAAAGCCTTTTTTTCAGAGAAACTGTGTTGTATAAAATAGTCAGTCCCCACATCAAGCTACAAAACATATTTATCTCAGAGAAAAGATACGCAATATTAAATGTTCATGAAAAATATTAAAAATAATAGTCTTACAGATGCATCGTAAGTAAAATAGTATTTTGTGACTAACATGATAATTGAATTACTATAATAGCCAGAAGCTGGAAAGAACCCAGATGTCCGTCAACGGAGGAATGGATACAGAAATGATGGTACATATACACATTGGAATACTATTCAGCTACTAAAAAGGAGTTCATGAAATTCCTAGGCAAATGTTTCAAACATGAAGCTATCATGCTAAGTAAGGTGACCCAGTCACAAAAGAACACTCATGGTGTGCACTCACTTATAAGTGGATACTAGCCTAAACAAACAAAACAAACAAACAAACAAAAAGCAAAGCTCAGAATGTCCAAGAAATCATTCACAGAACTTAGGAAGCTCAAAAAGAAGGAAGACCAGAAGGTAGATGTCTCAGTCATTCTTAGAAGAGAGAACAAAACAAGAGAGGAAATACAAGGTCAAATCGAGGAGCATGGATTGATAAAAAAGATCTACAGAGATTGCCTGATTTGGAGAACCACCGCATATGCAGCCACCAAATCCAAGCACTATTGGTGATGTCAAGAAGTATTTACTGGCAGGAACCAGACATGGATGTATCCTCAGAGGGTCTCCCAGTGTCATATAGATACAGATGAAGATGCTTGCAGCTAAACATCAGCCTAAACACAGGGACTAGAAAGAACTGATGAAAGAGCTAGAGAAAGGACTGAAATAGCTGAAAGGTTTGCACTCTCATGGGAAGAACAATATCATCAATAGCCAAGGCACTGAGGTGGAGAGAGTGATTGGGAGAGGGAGCCCCTTCATGGAAGCAAGTTGAGGGGAGGAGGAAGGGGAGTGGGTGGGGGAATAGTATAACATTTGAAATGTAAATACAGAAAATGTTTAATGAAATTTAAAAAAAAGAAAATTGAATCATCAAATATAATAGTGTTCTACATAAAAGTTCTTTTCAGGTTTATAGTATAGGGTGAAAAAAAGCAGGAAGGACAATGATTAACAGGGTAACATAAAGGAGTAATAGCCACTAACCGTACCAGGAATATTAGTGATTACAATAGAAATGAAAAGATGCAAAAAACTAAGAACAAGTGTGAAAAGGGCAGTATGGAAGCAAATGATGTTTGAGTTTTGAACTATGTTATGAAGTTGGATGTTTATAAAAGACAAGTGCTTGAAGGGTCAAAATAGAAAACCAATGGTTTATGCTTGAAGATCAATAATCCACTAATAGGACCTCGTTAAATTGCAAAGCTTCCATATGGCAAAGGACACTGTCAATGGGACAAAACAGGAACAAATAGATTATGAAAAAAATCTTTTCCAATTCTACATCTGATAGAGGTCAATATTCAATATATTCAAAGTACTCAAGATGTTAGAATCCAGAAAACCAAACAAACATATTAAAAATGGGGCAAAGAGCTAAACACAGAATTTTCAACTAAGAGATACAGAATGGTCATGAAGCACTTAAAGAAATGCTCAGTGGTTGGGGATTTAGCTCAGAGGTAGAGTGCTTGTCTAGCAGTGTGAGGCCCTGGGATCAGTCCTCAGCTCTGGAAAAAAAAATGAAAGAAAAAAGAAAACAAAAGAAATGTTAAGCATCCTTAGTCATAAGGGAAGTGCAAATCAAACAACCCTGAATTTTTATATCACACTAGTCAAAATTGCTAAGATCAAAAACCCTAGTGACAGCAGATGCTGGTGAGGATGTGGAAAAAGAGGAACACTTCCATTGTCGGTGGGATTGGAAGCTGGTATAACAATTCTGGAAATCAGTCTGTTTGTTCCTCAGAAAATATGAACATATATTCATGAACCTGATAGCCCAGCTATACTACTCCTAATTATATACCCAAAACATGTTCCATTATATAACAAGAAGACATGCTCCACTATGTTTATAATAGCCTTATTTATAATATCCAGAAGCTGAAAATAAACCTGATGTTCTTCAACAGATAAATGGATACAGACAAAATGGTACATTTACACAATGGAGTACTACTAAGATATTAAAAGCAATGACTTCATGAGTTCCTTTTGCAAATGGATAGACCTAGAAAGTATTGTACTGAGTGAGGTATCCGAGTCACAAAAGAACTCACATGGTATGCATTCACTGATAAGTGACTATTAGCTGCAAAATTTTGCTTACCACAGACCACATGAAGTTCAAGAAGAAAGAAGTCCAAAATGTGGATGCTTCATTTCTTCTTAAAAGGGAAAACAAAATACTCACAGGAGGTAGATGGTGGGAGGGATATGAGAGGAAGAGAGGAGGGAGAAGGGGCAGAAGAGTAGCAGGATCAAATATGGAAGGAGACAGGATGTTATACAGTGTCAGGAATTTGAACAAAGGTGTGTAGCAACTGAGAATGGGGAACTGGGGATAGCCACAACCAATTCCCAGAAGCTAGGAAGCCAAGAGGCTGCAAGGACTCATTGATGATGAGATTAGCTAAAATACCCAACAAAGGGGAGAGAAAACCCATAGAGACCATATTCAGAGATTAAGCAAGGCTTCCAGTTGGAGTATGGAGCCATCTACTCATCTATAAATTTTAACCCAGAATGGGTCATTTCTAAAGAAAATGCAGGGACAAAGTGTGGAACAAAATCTAAAGGAAAGGACATCCCAAGATTTTCCCACCTGGGGATTCATCCCATATACAGACAACAAGACATTAAAATGAGTCACTATTAAAGATGCCAAGAAGTCCTTGCTGACAGGAGCCTGTTATAGTTCTCTGTAGAGATGTTTTTCCAGAGCCTGACCAATACAGATGTGGATGCTCATAGTCAACCATTGGACTGAGCCCAGGTACCTCAAAGGAGGAGTTAGTAAAAGAACAACAGTATTAACCAACCATACCTCACAGAGCTACTAGAGACTAAACCACCCATCAAAGAGTGCACATAGAGGGATCCTTGGCTCCAGCCACATGTGTAGCAGAGGATGCCATTGTCTAACATCAATAGGAGGAGAGGTCCCTGATCCTGTGAAGGCTTAATTCCCCAACATAAAGGAATGCCAGGTCAGTGAATAGGGAGTGGGCGGTTGGGATCTAGAGGACCCTCATAGAAGTACAAGGAAGAGGGAAGGTGATAGGAATGTTCCAGAGGGGAAACAGCGAACGGAGATAGCATTTGTAATGTAAGTACATGAAATATTCAATATAAATGACATGTGAGGGAAAGTGTAGTATTTCTATCCAAAAGAAAGAAAGAAAGAAAGAAAGAAAGAAAGAAAGAAATGAGGCATCAGAATCAACTGCCATTTTCCTGAAATACCAGCTTTCTTTTGTTATGATTCTTGCCAAATAAAAAAATAATAATCAGTCCTAGCTGGGCCTCAGATTTTTAGGAAAGGTCAGTGTTTCCCAAGTGCACTAAAAAGTGGCAAACAGTATTATCTTTGGAAAGAACCTGCTGCCTACACATATGCTAAACAAATTATTTCTTTAATGCTGGCCATATAAGCCTAGAAAAGCAAGCACACTGCTGATGCTACTACATATGCAACAGAAACTATAAAGCCCTTCCCCTTGCAGTAAATACAGTTCTGGCAAAAGGAAATATATGTCAAAATGACAAAAATATCTCTTCCTCTTTATCAACAGTTATATCTCTAACCATAATGGGCCATTAACTAATATTCTCACAATTAATTCACACATTCACATATGCTTAAAAAATCTTGAGATCAATTAAGTTTTATATGTTATATTGCACATGAGAAACAGAATGATGCTTCAAATAACTTATAAATACATGTTGTTAGAATGCCTTTGTGGTTACCCTTTCAAAACTAAATGATCGTTTACCCTTAAAATGACACAGCACCTTATTTAAGATACTTATCATGAATATGCTAATTTTGTAAAAGGTGCCTTTCATTATAACATTCTCATACATGTGCTGATTATAGTGATTGCTGAATTGATTGCTTTAAGAAATATCTAGAAAATTAATAAAACACATCTGTAGATGAGTCCATGATGGAGTTTCCAGAGGTTATTAGGCTATGAAGTATTATGGTTGATTTTAGTATCAACTTGCCACAAATCCTAATCACCAGACTTGGGAACCCTCTCTTTAAGAATTGTCCTGATTGCTTCGATTGATGTTCAAAGGCCCACATCAATTGTAGATAGTACTTGCCTGTAGTTTCCTTGCTTTTAAAATAATGAGTATTGGATATTGTATATCAGAATAAAAATTGTCCTTGCCTTTTGGTCACTTTGACTTCCCTTTTACTATCCACACAATGAGGCTAACATCCCTCAGCAATCATTTGCCAGTGCTTCTACAACAATAACTAGAGATTAAATAGAACCTTGTTATTGCTGCTAATGCTGACTCCTTCACTGATAGGGAAATCAGTATTTTCAGGCTTTCATTGTTATTATTTTAAATATCATTTAATATATACATATATATGTATACATTTATCATATCTCTGATATGTATTATATCATATATGGAAGATAACATGGTTTCAGTATGGTACTAGGAGATCAGTCTGGAGAAGTGCAGTAATAAGGTTGTGGTTCCCTAGTGTTTAATTGTATCTGGAACTGGTCCTTAAATTGGATGGAATCTGTGGTTAGGAAATTCTCTTAATATATTGCAGAACATTGAAAATAAAAAGTGTGCACTATTAGAGAATTTGTTGAGGTAAGTGAATTTTATGATTTTGGTTTATCTTTTCTGAGCTATTAAGAATTCCGTGAATCTGTACTTAAACCATTTTAAAAACCTATAATAAAGTTAGAAAAATGGCACTGGTTGTTCATTTTACCACCTTCAAACAATATTACAAAAGGAAAACAATAACTGAGTAATAAAATCTACTGACTCAAGATGTGAATAAACTAATGAAAATTTATAAGTGTACACTGGATCATCTCTCCTGAAGCCATAGAACTCAAATGGCAAACAAACAATGATAACCCTCATTATATGGTTATCCAACTTAAACTCTAAACTTAATTGATGTTCTTATATACAGTCATCATATAGAATAAAAACATGACTATGGAAGAATGGGGATCTGTGTCTTGGGACAGATGATTTTTGGATGACTCTAGGAAGATGGAAGGCACTGATATATCAAGAGTCCAAAGTTCCCAGTATACCAGCAGAAATCTCACCCCTAGCAAAGCATATATGTCTACCCTCAATCCAACCACAGTAGTGTTTCCTATACATTTGTCTAAATAGAGATTTCATTTTGCCTCCTCTGTGGAACCACATTCTCTTGTGATCTCCTATCAATGCCTCTGGACAGGTACCAAAATCTAAGATTAAGCAATAGAAAATTTGGTTATTCTATAACACTGAAGTTAAATAAGTTTGCTAATTCATTCAAAGAGAAGCCTGGGGAATATGTTTGCCAATGAGTTTTCAGGGTATAGTTTAACGCTGGAAGAAATGTAAAAGTGCATATGCTTATCAATATGTCTCCACTAAAAGGATATTTTAGGCTTAATATTGAAATTCAGTTTTATTTTTAAAGTACAAAGAGTTTATTTAATGAGTTGGTTGAAACATTTGTGAAAAGATGACCACTGAGGATGAAATTGATATGTCTAATATTGGTTTAATGTTGATGAAGGAATTTTAAAATTTAGAGGTGTTGTAGTAAATATTAAGAAAGTAATTTTTGTCTCTTTATTGGCACTGTGGTCTCACAACTCGGGTGCCACATTTAGTAGGGAGCTGCACGCAAAGACTCTGTCACTAGGTCTACAAGCCATATTCTCCACATGGCTCCTTTCCCTGGCAGTTTATTGTGCCCACCCGGGTGCTTTTGCTCCTGGTGGAATTACCACCCTTGGCTGTTTCTTTACCCCAGTTCCCATCACAAGCATGACTGTAAGGCCTGATAGCTTTTCATACAAGTTTATATATCAAACTCTCAATCCACAAACTCTCTACACAATAAGATTACATCAGGTAAACAAAGCTACAAACTGCCCTTCTCTATGAGATAAAAGACCTATAAAATCCTTAAAATGTCCATAGCTACGAAATGCCAATTGAGTCCACCTGGATCCGATTCATTCTTCCCGAGCTCTATCTTTATCCTCCTCTGTCCCCCACCACTTCCTTTCCCCTGCCCAATATCTGACTTTCACCTAATTAAAACAGGGTGTTTCTGATAAGGTTACCTGAGTACATGACTAGGTAGCCCTTCTTGTGGAAGAGAAATTAACATCAAAATACAAAAAGCTACAGGACAGTTTCTACAACATAGAGGTGTGTGCTTTGATCCATTTACATCTGTCTTGCTTGTATTCATTTTGTGTTGCTAAATGTGTGTAATGTACGTAGTATATATATTATGTGCCTACAAAACACATACACACATACATATATTGAATCATCTTCTATTGCTTTCCATGTTGCTTTTTGGGATCTGGTAAAAACTTCATGGACTGATCCACATTTCAGCCCTCTATAGATTAATTTGTCAGTACGTTCATGATATTATATTAGTAAGAGGTAGCTAAAGTAGGAAGTAAGATCTAGCTGGAGAATATAGAGGTCACTGGGGATGAGATATGTCCTGCAGTATTTATCTTATCCTGGCTCCTATTTCTTTCCATTCAGTTCTTTTCCATGAAGCAATAAAGAACAAAATAATCTCTTACTTGATTTTGTCAACATGAGTGATCCTTTACCTAAATAGTTGGGACCAAGTAGACATGGGCTTTTTTACAGAGTGAGCCAAAGCTAAATATTTCACTTTAAGCTGTTATTGTCATGTATTTTGTTACAGCAACAAGAAATATTCTAACACACACACACACACACACACACAACATTTAGTGTTTATACTCATATTATTTCTCTAGTACCATTTTGTCTTCTAGAGTTACTTTTCTAAATTTGCCATGTTCTACTTTGATGATACTATTTTAATCTTAATGTTTCATTTTCTAAAGATAATTTATTTAAGCTAACATGAAGGTCTTGAGTCTTGGGTTCCATTCATTTTTCCAACAAACAAGATGATTATCTTTTTTATCGCTTAAAGTTATTTCTATTGTGTTTCTATACTATGTATTTTTTTAGCCACTCATGGTGAGCATATAGTCTACTTTTACTTCTTCATTGGCAAAGTCAAACTGCAATCAACATGGATGTGTCATATGTCTATTGTATGCTGACATTGATGCCAAAGTTGCATCATATGGTAGTTTTATCTTGGTGTTGAATTGTTGAACTGTTATTAAATCCTTTCCACTTCTACTAAAAGGGACCACATCCTATGACAGGTTGGTGAGAAAACATAGGTTCTCTAACATTCTTTTATAAAATTATATTATGATATTTACATGAGAAAATATAGACAAATGAGGTAACATCTCTGAAACAATACACTGCACATCTTCAAATGCCATTTAGGTCCATTCTCCCTACTCATAGCTCTGTGATTTATCTGTAATTTTGAAGGGGGAGGGGGAATCCTGTGCCAATGAACAAGGTGGGAACAGCTGGGAGAGCAGAAGGTACCTCAGACAGCTGTAAGCACTATGAAAACAGACTCTCAGGAGACAGCTTCAGTGAGACAGCTCATTTAATGGAGGGAT
Organism: Micromys minutus; assembly: GCF_963924665.1. Lineage (NCBI taxonomy): Eukaryota > Metazoa > Chordata > Mammalia > Rodentia > Muridae > Micromys > Micromys minutus. Next base: position 62,036,626 of record NC_137970.1, on the reverse strand, counting down.
AAAGGCTACTTATACGTTTGGGGATAAATAAAATCTTTTGGGATAAACATGCATTACTGGCCCAGGCCAGTGTACTAATTATGCTTCATTTGTATAAGGATGATTTCAAGATACTGCTGGACATGACTTTATAAGAAGAGAGGATGTTTAACCTGGCTACTGGGCAGCTTGACCACCTCTGCACAGCCAAGATGGGAGGGCAGGACTACCTGTGCTAAGACATGCATTTTGGGAGCAGGGGTGGAGGCATAATCCTACTCCTGTCATTTTCTGGGGTTTGGACAAGTACAGACCCTACTCTTCCTCCAGGCTGGATCCCCTGACTCAGTACCAAATGACAATAAATATTCTAATAATAAAAAGAACATTTCTTATCTCATATATTTCAGAAAATAGAATGTAACATGTATTTATTTGTGTGTATATGCTGGAAATTTTTAAAATATTTACTGTAGAATAATGTATTTTGTCTATGACATGGCCCTTACCCTCTTAACATCTACACAATACTGTACCAGTTAATGTTCTATCATGGAACTAGGAAAATCCTCAAGATTCCTCATCCTTCCTTAAAGATTTACAGGCAATTGTAAATTTATGCATTGAAAATAATTCTTCACTGATCAGCCACCTGGAAGCTCCTGTACTCCAGTATAAAATCCTTAACTCATGTTTCCATGAATAGCCATAACAAAAAAAAACAAAAAACAAAAAACAAAACAAACAAAAAAAACATGGGTTAACTAATCTAATTGGATAGATTCATTTTTTAAATCCTTTTAGTTGTTGTTTTGGTGCTCTGTCAAAATTCACTGAACTATATATATTCTCATGATACAGTTAATATCCAGGATTAATGCATGCCTAGCTATTGTATCTGTATTTTTATACATAAGAAGAAACATAAATGCTGATATGACATCTATGCAATCATTTTGTAAGTGGTACATGCACTATAATTTCACATGCACACACAGATTGGTAATAAAGTTATGATTTATTGGACAGAGTTGAGAAATCAAAACTCTAAAATATTACATAAGTTGTGGGAAAATATATGACTTATAAACTAAGATTTAATCATAGTTATTCTCATTTCATAGCCTGCCTTGTTATTCTTACTTCAATATGAGATACAAAAGGGTGGGAATAGGTAAAACCATTTGCACTTTAGTTTTAGTAAATTATACTCCATAACAAGATCAATCTATCATTTTAATATGAATCCAAAAAGGTCTTACCTGAAGTTTCTTGCTATGTCAGTAGTATGAGAATATAATTTTCATCAATTATGCATAGTACTTTATCAGAAATTGTGAAAGGAATTAAAAATAAATGTGCCAGTAGTGAGATACAGAGAATTGTACTACAAATGACTATATATTTATGTGGATGCAAAATTAAAAACAAAAAGGAAAGCTAAAATAAAGTTTATAATTTTTTGCAAATAACTATTCATAAATTCATCAGTGCAAGACAAATTGCTAATTTACAAGTGCATTTTACTGTAATTCATTTTTAAAAAGTGCTATTCTTTAGATAAATAATGCATACAACAAAACTGTTGACTACCTTGAAAGTGGCATAAAGAATTTTTTTAAATGATAGATTATAAAGTTGCAGATTTTTAGATTTTTTAAATCATTTCTCTCAACAGCACTTTCCCCTTCCTTATAGCCCACCACCTTCTCCTCTCTAACCCTCTACCTTCCATAATAATAATAAAAAAAAAACAGGCCTCTCAGGGGCATCAACCAAACACGCTCTAATAAACTACAGTAATATTTTTCACATACCATCACATCTAGCCTGGACAAGGCAACCCAGTAGGAAGTAAAGAGTTCCACAAACAGACCAAAGAGTCAGAAACAGCCCCTGCTCCCATTGTTAGGAAGCCCACAAGAACATCAAGCTTTGCAGCCATTACATGTATGAAGAACATCTAAATCAGACCCATAAATGCTCCCTGATTTTGTGAGCCCCCTTGAGTAAGTCTGAATCAGATGATTCTGTGGGCCATGTCCTTATTACGTTTCTGAACCTTCTGGTTCTTCTGAAGATCCTTCATCTTCTCCTCCACAGGAATCCTCAAGCTCCAAAAATGTTTGGCTGGGGGACATGGCTTCTGCTTCCACTTTTTGCTGAGTGAAGTTTCTCTGATCTCTCAAACAGTACTTATGCTAGGTTCCAGTACAGGAACTTCAGACATGACAAACTATACATTGAAAGTTTTGTGGTTGGGTAGGAATTTAAACCAGAAATGGACACAATAAAGAAAACACTAAAAGAGACAACTTAGAGGTAGAAAACCTAAAAAAGAAATCAGGAGTCGCAGATGCAAGCATTTCCATCAGACTACAAGAGACGGAAGAGAGAATCACAGGGGCTGAAGACAACATTGAAAACATAGACAAAACAGTCAAAGAAGATGCAAAAACAAAAAGCTCCTAACCCAAAATGAACAGGAGATCCAGGACACAATGAGAAGACCAAACCTAAGGATCATAGGAATAGAAGAGGGCAAAGAATATCAACTAAGAGGCACAGTAAATATCTTCAACAAAATCCTGGAAGAAAACTTCCCTACCCTTAAGAATGAGATGACCACGAGCATAAAGGAAGCCTTCAGAACTCCAAATAGGTTGGACCAGAAAAGTAATTCCTCCCGACACATAATAGTCAAAACAAGTGCCCAAAGCAAGAAACAATACTAAAAGCAGTAAGGGAAAAAAGGTCATGTAACTTGTAAAGACAGAACAATCAGAATCAGACCCGATTTCTCAACAGAGACTATGAAAGCTGGAAGATCCTGGACAGACATCATGCAGACCCTAAGGGAGTACAAGTGCCAGCCCAAGCTGCTGTACCCAGCAAAACTATCAATCACCATAGATGGAGAGATGAAGATATTTCAAGACAAATCTAAATTTACATAATATCTGACCAAAAACCCAGCACTACAACAAATTATAGGTGGAAAAAACTAATACAATGAGAGGAACCACCTGATAGTAAAAACAAGAAAACTCCTAAGCAAGAAAACCAAAAGAAGAAAGACACACAGTCACAATTCAACCTACAAAAGCAATAATAGCAGAAAATAGCAACCACTACTCCTTAATATCTATTAACAAATATGGACGCAATTCCCCAATAAAAAGATACAGGCCAAAAGACTGGATACATGAACAAAAACCAGCATTTTGCTGCATACAGGAAACTCATCTCAGAGACAAAGGCAGACATGATCTCATAGTAAAAGGTTGGGAAAAAACTTTGCAAGCAAATGGCCCCAAGGATCAAGCTGGAGTGGCCATTCTAATGTTGAATAAAGTTGACTTTCAACCAAAAGTTATCAAAAAAGATAAGGAAGGACACTTTTTACACATTACAGGGGAAATCTGTCAGGAGGAACCCTCAATCCTTAACATATATGCTCCAAATACAAAAGCACCCATATTCATAAAAGAAATCCTACTAAATCTCAAAAAATACATATCATCCCACACAATAATAGTGGGAGACTTTAAAACCCCACTCTCACCAATGGACAGATCATGAAAATAGAAACTGAACAAGGACATTGTAAAACTAGCAGAGATTATGAACCAACAGGAATTAATAGATATCTTCAGAACATATTATCCTAAAACAAAAGAACACATCTTCTTCTCAGCACCTCGCAGCACCTTCTCAAAAATTAACCACATATTTGGCACAGAATGAGGCTCAATCGATATAAGAAGATTGAAATACTCCCATGCATCCTCTCAGATCACCGTGGTCAAAGGCTGGTCTTTAACAACAACAAAGACAACAAACAGCCCATATACACATGGAAACTAAACAATGCTCTATTAAATGATAGCAGGGTCAAAGAAGAAACAAAGAAAGAAATTAATGAATTTCTAGAATTAAATGAAAACAGAAACAATAAATACCCAAACCTATGGATAGCAATGAAAGCAGTACTGAGAGGAAAACTCATAGCTCTGTCTGCTTCTGAAAAGAAAATGGATAGACCAAATACTAGTAACCTGACAGCACAGTTGAAAGCTCTAGAAAAAAAGGAAGCAAATACACCCAAGAGGAATAGACTGCAAGAAATAATCCAACATAAGGCAGAAATATACCAAATGGAAAAAAAAAAAGACCCATTCAAAAATCAACAAAACCAAGAGCTGGTTCCTAGAGAAAATTAACAAGATTGATAAACCCTTAGCCAGACTAACTAGAGGGCAAAGCAAGAGTATCCAAATTAACAAAATCAGAAAGTAAAGTGGAGAAATAAGGACTGAAACTGAAAAAATTCAAGAAATCATCAGATCCTACTACAAATGCCTATACTTAACAAAGCTGGAAAATCGGGAGGAAATGGATGAATTCCTAGACAGATACAAGATCCTAAAGTTAAACCAGGACCATGTAAACCATCTAAATAATCCCATAAAACCTAAAGAAATAGAAGTTATCAAAAGCCTCTCAACAAAAAAAAAAAAAAAAAAAAAAAAAAATCCCAGGTCCAGATGGGTTCAGTGCACAATTTTATCAGACATTTATTGACAATATAATACCAATACTCTCCATACTATTCCACAAAATATAATCAGATGGAACACTACCTTACTCATTTTTTGAGGCTACAGTAAACCTCCTTCCTAAACCACACAAAGTCCCTACAAGGAAAGAGATCTTCAGACCAGTCTCACTTATGAACATTGATGCAAAAATACTCAACAAAATCCTTATAAACCTAATCCAAGAACACAACAAAACTATCTTTCAGCATGGTCAAGTAGGCTTCATCCCTGGGATAAAGGGATTGATTAATATAAGGAAATCCATCAACATAAACCACCATATAAACAGACTCAAAGGAAAAAAAAAAAAAACACATGGTCATCTCACTAGATGCTGTGAAAGCATTTGACAAAATCCAACACACCTTCATGTTAAAAGTCTTGGAAAGAATCAGAAGGAATCCAAGGCATATACCTAAACATAATAAAAGCAATATACAGCAAACCAACAGCCAACATCAAACTTAATGGTGGAAACTGAAATAATCCCACTAAAATCAGGGATTCAACAAGGCTGCCCATTCTCCCCCTACTTATTCAACATAGTACAGGAAGTCCTGACCAGAGCAATTACACAGCAAAAGGAAATCAAAGGAATACAAATTAATAAGGAAGAAGTAAAAACATCAATATTTGCAGATGATATGATAGTGTACTTAAGCAACCACACAACTTCCACCAAGGTATTTCATAGTTTTTGTGACTATTGTAAAGGGTATTTTTTCCCTAATTTCTTTCTCCACATGTTTTTCCTTTGAATATATGAAGGCTACTGATATGTTTTAATTAATTTTATATCCAGCCACTTTGCTGAACTTGTTTATCAGCTGTAAGAGTTCTCTGGTGGAAGTTGTGCGGTCACTTAAGTACACTATCATGTCATCTGCAAATAGTGATGTTTTTACTTCTTCCTTTTCAATTTGTGTCCCTTTGATTTTCTTTTGCTCTTTAATGCCCTGGCCACTACTTCCTGTACTATGTTGAATAGGTAGGTGGAGAGTAGGCAGCTTAATAAGAGGTTTTGTGCCTAGTCTTATTGCATCTTTTTATGCCATGATCAGTTGACATCTCTTGTGCAGGCTTTTGCTTCCTTTGAAGGGAATCTGAGAAGGATTGAATCTGAGGGAAAAATAAGTGAGCTGGCCAAGAGGAGTGGATGGAGCAGAGGCAACATTCTAGATGCATTATATGAGAGAAAATAAATAAATTTTAAATGTTTAAAAGTATCCACAATCAGATTTTGATTAAAATATTTTATACTATTTTATTTATTCTTCCAGAATTTAATGTATCCTCACATATTTTGATCACATCTATATCCTATTCACCAAGCCAGTTCCCCATAGATCACTCTCAATATGTTTTCTTGCCAACTTCAAGACCTCTTTATTTTGTTGTTTCCAATATCACCGAGCCAACTTACTGTTGCAAATAGGTGCTTTTCTGTAAGTGCATACTCATGTTCACACACAAAAAGAAAAATATATTTCCCTAACCTTACAGCTACTAACCATGAATAGCTCTTTTTCTTGGAATAAGGCCTTGTGACCCCCTCTTCAATCTATTTTAGAACTGTTTTGGGGATGAATTAGGACATTGCCTTAGTATTCTATTGCTTTAATAGAACACCATAACACGAATTATCTTAGAGAGGAAATGGTTTATTTCACCTTACATTTCCAAATAACAGTCCATCAATAAAAAATAAAAAAAAGAATCCAACCATGGGGGGGGGTAACTAGAAGTAGGAACTGATCCAGAAACCATGGAAGAATGCAGTTCACTGGCTTGCTATTCTTAGCTTTGTCAGCCTGCTTTCTAAGACTACCTGCAAAGTCATGGCATCACAGACTGTAAGATGTACCTTCATTTATAAACCATTAATCAAAACAATACCCTACACAGTTGCCTGAAGGCTAGTTTTATGAAGGTGAATACTGAGTTGCAATTTTCTTTTCACATATATGTGGAGGTTTGTGTCCAGTCTGAAAAACAAACAGCACATGCAGATAGGCATAGTTGATATGAGTTCATGAGTAGAATAGTTAACACCTGTTTATTACATTTTTTCTGTCTCCCTTGCATGGAGGTTCACCAAAATTTGTATGTAGGATGATATAAATGTTTCAGTTAGGGTTGAACACTGACACTGCTCAATTGTTAGAACAGTAAGGATTCTCTTGAGTTTTCACAGATAACTGGAATATTAAACCTCTTGGAACAAAGTTTTGAGAAGTACAAATATAGGGATGTAAATATAAATACTTAAAAGACAGCTTGGTAGCCTGAATATTTAGGAAAATATTGATAGTAGGTTCCACACCAAGGTTGTAGTGTTTTGAAGAGGTTTAGCTCCCACAGACTAATGTGTTAAATGCTTGGCCCACTGGGACTTACATTATTAGGAGTTGTAGCCTTGACTCAGTAGGTGTGGCTTTGTTGGTAGAAGTATATAATTGTGTGGGTAGGCTTTGAAGTCTGTTATGCTCAAGCTCTGTCAAGTGTGGAATTGCAGTCTACTCCTAGCTACCTTCTATCAAGATGTAGACCCCTTGGCTTCTCCACCACCATTTCTGAGTGGATGCTGCCAGGATTTTAATGGACTGACAATCTGAAACTGTTTAGCCAGCCCAGTTATATATTTCCTTATAAGAATTGCTTTGGTCATGCTGCCTCCTCACAGTAATAAAATTCAGACTAAGACAAAAACTTATGGCATCTAGAGCCATAGACTTTTGCCTGGTTTTATATTACCAAGCATAAATGCTTTGTCATGAAGATAGCTCCAAATATAATCCAAATTTTATATGGTGCCAGTGTCCCTTCATATCAGTCATGTTTCTCCCATACCACAAGGCACATCTTTCCTGACAGATAAGTGTTTTATCATCCAATTCTGAATAAAACCACTGAAGCATTTTTCCCTAGCAACCTACATTATACCATAAAAACTAGCCAATAATAATAACTTTGTCTAGTCAGTTGAAGATTTATATCTATATCCCACATCCAAAGTGAGTAGTGTCTTTACATAGCTGTGGTTGGAAACTAAGATGAATGTCACTATCTTGTGGTCCTTTGAGTGCCTCTGGGACATCCCTGAAGAATAACTAATAAGGAATCTATTCTATGCATGACACTCTTAATTTTATTTAATAATTCATATTTTCTGAGAACAGCATCATGTGTAATATATGCACATCAAATGATTTTTCAAAATATATTCATATATGTAATTAACTGAAAAAGCTTTTCATACTTCTTTAGTTTTAGTTATATATTCTACCTCTTTCTTTTCCTTATCCCTCAGTTATATTATCCCTTAAATATTTAGCATTCACTTCTCAACTTCTTTAATATGCCATATGCTCTACTAACTTTGCATGTTTTATAATAAATATAAAATCTTACTTATAAATTTTACTGAATCATTTTAAATGAATTTATTGGGAATTAACTCAGTATACTGATCAGGATGGTTGATTTACAATTGCTACTTTTGCACGCTTACAGTTGCAATGAAGGATACCACAAATCTGCTTCTACTGTGATTTTTGGATTTGGCAATGTCATTTCCTAAGTATGTAATGTGTGTCCAGGATGTTTTGGTTTAATGACTTGGAGCATCCTGTTACCTTGATTTAAAGCCAGTAGCAAACGTTGGTAAAAGTAATCCATGAAAATTCATGCTTATCCAAGCTTAAAGGTCCAGGTTTTTTAATGGGACCCCAGGTATAATACTTGGCTGCAAATCTAGTCTTTTGGAATACATTTTAAAAATTTATTGCCATTTTTCTTGCTAGAAGATTTGTGTCTTTCAGATATGCTTTATATAGAAAGGTGATTTGCATTTTCCCAGTACCAGGGACACTAAAGATTACATTAATGCTGTGTATCATTCCTTGATTACTTAAAGTATTTCTGAATATATTATTGAATTTTAAAGCTTCTTTTAAAATGTATCTTCGGAAATTTAATTAGTGTTTCTTACGCTAGGTTGTCTATAAGCACTACGAATATTCTACTTGTAACAAGCAGAAATTTGTCATATTGAGTGCTGTGTCCATTCTTTCAAATCATATATATTCCTCAATTGAAATAATTCAGGTTCCTACATATTGTACTAATATATAGATGGTTCTCAACCTCAGCACATCAATAACAGGAAGACATTTTCAAGTCTGCAACATAGACTTTTCAAATTCCTACACTATATTTTATTAATCTGAAAAATTAAAGAATATTAAATACTATTCATTTTATGTTTTTTACTGATAATATAATTATTGGTTTTATAGGATTCTTCTCTGAGCCAAACTGCCAACATCTTTATAAGTTAAGCTGTGCCCCTTTCAAAAGATTGTCATGCTGAGCTTGTTGACTGTTGATAGTTTCTCATAAGATAGGTTTCTGGGTAGGTTTGAGACCCAGAATTAATTAGTAATTAAATCACTAGGGGATTTAATTACTCATTCCAAACAGAAGTGATGTATGGAGCCGTTTGTGCCACACCCAAACATGGTGCCAGCTTCCCGCCGAGAACTCAGCAAACAGAGCTGTTGCCCAGCCAAGAGACTAAATGCGCATGTGCCACATAAGTCATAGCCCGCTCTAGGGGCATACTATTGAGTTACTGGAGGACGCACCAATCAGGTAGCGACACGAGTCTCCTAGGCATATATAGCAGTGCATTTCTCCCCCACGGGGAGAGGGAGATGGTGGAGAGATTGCGGGAGACCCCACGTGGAGAGATGGCAGAGAGATCCCACGTGGAGAGACTGCACATGAGAGGTCGCCTATACAGTAGACCCCGGTAGGGAGTCCCCGGCTCAGAGAGAAGTTTCCTGCTCAAGAGATCCCCTGCTCAGAGTGCTGTACAATAAAGGTTGTCCGCAGAAGAATCCGGTTGTTGCCGCCTGTTCCTATGGGCGGGAAGCATGGGCGCATGACAAAGTATGAATGCAATTTTTGCAGATTGCCTTGTGGAAATGCTGGAAGTATACAGCTTTGGAAGGATATGAGAGAGATCTCTGTTTATTCAGCCATGGAGAAGCCATCATTCAAGCTGGCTGCAAACATTCCAATGCAGGTGCTGACACACCTTCACTTATGCTCTGTAAGTATCCCTAAAATGTATTGGTGTTCAAGAATGAACATTAGTCGAATCATACTTTGATTTGCCAATTTTAAAAATATAGTGAAAATGTGGCAACTGATGAGCAACTATTTGATAAATGATTACTTTATATATATAAAGTGTGTTTGTGTGTGTGTGTGTAAATGACATTTTTAATAAGTTAACATTATTTGATAACAAAGTGAATAAAAATAAGGCCCATATACATCTTCAAACAACTATTATATTATTAAAATTATCTTATTTTTATACTGACAAAAATTAAAGACAATTATCCCAAGGAATAATTACAAACAGGAATTGAAGCAAAGTTTAGCTGGTGTGTATCATGACTGATGTGTATTCATTTTTCTACTAATCTAACCAAGATTAAGATGGAGGCTTTGACTGAATCAGAATTTATGTTGTACTTAAAATTCAAAACTAGAAGGTATGCTGAGTCTTTCTTTCATTTCCTTTTGTGATTTCCCTAGGGATCATGGTTGGAAAATGGCAGACCCAGAAAAAGAGTTAATTATGCACTACTTTAAACATGAAAGAATAAAGTATACTTCAGGATTAAAAAATGTAAGCATACATATTGTCAAATATATGTTGATTTTATCTTTTAATTTACTGGACATATAGCATGTTTTGTTTAACATCTGTTCAAATTAAATTATATACTCGAATTTTTAGTTTGCAGAACTCTAAGGAAGTCATTAAAAAATTCTGTGCTTACTTTAGTCATATACTTCTACAATATTAGTCTAGTCTTTTTCCCTTAAGAATTTCTATATTACAAATGTTTATTTTTCTAAATTTAACAAAATGAATAAGTTAGAAGCACCGAAATTGTCTTATGGTATACAGGCAATGTAAAAGGGTGCATATTTCAATTTTCCTCAACGTAAGAATAACATGTGACAGTGATATCAAGGAACACATAGGCATAGCGAAAGATGATATATACAATTATTTCAATTATAGAATGATGAGTACCAATGACCCACCTCTAAGTTTGTTGCAAAATTTAATTAGAATATCAGAGTACATATATAGGACTTTATATTTTTATTCCATTTGAGTGTTTAGCAGTTAGATCTCATGAAAGAATATAAATATTTTGATGAACATTAATTCCTAACTTTTACAATAATTTAGCACAATAATATATTAAAATACATATCAAAATCCAGGACTACATTCACTAGAGGATAAAACTCTAGAGGCAGATAAAACTCTTGAGTATATATTATGTTCATGTAATTAGCATAGGACAACATATTGATTAACAAATGTTCATGGTCAACTGAATTTAGTTGAACAAATTTCGACATAGTGTCGTCATCTATAAAAATGAATGTTTCAAGTTCCCCAGTAGACGACTGAACCCATAGGGAATACCTTACATATATATAAAATATATTATCCTATGCATACATATATGATAATAATTAATTTATATAGTTAAGTATAGCTGTAGATTAGTAACAAAAATGAATAATGACACTTAGAACAACAATGTACAATAAAATAGCTAATATTATTGTATCAAAAACATATCCAAAACACCTAAGTATAACCAATGGGTAAAATGATCAAAAGGTTGAATCACATCCTAGGTGAGATGAAATAAGGCAGTGCAACATTGTATCAATTAAACTATAGCTGATTACTTTGTATGTCAATGATGGAAACTTATTTTTGAATTGTTAGAACATGTAAATGAGAAGTTGATATTCTGTTATATTTCAGTGACTAAACATGTAGTTATCAATCTGACAGCACTTGAAAGCTTTCTTTTTACTAACTAATGTTTTGGTGCTGAAAGGTAATATACATTCTGATGGAAGGAGAAAATTATGCATCAATCTCACACATTTGTAAATTCTCTGCAAGCTAAAACAATGACTGGCCTAATGAGATAGGTTCAATGGTGCAAGAGTGAAGCAATTTTTTTTAGGGTTTAACCAAATATTTTCTGATTAGATCAAAGGCCAACTCCATGAGACAGAACCAATAAAGAGGACAAGATACCACAAATTTATGGGTCATAGGCTGTGGATAAAATCTTAATACAATGATTGTACTAAATGGCCATAATTTAAAATTTTTTCATAATGATTTTTGCTATACCCATAAATCAGAACATTTCTCTACCCTCATTAGCAAATTGCTTTTCAGTAGATGACAATTAATTCAGATATACCTGCAGGAACCCTATAACTCGTCAGGAAGCAGAAAAAACAATATTGTGGAGCATTTATTCCTAAATAGGATATATATTTCACAACCATTTCCCTCAGGGCTCCAGATATCTTCATAGAGGCTAGAAAATTTAATAGAACTACATGTATTGAAAAACTACCAGGAAACAGTTTATGGATATAACGGGGCAGGTCCATATGTGAAGTCACAGTGAATATAACTAAATACACAAACCTGTGTAAACTCCAGCCAGACAAAATCCTACAATGGTGACTGGGGAAGGTAAGCACAGGATCCTACAACTAGGTTAGCAACCATTTGTATTTGATAACTTGTAGGATGTGAAAAGTCGTTCTCTTTTAATAATGTAACCCTTTAACCCATGATGACTGAACATACACCAGGGTAGGTCCTAGTCATAAGAATCGGTTGGCAAAACTACTAGTACTTAGAGAGAACAAGAATAAAAAAATTAATCTCATAATTGAATGAGAAATATTTATTGTGTGTTTTAATGTATGATTGATTTGGATTACAATTTAAATTAGAGATACATGCAATAGGTTAATACCACATTTTAAAAACAAAATTATTTGAAAGAATTTTGTTTCATTTGATAGTCATTAAAACAAAAACTGGAAATGCTGTTTCTGACTCTTAAGTTTAAAACTCTACTGCTTGTGCTATTATGAACATTTAAATTAAGGAATAATTACTCATTCACTTTAAATTGAAGTTATTAATCAGGAATTAATGGAGAGCATAGTATGAAGTTGAAAACAAGTTGAATGAAAGTCATGATTTTTTTAGTGTTCTTTCCCTTGATGTACAGCATCACCTTTTATTGTCATTCTTGTTGCATGTTGCATATTAGTGGAACTGACTGTTATTCTTTATATATTTATTTTTCTTTAATATGTAATATGACAAATAAATCTTTTATACACACAGACACACAAACACACACACACACACATGCACATATATTAGTTTCCTCAATAGCAACACTAAAGTTTAGCATTGTACATTTTAATGTAGCCTGAGAAGTATTTCATCTTTGATTAAGCCACAATTTTGTGGTTGTGAGCCTAGCCTTTAGTAGCTGAGCTGAGTCTCCAGCCCTTAAGCCACATTTTTTGTAGAATATTTTATTATATTCAAATAAATCATCAAAAGTATATGTGAGTTCTCTTCTGGAATTTTCTTTTTCAGTTGCTTTTATTCTTTTTGCTTTATTTTCCTTCTCTTTCTTCTTTTTTCTTTATTTCATGCAATATTCGCTTTTTTGCAGTTTTCTCTTAAAGGTGTGCTAGCAACCAGCTTTATATCTACAATCAACTTTCAATTTTCTGCTAGCAGATTTTCTGCATTATAGGTCACCTTTAACAAATCTTGCTTTTAGCTTCTTACAGACATTATCAGCTTCATGGCTTATTCTGTTTGATTTATTTTGCCTCTATATTCAGCCACATCTTAAATGATAATATAAGAAGAGAATCTATGTTGTTCTCTGTTCTGATACCATATATCTTTTATTTTAGCAAGCACAACATAAAAGTCAAAACATTGAATTAAGTTGCTTTTATCTGTTCTCAAGTAAAATGTGAGTGATACCAGAAATATTTATTTATAAAACTTAACTGAAAGAACTCAGTTACTAAAACTGTTCCACACTGCAGCTGAAGAAGGGTGTTTTTTACCATTTGACAATGAGAAATCAAAGTATTTGAGAACATTTAGATTTGAAAAAATATAGTTTTGATCTTAGTTTAAAAAGGCTGATATTTTTGTATTTGCATTTCTAATTCTCTTTTTTGCCTCGCCCAAGTTTTTCATTGAATATTCTCTGCATTTACATGTCAGATGTTATTCCTTTTCCAAAATCCCCATTATCCCTCCCCCTCCCATTGCCTCCATGACGGTGCTCCCAATTTCAACCCCCCTCTTCCACTTCAGCACTTTGTTGTTGCCCTACAGTGGGAAAAAAGGAGCCCTCACTGGATCAAAGGCCTCTCCTCCCATTGATGTCAGAAAATGCTATTCTCTGCTGCATATGCACCTGGGGCCATGGATCTTTCCATGTAAACTTTTTGGTTGATATTTTAGTCCCTGGGCGCTGGGGGTTGGTTATAAATGTTTTGTTCTTCCTTCTAAGAAAGACTGAGGCATCCCTTTTCTGGCAGTCCTTCTTGTTGAGTTTCCTAAAAATCTGTGGATCATTCCTTGAGTATTCCAAGCTTATTTGGGCTAGTATCCACTTACAAGTGAATAAATAACATGAGAATATTTTTGTTTGGTGACTGGGTTATCTCACTCATGATGATAGCTTCGAGTTCCATTCATTTGCCTAGAAATTTCATGAAATCATTGTGTTTGATAGCTGAGTGGTATTCCATTGTGTATATGTACCAAAATTTCTGTATCCATTCATCAGCTAAAGGACATCTGGGTTCATTCCAGCTTCTGGGTATTATAAACACGCCTGCTATGAACATGGTGAAACATATATCCTTGATAGATATTGGCACTTCTTTTGGATATATGCCAAAGAGTGGAATAGCTGGGTCTTCAGGTAGTACTATGTCCAATTGTCTGAGAAACTGCCAAACTGATTTCCAGTTACAATCCCATGGACAGTGGAGGTGTATTCCTTTTTCTCCACACACTGGCCACCATCGGCTGTCACCTGAGTATTTTATGTGAACCATTCTAGCTGTTGTGAGGTAGAAACTTAGGACTGTTTTGATTTGCATTTCTTTGATGACTAGAAATGTTGAACCTTTCATTAAGTGCTTCTCAGTCATTTGATACTCCTCAGTTGAGAATTTTTTTATTTAGCTCTTTTAAAAGATTTATTTGATTGTCTAGAGTCTAACTTCTTGAGTTCTTTGTATATATTGGATATATGCCCTCTACCAGATGTAGGATTGGTAAAGATCATTTCCCAGTCTCTTGGTTGCCATTTTGTCCTTTTGACCTTTTCCTTTGCCTTACAGAAGCTTTCTAATTTTATGACATTCCATTTGTCAAAACTTGATCTTAGAGCATAAGCAATTGGTATTCTGTTTAGGAAATTTCCCCTGTGCCCATGTATTCTTAACTTTTCCCTATTTTCTCTGCCATTAGTTTTAGTGTATCTGGTTTTATGCTGAGGTCTTTGATCCATTTGGACTCGAGCTTTGTACAGGAGATAAGAAAGGATCGATTTGCATTATGACTGCCAGTTGAACCATAACCATTTATTTTTGAAGAGGCTGTCCTTTTTCCATTGAATGTTTTTACCTTCTTTGTCAAAGATGAAGTGACTATAAGTGTGTATGTTTATTTCTGGGATTTTAATTCTATTTTGGTTAGGAGTCATCACAACATGATTAATTGTATCATTGTGTCATAGTATTAGAAAGACTGAGAACCATAGCTCTAGAGAAATCTGGCAAAGTTGGTCATTTGTGGCACAAATCTTTATTCCTCACACTATGAAGGTAGAAACAGGCAAATCTCAGAGTTTGAGGTCAGCCTTGTATAAAGATCAAATTCTATGACAGTCAGGCAAAGAAACCCTGCATTGAAATTAGGAGAGAGAGAGAGAGAGAGAGAGAGAGAGAGAGAGAGAGAGAGAGAGAGAGAGAGAGAGAGAGAGAGAATGAGAGAGAGAGAGAGAGAGCAGAAAAAAGACAAAAAGTCAAATCAAAATAACAGCAGCATAACTCCTGGCAAAACCAAAAGAATATATAATCTCAATGCCTAATGATTACTAGATGATAGACTGAGGGGAAATAAAAATCCTTGCTAAAAGATTCAAATATTTATGTAAATAAACAGGGAGAAATTTGCATGTCATATTAGCTCATATTGTTAAGAAATGGTAGAGGCTCTGGGTGGTTGGAGATGTTTCAGATGTAGTATATTACTACTGGAACCAACTCTGATACAAATGTTAAAGATAATTATTTTTATCTTCTTTTCAAACCATAGATAATAATATCTCCAACTTTGTAGAATGCATTATGCCTCTGTGTGAGTGTGCTTTGATTGCATGCATACATTTTGGCTAAATTTTAATATATTTTATATATATTATAATATATATATATATATATATATATATATATATATATATATATATATATATGTGAATAAATGATCATATGAATATGCAGGGTTTTGTATCTTTGCATGAGCATAGAAGTCAGATGGATATGGTTATCAGTCTCTAAGTTTTGTAGCCACTGTAATTATTTGCCATTTCTTGGAGGCAAGGTTTCTCCCTGAACCTGGAGCTCCTATCTTGTTTGTTACACTATAAGACAGTAAGACACTATGTAGCTACTATCTCTGACCAGCAGATAAAGAGTGAGGAAGCATCGTTCTTCTCAAAATGGTTTATTCAGGAACCTTATATCATGCCCATGAAAATCTTTCTGTCCCTTTTCTGTCTCTCTGTTTCTGTTTCTCTTTCTGTTTTTCCTTCTGTTTCCCTTTCAGTTTCTCTTTCTCTTTCTCCCAGCCCACAAGCACAGTCCTATTATCCTGATCTCTAGTCATGGGTGCACCTGTGCAGCTCACATGGTGGGAGTGGCTAATCTCCAGGGCAGGAGGAAGTCAGGTGCTAGTGCCAGAGTCCCAAACATCATCTTGGGACTGCCGCAATACCCTCTCTCCACAACACTACAATCAAGAAACTAGGCTTTTGTGAAGTTTAGTTCCTTATGATTGTTCAGCAAATTTTCTTAACCACTAAGAAATTGCTCATATCCCAAGATTAGAAACTTTAAATTAGAAAAAAAAATAAGACATTGTATTTACCTAATTATATGTGCATGGATATTTTGACTATGTACATTTATGTACACCAAATGAGTGTCTGTTATCTGTAGAGACATATGAGCAAAAAGATGTCCTAGGGCTGGAGTTATCCATGGTTGTGAACTGCCATGTTGATACAATGTCCTGTACAAAAACAATAAATGTTATTCACTACAGAGCCATCTTTTCAACTCTGAATATAGGAAAATACCCTTTTGATTTCAACTGATTTTTTTATTGACCCAATTTCACTGTGGAAATTGCATAATTAGCATTCAGAAAAACATGGTAGAAGGTTGTATTTATAGTGGTCATGTTTTTATCAGAAAAATTGGTGGTGAGGTTTTAAAAGGAGCCATGAAGACAATTTCCTTATTGTCTAATAGATAAAAAAAAATAAGAAAGGCAAGCTATAAATCTTAGCAACTACCTAAAATAAGAAGATAAAGAAGACAAACACAGATGGCCATACTTTTTGTGTTAGGCTTACATGGTGAGCAGTGTTTGTCAACTGACAGTCACATGGCAAACACAGGGTAATGAAAATGGTTCCCATAATATTTTTATCATTTCCATTGCCTGTAGTTATTTTTGAAAAGTAGAGAATGCACAGGTTTCTCCTATACAAGTTGAGTGGCATGACAACTGGTGCACGTGTTCAACTAATGTTTAGGTAGTTGTGTTGGTTAGACTTATGAGTTAGTCAGACTATCCATATCTCATAGAGACATGACCCCAATTAACAAATTCTGAAAAGAAAAGGGAGATATAACAACAGAAACTGAGCACATTTAAAAAGTCTTCAGATGCTTGTACAAAAGCTTAAACAAAACAAAACTGAAAAATCTGTTTGAAATAGGCAATTTTCTAGACTGATACCATGTACCATAGTTAAATCAAAATCAAATAAACCATCTAAATAGTTCTATAACCAGTAAAGAAATAGAAACACTCATTAACAGTCCCCAAACAAAAAATGATATAAAAATAAAATATAATACCATAACCAGATGTGTTTAGTGCCCAATTCTATCACACCTTCAAAGAAGACTTAATTCTAATACTCTTCGATCTATTCCACAAAATAGAACCAGGAGGAACACTACCCAATTTGTACTTTGAAGCCACAAATGCAATTATACTTAAATGCACTAAGATAATACAAGGAAAGAGAGCTCCAGACCAATTTATTTTAATAAGAGTATTAAAAGAAAAATATTCAATGAAATTCACACAAACTGAGTCAAAGACCATTTTTGTATTAGTTAGGGTTTTATTGCTATGAACAGACACTATGGCTAAGGCAAGTCTTATAAATACCAACATTTAATTAAGGCTGGCTTACATGTTCAGAGGTGCAGTCTATTATCAAGATAAGAGCATGGCAGCATCCAGGCAGGTATGGTGAAGAAGGAGCTGGGAGTTCTACATCTTCATCCAAATGAAGCCATGAACAGACTAAACATCCTCAGGTAGCTAGGAGGAGTTGTCTCCAAGCCCACCCCCAGAGTGACACACATCCTCCAAAAAGGCCACACCTTCTAATAGTGTCACTCCATTGACCAAGCATATGCAAACCATCACAACATCAAAATAATCATTTACCATAACCAGGAAGACTTCATCCCAGGGATGCAGGGATGGTTCAACAAAGGATAACCCATCAATGTAATCCACTATATAAACAAAGTCACAGAAAATAACCACATAAAAATCTCATTAAATACTGAGAGAGTATCTGACAAAATTTAACACCCTTTCATGATGAGGAATTCAAGGATCATATCTAAATACAGTAAAGGCAATACAGTAAATGAATAGCAAATATCAAACAGAAGAGAGAGAAACTTGAAACAATCCAACAAAAACAGTGCCTAGTTAAGGCTGTCTACTCTCTCCCTACCTATACAATATAGTACTTGAAATCCTAGCCAGAGGAATTAGACAAAAAAGAGGACAAAGGATAGAAATTCGTAATGATAAAGTCAAAATATTATTATTAGCAGAAAATATTGTAGTATACTTCAATGACCCCAAAAGTTTTAACAGAGAACTCTTACATCTGATAAACTACTGCAGCATAGTAGCTGGATATAAAATTAACTTAAACAGACCACCTAACCTCTCTCTACCCAAAAGATAAACATGCTGAGAAAGAAATTAGAAAACAAGAATTTTGACAATAGTCATGAATAATATAATATATCTTGGTGTGACTAACCAAGCAATAGAAAAATCTGAATGACAAGAAATTCAAGACTCTGAAGGAAAAAAAAAAAAAAAAGATCTGAGAAGATGGAAAGATCTCCCATGTTCACAGATTGGCAGGATTAATATAACAAAAAGCCCATTTTGTCTACAGCAATCAATAGATTCAATGCGTTCCTATAAAAATATTTGTATTTAAAAATCGTTATGCTGAATCTATACACACCAAGAAAATTTAGACATTTTCCATGTTATGTATTGTTTTACATGTACTTTATGCTTATTGTAACTAGTAAGATTTTAATGCATACTATCAATCCTTTAAAAAAAATCAAGTACTGACAAAAATATTCACATAGTTTTATGCCAAAATGCTCTTTAAAAGCTGTACATGTAATTTTGTTTTTTAAAATAAAGTTGTAAGAAAAAAATTAACTCAATATTTCATAGAGTTAGAAAGAACAATTTGCAAATTCATTTGGAATAACAAAAAAACTAACTCAGGATAACAAAAACTATTCTCAACAATAAAAGAGCTTTTGTGAGAATCACAATCTGTAACCTCAAGTTATATTACAGAACAATCTTGGTTAAAAACTGCATTGTATTTATACAGACACAGACTAGTAGACTCATGGAATATATATAAAAACCCATAAATTTACATCAAACCCTATGATCACTTGGTCTATGACAAAAAACATAAAGCGATCTACTTGTAAAAAGATAACATTTTCAAAAATTATACTGGTACAACTGAAGGTCAGCATGTAGAAGACTGAAAATTGACCCATTATATTTTTATTGGGTATTCTCTGTATTTACATTTTAAATGATATCCTCTTTTCCCCCACTTCCATTTTCCCTCCCCCTTCAGTTGCTCCAATGGGGGTACTCCCTCTCCCAACCACTCTTTCCACCCCATTGCCTTGGAATTTCCCTACACTGGGAAAACTAGCATTCACTGCACCAAAGGCCTCTTCTCCCATTGATGCCAGAGAATGCCATCCTCTAGTACATATGCAATTGAAGCCATAGGTCTCTCCATGTCTCTTCAATTGTTGTTATTTTAGTCCCTGGAAGTTCCTTAGGATTTGGTTGGTTTATTATGTTGTTCTTCAAATTAGGTTGCAAACCATTTTAGTTCCTTTAGTGTTTCCTCTAGCTCTTTGATTTGAGACCCCATATTCAGTTTGATGGTTAGCTGCAAGCATCCTCAACTGTATCTGTATTACTCTGACAGAGCCTCTGAGGTGGCATTCATATCTGGCTCCTGTTAGTAAGCACAACTTGGTTGGCATCAGCAGTAGTGCTTGGGTTGGGGGGCTGTAATTCTTAGCTCCTTGTACAAAGCTCAAATACAAGTAAATCAAGGACCATTCATTAAACCATATAAACTGAAACTAATACAGGACAAAGTAGGAATAAGCCTCAAACACATAAGCACAGGGCAAATTTGCTTGAACAGAACACCAATGGCTTATGCTTTAAGATCAACCATAGACAACTGGGACCTCATATAATTACAAATCTTTTGTAATGCAGAGGACACAGTCAATAGGACAAAATGGAAACCAGCAAATTGGGAAAAGATCTTTACCAATCTCTCATTCTGTAGAGGGCTAATTTCTAATATATACAAAGAACTCAAGCAGTTAGACTCCAGAGAATCAAATAATTTTATTTTAAAACATGGTACAAAGCTAAACAAAGAATTCCCAACTGAAAAATAAAAAAGTATGGAGAAGCACAGAAAGAAATGCTTAACATCCCCAGTCATAAGGAAAATGCAAATTAAAACAACCATGAGGTACAACCTTATGCTAGTCAGAATCTGTAGGTTCAAACACTCAGGTGGCAACAGATGCTGTCACTGATGTAGAAAAAAGAATCATGCCTCTATTGTTGGTCTTATTTCAAGCTGGAACAACCACTGTAAAAATCAGTTTGGTTGTTCCACATAAAACTGGACATAGTACTACCTGAGGATCTAGCTATCCCATACCTGGGCATATATCCAAGAGATGCTCCAACATATAACAAGGACACATGCTTCACTATTTTCATAGCAGCCTTATTTATAATATCTAAAAGCTGTTAAGAACCCAGAAAGAAGACTAAATTGTGGATGGATCAATCTTTCTTAGAAGGGGGAATTAAATATTCATAGGAGGATATACAGGGACTAAGAGGGAACAGGGACTGAAGTAAAAGCCATACAGAGACTGCCCCACCTTGGGATCCATCTCTTAGGCAGCCACCAAACCCAGTTCCTCTTGATGATATCAATAAGTGCTTGCTGACAGAAGCTTGATATGGATGTCTCTGGAGAGCCTCTGCTAGTGCCATACTTAAACAAATTATGATGCTTGCAGCTAATCATCAGTCTGAGCATGGGCACCCCACTAAAGGATTTAGGAAAAGGGCTTAAGGATCTGAAGTTTTTTTTTTTTTTTTTTTTTTTTTTTTTTTTTTTTTTTTTTTTCAACCCCATAAGTGGAACAACAATATCTACCAACCAAATACTCCAGAGCTCCCAGGTAGTAAAACACTAACCCATGAATATACATGGAGGGACCCATGGCCCCAGCCACATATGTAGCAGAGAATGAAATTGTCTGTCATCAATAAGAAGAGAAGCCATTGATTCTGTAAAGGCTTGTTTCCTCAGTGTGGGTAATGCCAGAGTATTGACATGGGATTAGGTGGGTTGAAGGACCAGCATCCACATAGAAATAGGGTAATGAGGGATGAGAAGGGGAGGAACTTAGAAAGGGGATAACATTTGAAATATAAACACATAAACCGTCTAATAAAAATAAAAATATGCTTCACAGTACAGTTATTTTTTACCATGACAGTAGTTTTTATTGTGTCCAGTAGATATCCAAATCTCTGAAGAAATAATATTGTAAAACTAAATAAATTATATTTGTGTTGAAGGAAAATTATCCAAGAATTTATTTTTAGATCATCCAATTTTTATTTTATATATTCTGTGGTAGTTTTTGGAATTTTCCGTTTTTGCCATCTCTCCAACATTTATTATGCTGTTGAATTTTCACAGTAGTATAAATTTGCTTATATACTTCAGAAATCTTCCACATTTCATTAAAGCTATCTCATCAAAGCAGGTAGTAGTGGATATCATTCTTTTACTATTGGACAGACTTTTCTCCATAAATAATTTTCATTGTTTATTCCTTTGTGATCACATATGTGAAGATTTATGGCTCTATTCAACCATTAAAGTTCTGCCTGGATATTGAATTCTTTTTGCTGAGATGTCCTAATCCAAATTTGAAAAACTCCCCTTGTTCCAGATACTCTGCCAAAGACAACAGTTGCAGTAAATTTAGTCAAAAAAGGCTAATTTTCTGGTCCATTGACGGCATTTTTTAAGTTCAGACTTGGAGGAAGACACTGAAGAATGTAGCTGTGGGAGGTTTGAGTTTGGTTGGAAGTTCCCTTTGCCTTTCATTAGCTTCTGTTTTTTGATTCACCTATTCATGTTGCTTCACAAGAATATGAATTATAAAAGCATCTGTACATTGCTTAGTAGAAGTATCATATCTAATTGTTTTAAATAATTCAAGATGTATCTGCATTCACATTTTTTTTCTCTGTTTGGGAGTTTATCTCATGTATAGTTTCCATAAAAAGTTTTTCCTCATTGATAAACAAATATCTAAATGTTCTTTATAGTATAAAATTATTTTCTGTTCTTCATCTATTTTCTGTTTGAGATAAAAGGTATTTCTGAGAAATTTGCCTATATGTCTGATAAGGACAGGGTATGCATACCTAAAATTAGACAATGATAAAGTGGTATTCACTAATCATGAAGAAATATCTTAGAAATGACAGAGGTTTATGTGGCAGAATATCTTATGGGAATGTATTTCACAAACGTCCTGTAATCAAGACTCAGAGCCAAGTCTCAAAGATGCAAGTCTCTGACCCAGGTGATTTGGCTTGGATATGTTTCTCTTTGCTGCTATCTAATGCCATGGAAACGACAATAAGAGGAAAAATAGGTTTATTTTGGCTCAAATTTAAAGAATATAGCTTCTTATAGCATGGAAGATCTAGTGGTAGAAGTTTGATGAAAATGGTCACATTATATCAGTACTCATAACAATAAAACTGTCTGAAAAAAAAGATTTTTTTCTCCAAAGCTTTTCAAATTACCTATAATACATATAAAAATATAAATATAAATATAAATATATAGTGTAAATAATTTTAACTTGGATTATCAATATTCCACTAACAGCTGTATAGTATATAACAAAAGCATCGGGAACAGGCACGAGAAAATGCATTTAGTGTTTCAAATTTCAAGAGACTCCCAAAACAATACAAGTTATACTTTATGGTTATTTTTCAGAGATAAAAGGTTACCTGTTACTTAAGATACTAGGTACTAAAGCTCAAGTGTAAGTGGATCAAAGATCTCCACATTAAACCAGATACACTGAAACTATTAGAAGAGAAAATAGGGAAAACCTTAGAACACATAAGCACAGGAGAAAATTTTCTGAACAAAACACCAATGGCTCAAGCTCTAAGGTCAAAGATTAACAAATGGGACTTAATGAGATTGCAAAGATTCTGTAAGGCTAAGGATATTGTCAAGAAAACAAAACGACACCCAACAGAATGGGAAAAGATCTTTACCAACTCCACATCAGATAGAGGCCTAATATCCAAGGTATACAAAGAACTCAAAAACCTAGACACCAGAGAATCAGACAACCCTATTAAAAATGGGGTACAGAGCTAAACAAAACGTTCTCAATTGAGGAATATTGAATGGCTGAGAAACACCTGAGGAAGTCCTCAACACCCTTAGCCATCAGGGAAATGCAAATCAAAATAACCCTGAGATTCCACCTCATACCAGTCAGATTGGCCAAGATCCAAAACACAGATGACAGCAGATGCTGGCGAGGTTGCAGAGAAAGAGGAACACTTCTCCACTGTTGGTGGGGTTGTAAACTGTTACAACCATTCTGGAAATCAGTCTGGCAATACCTCAGAAAATTGGACATAGTACTACCTGAAGACCCAGCTATTCCACTTCTGTGCATATACCCCAGAGACACTTTAATATACAACAAAGATAACATGCACCACAATGTTCATAGAGGCTCTATTTATAATAGCCAGAAGCTGGAAAGAACCCAGATGTCCTTCAGAAGATGAATGGATACAAAAATTGTGGTACATTTACACAATGGAGTACTACTCAGCCACCAGAAACAATGACTTAACCAAATTGTTAAGAAAATGACTGCATCTAGAGAATATCATCCTGAGTGAGATAACCCAGTCACAAAAGAACACACATAATATGCAGTCACTGATAGTGGGACGCTAACTCCAGAGGCTCGCACTGCCCCAGAAATAACTCACAGACTGTGTGAAGTCCAAGAAAAAAAGAAAACAAAACAAAACAACAAAAAGAAAGTTTTGCTCAATCCTTACCCACCAAGAACACATTGACAAATTCCGGTTATACCCTGTATTACATGTACTGTTTGCTCATGGTAAAAAAAAAAAAAAAAAAAAAAAAAAAAAATCTTTACACACCAAGAAAACTTTGACTATTTCCAGGTTACATCTTGTTTTACATGTACTTTATGCTCATTGTAACTAGTAAGATCTTAATCACACTATCAAACCTTTAAAAAAAAAAAAAAAAAACAAGTACTGACAAAAATGTATACTTTATGCAAAAAATGCTTAAAATCTGTACATTTATCTTTGTTTTTTCAAATAAAGTTGTAAAAAAAAAAGGATACTAGGTACTATCAACACAGGACTCGGATGATTTAAGCTAAAAAAGGAACTGAAAGCATAAGAGAATTCCTCTCATAGTAATAGAAGGCACGTTGCAAGCTTCAAATGGTTGAAAGCATCAACATAATTCCCCAAGCTTTTCTTGCTTCTCCAGTGCTGATTTTCTTCAGATGGACCTTAACATAATTTCTTGGACACGACTTAGAGACTTCAAGGTGATAATAAAACATCAGTATTATCAAGCTTTAACAGAGCTTTGATCATGCTTAACTGTATATATAGTTCTCCCATTTTAAAAATGAATGTAATAAAACTTGGTTTTCCCCATAGAATTAAATAATATTGAAATGGAGTAAAAGGTTTTATTGACAAATAGAATAGTACCTGTAATCTGTGCACTCTCATTTCACCTCAAAAGAGACACATAAAAAGTTTCTAATTTATCTTTAGGGTACTCTAATTTCATCTGCACGTTCTGATTTGCACAGGATTATTGGGAGTCATATATTTATATACCTCTGATTTATTAACAGAATAAAAGTACTTGGTACTTTGCTGAGTGATCATATTTGGAGGGTACATACTATTTGGTAGAGACAAATATATGAACATCTGTGTAATCAGATCCTAAGACCATCTGGTTGCCACATACATTATGATATACATGTATGTAACTTAATGCATTTGAAAACAAATGGAACATCTTCACTTGTTGAAAATGCACTTTTTATGGTGGAATAATAAAGAAACAGGAAAATTAGCCATTTTTCTAAAGCAAACACTATAAGAAGTTTTCCCAGCAGTTTCACGCCTGGTCATGCAGCCACTGTGTTGAAGACAGCCACCCTCTGGGCATCACACTCACATCACATTGAAAGTAGGAAGGGTGCTCATCTTGAATTCTCTCAAAGCAAGTTAAACCAATTGTTCTGGAAGAACTAAGAAAACAAGTGAGAGTTGACTTTTGTATAGTATTCATCACGACTGTGAGAAAATGTATCAAATTTGTGTAATCGTGCCAAAAATCTG
The DNA here is from genome assembly GCF_963924665.1 of Micromys minutus. NCBI lineage: Eukaryota > Metazoa > Chordata > Mammalia > Rodentia > Muridae > Micromys > Micromys minutus. Next base: position 62,010,871 of record NC_137970.1, on the reverse strand, counting down.
AATTACTGTAAATTTTTGAACACTGTTAAAATTGTAATTGTTAATTGTATTTTGATTCTGATATTGTTTTTATGTTATTGGACTCAGATCCATGCATTATGAACTATGTCACTTAAACTCTAATTTGAGTAAATTACTTTTTGATACTTTAAAAAAAAAGAAAGCAACAACAAATCCTACTCATCCTTGTTATTATTTTGATGCTTATGAATCAAAATAATAACAAGGATGTTATTTTTTTTCTTTAAGGTGCAATAATAACACTGATATCTTGGGGTATCCAATAGCTATTTAATAGCAGTAAAGACACACTTACTAAGAAGAAAAAATTGCCTGGTACTGGAAGCTGAAAACTACTTATAGCTGGTAAGCTTATGGATCTAAGAAGAAAATCTACTACAGCCAAATTCCTAAACCTATGTAATTTTTAACTGCACCTAAAACATATAGATGTGTCTTCTACTAATAGACGTGTCTATTCCTCATTTATTATCCAAGAAGCTTCTTTTTTGTGGTAGAGACCAGTACAAATAGCCATAAGTAGTAAAAATACAGAAAACAACACATTCCTATGTATAGCTTGAATTAAAACATCTACAAGATACATAGGAAACATGGAAAAAGAAGGAGTGGAGGAAACATTTGAGATAAAGGCCTAGGGAATTTTCAGTGAAATGTTGTATCATACAAAGAATAGGGGAGTTTCACCCATGATATTTCAATATTCCTGCCTAAGGACAACCTCAACATACAATGTTGATGTGGAATAATAAAATCTCAGAATGATACTGCTATACAAAGAGCTGCAAGAAATTGTGGAATTCTGAGAATAGGTTAAGTAGTTTTCTCACAGTGAAGAATCACAGTGATCATGTAAAATCATGTATATTTTAGCAAAACTGAATGAACTCTTCAGGTCATAAGTATTAGTCAGGGTTCTCTAATATGGTAGTGTCTATATAGTAAGATCATCTGTTGGTCACTTACAGTTTGTTGTCTAACTTCCCAACAATGGTCGGCAGCAGCTCTGAGTGTTAGTCCAAGGATCTGGCAGATGCTTAATTCCACAAAGCAAGCAGATTAAGACAAAGTGCCTTTCTTCCTGAAATGTTTTTATGTAGGTCTCAAATAGAAAGTGTATCTCAGAATAAAGGTGTGCACAACCAGACTTGAAACTGGGACTTGCTTTGTTCCAGATAGCCTTTTGCTCAGAGATCCCCTTGCTTTAGTGTGCTAAGTTTCATAAACTCTATGCCTCAATGTCAAAATCAAAAGTGAGCCTCCCAATTCTGGATTGTGGTGCAATCCAGATATAGTCAAGTTGACAACAAGGAATAGCCACTACATCATATTTATATATTTATGTGTTTAACACATAAACAATAAAAATTAATGAAGACAAAGAACATTTTGAGTATCATTGGTGTTAATTATTTGCATTTTGTCTAGGCGTTGGTGTTAACTGTTCCCATTTTTTCTAGTGTGCCTGACTCACTATAAAATGGGCTGTTTCCCCCCTCTTCTCTCTGTCTTTCCTTCTTGCTCTTGCTCTGTCCTCTTGACCCTTCCCACACTCTTCCTATTCCCCTTCCCCCTCCATGTGCTCATGACTAGCCTCTACTCTTCTACTCTCTCTGTTTCTTTCTGTCTCTCTCTGTTTCTATCTGTCTATCTCTGTCTCTCTGTCTCTGTCTCTCTCTGTCTCTCTCTCTCTCTCTTTGTCTCTCTCTGTCTCTCTCTCTCTCTCTCTCTCTCTCTCTCTCTCTCTCTCTCTCTCTCTCTCTCTCTCTCTCTCTCTCTCTTACATTCTTTCTCTCCCAGCTCCTTTAATAATTTCTATTCAATACTATAATATCTTATGCCTGCTCCCTCAGGAAAAATGATGCTTCAGTTGGGCTTGCAGAGGAACTGCCTTCCCCCACACCTGTCTTTATATTCACCAAACACATTTCTTCTTTTTTATAATTTTATAAAATATATTAGCCTTGTTAAAGACTTGGAAGTAACTAGTCTTAGGTTGTCCATTGTTGGGGGATTTTACTATTACAATAATACTGTTGGTTGTTAGACATCTGTCCATTTTATTTTGGTGGTTCATATATCCTAAAGAATATATTTGTTTCTTCTATAATTTTCAGATTTGAGGCATCTATACTTTCAAATAATCTTTAATATTTCTCTGTATTTCATTGGAATATGTAGTAACCTCCCAATTTTAGGTGTAGTTATTTTTGAGGAATATATGTTTTGAAGAAGTTTGGTACTTCTTTCTATTGGTTACATTGTCTAGGAATTTGTTTATGTTATTTATTTTTAAATGAAACAACTTTTTAATGAATTTCATATATCAATTATTTTATCTCTGTTTTGTTAATTCTGTCATGCTATTTACAACATTTTGCTGGCAAATTCTTTTGGGTTTTGATGGTCTTGTTTTCTAAGAAATTGCAGAGTGTTGCTAAAATATTCATTCAAGAATCTTCTGATGTTTTAACGTAAGTATTTCTAACTATATACTTTTCTCTTAGAACTTTCTCAGCTATATTACTTTCAAAAGTTGTATTTTCATGTTCATTTATTTCACTTTATAAAAATTCTAAGTGCCCTCTCTGATATCTTCACTGTCATAATGCTTATTTCTGACTCATAGTATCAGTTTCCATATAAAGTTTTATAATGTCCATGTAGAAAATTCCATGAAGCTTCTGATCATTTGGATTAAATGTGAAAATCATAAAGAATAGGATAGAAAATATTTGACCTTTGGGAAAAAGATGCAATCATGATCACATAAACATTTTTTTTTTTAACTTGGGGATTCTTATTTTTTCTTTTGCTCATGCTAGTGCTCAATCTGTGTTAGGAAAGCTCTTAATATCTGATAGACCATTCTTCAGAGTTACCATTTTACTGTTTTTATAAATGGCCTCCGATGACCCCACTTGACTTTTCACATTGAGAGCTACTCAGATGTTCTTACTCTTTCAGGATGCTACATGTAATTGTCCCTCAAGCGATTAATATTCTAGGTGAGTGTGAGATGGGTATTTTACAAATGGGGATGAGCTACTGCAATGAAATTAGTACAGTTAGAGAGATTCTCTTTTCTCTTTCAAGACCTGTGAATTAATCATCTTGCTAAAAGGACACCGTTGTAGGTATCTTTTATAGTCCTTTCATTTCTGCATTAGTAAGCTCTATAATAGTTAATGACAGATTGGTGTCTCTAAAATTTTATCTACCTCTAACATCATGTTCTGCCCTATCAAGCTTCAAAGTATTCCTCAGCCAATTAGATATCTTCCAAGCAACAAAGACAGGGACATGATTCATTTGCCCTTGAAAATTAAACGAGCCTTCTCCTTGCAGATGTCATCCTTTCACATATCAACTCTAGACCCTCTTGATCTCTACAGTTCTGTTTTTCAGGTATTATCTCTCCAACAGTTTTTAAAAGACAAATTTGAGAAACCTAAGCTTGTGGATATTTCCTGATATCATGAACCCATGTATACAGCTCAGGTTCTTTTTTCCTTAAATATGGTTTTGATTGACTGTTTTTCAACTTATAATTGTATCATTCCCCAATTCTGTTTCTACCCTCTAAGCACTCCCATATATATCATTGCTCTTTTTCAAACCATGCCTTCTCACTTTTCTACTAATTGTTGGTAGATACATACATACATACTTACATACATACATACATACATACTTACATACATACATACATACATACAACCGTATATATACTAAATACAACTTTCCTAACATGTATGTTATTTATATGTATATTTCTTATAAAAGTAACTTTTATTGATGTGATTCTTTTCACAGAGGCTTACTGCTAAATGAGCTTATCTTTTCTAGTTCTTTCTCAACTTTGGCTGGCTGATTCAAATTACATATTCTGGTTCAATTTCCTATTCAAACTGTCTAATATAATCTGGCTTCTTTTGGCTTCTCACTGAATTTCTCTGGTCTCACATCAATTCTAGAAATTTGTTCTAATAGTCTTGTTCATACTTATTTTCTAGCTTCAAATGTCTCTGCTGACTTTCACTGCAAAAATGCTGTATTGAAGTAGCTGCTTCAACTCCAGTCTCTGAACTCATCTTTATAACTTTACCTACTTTACTTGTGATTAAAGGTGGATAAAACGGTATGTTTACAGTCCAGCCTCATTACAAAGTCCTTGAAGTTCTTTGTATGTGATCCTTTCCAAAAGAAGCCATGTTACTGGATTAAAAATCTTCTACAGTTTCCAAGTTTGATTATTCACTATACTACATAACAAATTGGTGCATTCTTTACCAGGACAAACTATTTTTACACACTCTGAATACATTAGTTGTATGTTGTAGAGTGTTCAGATAATTCACTATTTAGCAATAGATACTTTCTCAAGGTGATGTTCAACTAATTCACTCCAAGTCTCATGACATTTAAAAATGGATATTCTATCCAATGATGGCTTTCTCTTCCAAAAAAAAAAATGATCCTTCCAAATCCTACAGCTGAATTTGTTTCATAGCATAGGAGAACTGTGGACTTTAAAAGAGAGTAGTCTCCCCATCCTTTCAACCCTGACCCACTGACCAGGGAACTGCATAACTAAGGCTGTGGTCTCTTTGAGCCTTCTCTTTTACACTTTTATTTCATTGTTTTTTTTCATAGATGTCTGAAAGTTTTATTTCATCATTTATATGAAGTACTTTTTCCTATTCTAAATTTCTACTCACACAACTCACATAGAAGATGAATCTAGGCTATAAATTTATAATTAAATAATCTATGTTCTTTGAAATGTGTTACTGTTTGCTTTTTGCTATAAATGGAAAATTCACAAAGACCATGTAATGACTGGAATGCTAAATTTAGAGCATGTATGCTGAATTTAACCAGAAAAATGATAATATAGATATTTAAAATAGAAATTATTAAAGATACAGTTAATTTACTGTTATGTGTTTTATTTTCATATACATGCACATACAAACATTTACACATGGTAGGGAAGGCATGCTGTGCCACACAAAACATAACAATATAACAAAGTGTTAATATGAATATACTCTGAAGTTTACTAAATTGATATTAACTATTCTATTAACAAAGGTAGCAATTCTTTATAAATCAACAAATCAAGTTTTTAGAAAATAAGAGAAAACTTTTGACAATATTTTGAGGATGATTAATCTCTTTGTACTTAAGAAACTATCATACATGCTCAATTTGGGAACACATATACTAAAAGTGGAACCATACAGAGAAGATCAGCATAATCATTGCCCAAAGATAACACACAAGCATTTTATAGCTTTATAAATAATTTCCCACCAGCAAAAATGGAAGAAGAAATGTGGGATTGAAGAGCCAGAGTGGAAATGTGAGAGGTCCAGTTCAGTAGAAGCCCTGAGGCCAGGTAACTGTCAACCAGCAGGTGTTTTCTGAACTCCTGATTGCAAATCCTCTTTGCCTGGATGCACCACATGGGGCAAATGTATAAGGCTCTAGGGAAGACCCAAACCCCACCTCCACAGGAGACAGTAATGTAGAATCTAGCCAAATCAGCCACTCCCTAAGTCCCTACCCTGCACAAACAGACACACAGACACACACAGACACACACAGACACAAACACACACACACACACACACACACGTATCATTAGAATAAAACAACTATGACCAATTTTAGAGGCAAATGTATGGGAATCCGGTGGTTGGATCCTGGGCTGTTTAAAAAGAACAAAACAAAGGAGAGAGGTGGGAGCAAAAATAAAGACACATGTTGAAATCTTCTCCTCGGTCCTGGCTCCTTTGTGGTTCTGACTCCCTCGTCCTCTGTTAACGCTTTATCCCAGAGCCTTATCTCAGGCTCTGCACTTTTCTAACAGGCAGGCATGGGGTTTATGGCCCTGGTCAGAAGGGCTATGATCTGTGCACCGAACTGAGTCTTGGCCCGCCAGAGTTCACAGGCCTCGTGGCACCCTGCTGGAATTTGTTTCCTATGCCTCCCAGCCTGAACTCCTCTGGGCCTGGCAGAGAGCTCCAGAAGCAGCCTTCCCTGGGACCTGCTGTGAGGAGCAACCTTCCTGGAAGGAGCAGAGCTGGAACCGCCCCCCACCTCCAGCCAGTTAAGTACAACAAAGAAACACAAACACTACCACTAACAACATAAAAACAACAAGAGTTAATAATCATTGGTCATTAATGTCTCTCAACATTAATCAACTAAACCTCCTAATAAAAAGAACCAGGCTAACAGGACACATGTAATAAAACAAGATCTATCTTTCTGTTGCTTACAAGAAACACAACTGAGCAACAAACATATATATTACCTCAGAGTAAAGGGTTGGAGAAAAGTGTTCCAAGCAAACCAATATAAGAAATAAGCTGGAGTAGCCGTACTAATATCTAATAAAATAGATTTTCAACCACAAGTAACCAAAAGAGATAAGAAAGTATACCTCAAAAGTACTCATCACAGGAAAAAAATACCAAGATGAAACCTCAATTTTGAACATCTATGCCCCACATGCAAGGACACACATACATGTAAAATAAAACTTTACTAATGCTTAATTAATACATTATTCTTAATACATTAGTAGTGGGGGACCTCATCACCCCACTCTCATCAGTGAACAGGTAATCAAGACAGAAACTAAACAGAGAATTAATAAAACTAACAGACACTATGAATCAAAGGAAACTAACAGATAAATACAGAACATTTTGTTCTAAACACAAAAGAGTATACATTCTTCTCAGTAACTTATGAAACCTTCTCCAAAACTGGCCATATGTATGACTTAGTTTGCACAAGCTAAATTATGTTTTTATACGAACTATTGTGAATTAATGGATGACAATATGATACTCATCTGTTTTAGATTTTTGGTTGCTTTGAAAAATAGTTTCTGAGGATAACATCTTAGAAAAGAAAATGCCTATTTTAACTCATAATTCCAGGATATGACAAACTATTTTGAGAAAATAAAATTATTAGGAACTTAAAGAAGTCAGTCAAACTACATAAAAGCAGAAGGAAAGTGAATACATACCATGCCTATTTTCAGCTTGCTTTCTCCATTCATATAATGAATGCAGTATCCTCTGAAATGCTGCCTTCCACAGAGGTTGAGCCATTCCACCTTAGTAAAATCATGATAATCCCCATCATACAGGGCCACTGGCCACCCTGATCTAACTAATTCTACATTGATCATTTTTTCCCTAGTGATTCTATACATTGTATTCTTGATAATTAAAAATATTCATCAAAATGTCACAAGCTAAATTGTTTCAGATAAATTAGGTATATCTCATAGGCTTATAAGTTATTAGGTTACATTAATATGTCAAAGTTCAAAGTGCTCAAGTCTTTTTGAGTAGATGGTAAATGTTTTAGGGGAGAGTTTTAACATCATGGACCTAGTATTATAAAAGCAGCAATAGACATTAAAATAGATATTTTGATGTTGTTGTTGTTATAATTTACGACAATCATGCTAATAAACTATATTTTTAATTGAAGAATTTTATTTAAAAAAAAACAAAGATAAATGTACAAATTTTTAAGCATTTTTTTAAGGTTTGACACTCTGCATTAAGATCTTACTAGTTACAATGAGCAAAAAGTATATGCAACACAGGATGTAACCCGGAATTGGTCAACATTTTCTTGGTATGTAAGGATTGAGCCTAATTTTTTTTTTCTTTCCCTTGAACTTCACACAGTTTGTGAGTTGTTTCTGGGGCAGGCCAAGCCTCTCGGGTTAGAATCCCACTATCAGTGACTGCATATTATATCTGTTCTTTCGTGACTGGGTTATCTCACTCAGGATGATATTCTCTAGATGCAGCCATTTTTTAAAAAAATTTAGTTAAGTCACTGTTTCTGATAGCTGAGTAGTACTCTATTGTGTAAATGTACCACAATTTTTGTATCCAATAATCTACTGAAGGACATCTGGGTTCTTTCCAGCTTCTGGCTATTATAAATAGAGCTGCTATAACCATTGTGGTGCATGTATCTTTGTTGTATATTGGAGTGTCTCTGGGGTACATGGGTACATGCGCAGAAGAGGAATAGCTGGATCTTCAGGTAGTACTATGTCCAATTTTCTGAGGAATCACCAGACTGATTTCCAGAGTGGTTGTATCAGTTTACAACCCCACCAACAGTGGAGAAGTGTTCCACTTTCTCCACAACCTTGCCAGGATCTGCTGTCATCTGAGTTTTGGATCTCAACCAATCTGACTGGTTTGAGGTGGAATCACAGGGTTGTTTTGATTTGCATTTCCCTGATGGCTAAGAAATTCTAGCACTTCCTCAGATGTTTCACAGCAATTCCATATTCCTCAATTGAGAACATTTTCTTTAGCTCTGTACCCCATTTTTTAATAGGGTTGTTTGATTCTCTGGTGTCTAGCTTTTTGAGTTCTTTGTATACCTTTGATATTAGGCCTCTATCTGATGTGGAGTTCGTAAATATCATTTCCCGTTCTATTGGCTGTCGTTTTGTTTTCTTGACAATGTCCTTAGCCTTACAGAAACTTTGAAATCTCATTAAATCACATTTGTTAATCTTTGACCTTAGAGCTTGAGCCATTGGTGTTTTGTTCAGAAAATTTTCTCCTGTGGCTATGTATTCTAAGGATTTCCCTGATTTCACATCTAATAGTTTCAGTGTATCTGGTTTAATGTGGAGATCTTTGATCCAATTACACTTGAGCTTTTTTACAAAGAGATAAGAAAGGGTCTATTTTCATTCTCCTACATGCTAAGTGCCAGTTGGACCAACACCATTTGTTGAATAGTCTGTCCTTTTATCATTGGATGTTTACAGCTTCTTTGTCAAAAATCAGATGGCCATATACTTGAGGGCTCATTTCTGGATCTTCTAATCTATTCCATTGATCCACATACCTATTTCTGTACCAGTACCATGCAGTTTTCAGCACAATTGCCTTGTAATATAGCTGGAGGTCAGGGATAGTGATTCCCGCAGATGTTTTCTTGTTGTTGAGGATGGATTTTGCTATTCAAGGTCTTTTGTTAGTCCAGATAAAATTGCACATTGATCATTCCAACTCAATGAAGAACTGGGTTGGAATTTTTATGAGGATTGCATTGAATCTGTAGATTGCTTTTGGTAGGATGGCCATTTTTAACATGTTGATCCTTCCAATCCATGAGCAAGGGAGATCTTTCCATTTTCTGAGATCTTCCTTGATTTCCTTCTTTAGAGGTTTGAAGTTCTTATCATACAGTTCCTACACTTGTTTGTTAGAGTTATACCCAGATATTTCATTGTTTTTGTGACTATTGTTAAGGCTATCTTTTCCCTAATTTCATTCTCTGCATATCTGTCCTTTGAATATAGGAAGGCTACTTATTTGTTTGAGTTCATTTTATATCCAGCCACTTTGCTGAACTTGTTTATCAGCTGTAGGAGTTCTCTGGTGGATATTGTGGGGTCACTTAATTACACTATCATGTCATCTGCAAAGAGTGATGTTTTTACCTCTTCCTTTCCGATTTGTATCCCATTGATCTCCTTTTGCTGTCTAATTGATCCAGCCAGGACTTCCAGTACTATGTTGAATAGGTAGGGGGAGAGGGGGCAGCCTTGTCGAGTCCCTGATTTTAGTGGGATTGCTTCTAGTTTCCCACCATTGAGTTTGATGTTGGCTGTTGGTTTGCTGTATATTGCTTTTATTATATTTAGGTATGGTCCTTGGATTCCTGTCCTTTCCAAGACTTTTAACATGAAGGGGTGTTGAATTTTGTCAAATGCTTTCTCAGCATCTAGTGAGATGACCATGTGATTTTGTTCTTTGATTTTGTTTATATGGTGGATTACATTGATGGATTTCCTTATATTAAAACATCCCTGCATCCCAGGTATGAAGCCTACTTGGTCATGGTGAATGATTGTTTTGATGTGTTCTTGGATTCGGTTTGCAAGGATGTTTTTGAGTTTTTTTGCATCAATGTTCATAAGTGAGATTGGACTGAAGTTCTCTTTCCTTGTAGGGTCTTTGTGTGGTTTAGGAAGTAGGGTTATTGTAGCCTCAGGAAATGAGTTAGGTAGTATTCCATATGATTCTATCTTGTGGAATAGTTTGGAGAGTATTTGTGTTATGTCAGCAATAAATGTCTGATAAAATTCTGCACTGAACCTGTCTGGATCTGGGCTTTTTTTGGTTGGGGGTCTTTTGATGGCTTCTTCTATTTCTTTAGGTGTTATGGGATTATGTAGACGGTTTACCTGGACCTGGGTTAACTTTAGGATTTGCATCTGTCTAAGAATTCATCCATTTTTTCCAAATTTTCCAGTTTTGTTGAGTATAGGCTTTTGTAGTAGGATCTGATGATTTTTTTGAATTTCCTCAGTTTCAGGTGTTAGTCTCCATTTTCCTTTCTGATTTTGTTACTTTGTATACTCTTTGCCCTCTAGTTAGTATGGCTAAGTGTTTATCAATCTTTTTGATTTTCTGAAAGAACCAGCTCTTGTTTTTTTTTTTTTTTTTTTTCCCCAATGGTTCTTTTTGTTTCTATTTGGTCTATTTCTGCCCTAATTTTGATTATTTCTTGCAGTCTACATCTTTTGGGTATATCTGCTTCCTTTGGTTCTAGAGCTTTTGGCTGTGCTGTCATGTTGCTGATATATGCTCTCTCCAGTTTTTTTTTTTTTTTTTTTTTTGGAAGCACTCAGAGCTATTAGTTTTTCTCTCAGTACTGCTTTCATTTTATCCCATAGGTTTGGGTATGTTGTGTTTTCGTTTTGAGAAGAAGTTGCATTCTTTTACTTTAGGATGATATGATCTGTAGATATCTATTAATTCCTGTTCCTTCATAGTCTCTGCTAGTTTTACAGTGTCCTTGTTCAGTTTCTGTTTCCTTGATCTGTCCATTGGTGAGAGTGGGGTATTAAATTCTCACACTATTACTGTGTGGGGTGAAATGTATTTTTTGTGCTTTAGTAGGGTTTCTTTTATGAATATGGGTACTCTTGTATTTGGAGCATATATGTTAATGATTGAAATTTTCTCTATGATTTTGTTAAAGATATTTACTGTGCCTCTTAGTTGATATTCTTCTCCCTCTTCTATTCCTGTTATACTTAGGTTTGGACTTCTCATTGTGTCCTGGATCTCCTGGACATTTTGGGTTAGGAGCTTTTTGGTTTTTGCATCTTCTCTGACTGTTTTGTCTATGGTTTCATTGTTGTCTTCGGCTCCCAAAATTCTCTCTTCCATCTCTTGTATTCTGTTGTTAATGCTTGCATCTGTGACTCCTGATTTCTTTGTTAGGATTTCTACTTCTTGTGTTGTCTCTTTTAGTGTTTTCTTTATTTTGTCCATTTCTGTTTTAAATTTCTTCTTCCATTCCTTCATCTCTTTGGTTCTGTTTTCTTCTAGTTCTTTGAGTTCTTTGAGTGTTTTTCTTGTTTCTTCTTTAAAAGTCTAATTCTTTTTATTTTCCTCCTGTTTTGTTTAAGGTCTCCATCATCATCTTGAGGCAGGATTTCATGTCTGAGTCTTCTTTTTCTGGAGTGTTTTGTATTCCACTGTTTGCTATGATGGGAGAGCTGGGTTCTAGGGTTGCCAGGTTGTCTTAGTTTCCCTGGGATATGCTCTTTCGCTTTCCTCTTTCCATCTTGTTTTCAGTGATAGATTCTTGCCTTTTCCTTGTACCTGGCCTGTGTCCCTTGATCTCCACTGGTCCAGGTCCAGTGGAGATCAAGGGACCATCCACCAGGTCCATCCACTAGTGGATGGTCCAAGCCCTGTTCTGTGTCCCAAAGCCGCTGGATGGGAACAGATGTCCCAATGTTGGGTTCCTGGTCTCTGGATCAGGCAGGCAGTGGTGTGCTTTTTGTGTGCCCTCGGCAGAAATCTCTCTGCCCACAGGGTACTTAGATCACCTTCTTACCAGCCCTTTATATCTGGGGCTCCACTGGTCCAGGTGTTAATAAACTTTATAAACAAACACATTTTACTTGAAATACTCTGTGGTAATGTAATGGTAGTATAACCAACCCATCTTGTTTCTTCCACAACTGTAACCTTCACTTTCTTTAGACATGAGGTTGGCATAATTAGACTATGCTAACCTTAAAAGTTTTAATATAAAGAGATTTGAAGAAAGTAGTATAAAAAAACAAAAAAAAAAAAAAAATGATTTTCAAGGATGCCAGTCCATATTCAAGGCAATGGCATTGGTTATGAGAGATAAATTCTCATCTTTCATATATGCCACCTTGTTTAATATATAGTAAAATAAATTATTCTGTTTCTAAGTACAGCTATGACTGTGTTCTGTGATATTAATATAGCAGGTAAGCACATAATTTTATAAATCAGTATTATAAATGAGTAAATTTATACCGGTATTTCTCACATAAATAGAAGTTAAGAAAAATTATTTTCGAGAGCAGAGCATTGCCTACCTGCCACCCGGATCGGCGGCTCATAGAGGCTGAGCAACTGCGATTGGGAACAGAAAATTAGAACTTCTGTTTCCACCCGGAGGCCACTTCCGGACGCAGAGCGGAGCCTGGCCTACCTGCCACGCAGAATGGCGGCTCATAGAGGCTGAGCAACTGCTGAGTGGGAGACCTAGACTGCAAGGGAGCAGAGAGATCTCTGTAGAGTGCACACGAAAAGTGCACCCCCTGCCTTGCCCTGCCCTGCCGTGCCTGATCCAGCAAACAGAAACAGAACGTTGGAACTTCTGCTCACACCTGACGACTCTGAGGCATAAAACAGGGCTCGACCCATCTGACACCTGAACCAATAGAGAACCAGGGACACAGACCAGATACAAGGGAAAGGCAAGAACATATCACTGACAACAAAATGGCAAGAGGAAAGAGAAAGAGTATATCCCAAGGAAACCAAGACAATCTAGAAACACCAGAGCCCAGCTCTCCCATAACAGCAAACATCGGAATTCCAAACACTCCAGAAAAAGAAGACACAGACCTGAAATCATACCTCAAGATGCTGATAGAGATACTTAAACAAGATAGGGAGGTAAAGCAAAAAGATTCAGAAGCTTTTAAAGAAGAAACAAGAAAAACACTCAAAGAAATCAAAGAACTAGAGGAAAACAGAAGCAAAGAAATAAATGAATGGAAGAGGGAAATTAAAACAGAGTTTGACAAAATAAAGCAAACACTAAAAGAGATAACCCTAGAGTCAGAACACCAAAAAAAAAAAAAAAAAAAAAAAATCAGGAGTCACAGATGCAAGCATTTCCAATAGATTACAAAAGATCGAAGAGAGAATCTCGGGGGCAGAAGACAACATTGTAAACATAGACAAAACAGCCAGAGAAGATGCAAAAAACAAAAAGCTCCTAACCCAAAATGTCCAGGAAATCCAAGACACAATGAGAAGACCGAACCTAAGGATAATAGGAATAGAAGAAGGAGAAGAGTATCAACTAAGAGGCACAGTAAATATCTTCAACAAAATCATTGAAGAAAACTTCCCTACCCTCAAGAATGAGATGACCACGAGCATAAAAGAAGCCTTCAGAACTCCAAATAGGTTGGACCAAAAAAGAAATACCTCCCGACACATAATAGTAAAAACATCAAGTGCCCAAAGTAAAGAAAGAATACTAAAAGCAGTAAGGGAAAAAGGTCAGGTAACATATAAAGGCAGACCAATCAGACTCACACCCGATTTCTCAACAGAGACTATGAAAGCTAGAAGAGCCTGGACAGACATCATGCACTCCTTAATAGAGCACAAGTGCCAGCCCAAGCTGCTATACCCAGCAAAACTATCAATCACCATCGATGGAGAGATGAAGATATTTCAAGACAAATCTAAATTCACACAATATCTGACCACAAACCCAACACTACAACGAATTATAGGTGGAAAACCCAATACAATGAGGGAAAATATAGCCTAGTATAAACAAGAAAACTCCTAAACCAGTAAACTAAAAAAAGAAAAAAACACAGACACAACTCAACCCAAAAAAGCAATAATGGCAGGAAACAGAAACAACTATTCCTTGTTATCTACTAACATAAATGGTCTCAACTCCCCAATAAAGAGACATAGACTATCAGACTGGATACATAAACAAAATCCAGCCTTTTGCTGCATACAGGAAACTCATCTCAGAGACAAAGACAGACACTATCTCAGAGTAAAAGGGTGGGAAATAAGCTTCCAAGCAAACAGCTCCAAGAAGCAAGCTGGAGTGGCTATTCTAATATCGAATAAAGTAAATTTCCAACCAAAAGTTATCAAAAAAGATAAGGAAGGACACTTTTTACTCATTACCAGGGAAATTTGTGAGAAGGAACTCTCAATCCTTAACATATATGCTCCAAATAAAAAATCACCCACATTCATAAAACAAACCCTACTAAAGCTCAAAAAATACATTTCACCCCACACAATAATAGTGGGAGACTTTAATACCCCACTCTCACCAATGGACAGATCAGGGAAACAGAAACTGAACAAGAACACTGCAAAACTAGCAGAGACTTTGAACCAACTAGAATTAATAGATATATACAGAACATACTATCCCAAAGTAAAAGAATACACCTGCTTCTCACCACCCCATGGAACCTTCTCGAAAATTGACCACCTAATTGGACACAGAGCGAGCCTGCATCAATATAAGAAGATTGAAATATTCCCATGCATCCTCTCAGATCAACATGGTCTACAGCTGGTCTCTAACAACAACAAAGACAACAAAAAGCCCACATACACATGGAAACTAAACAATGCTCTGTTAAAGGATAGCAGGGTCAAAGAAGAAATAAAGAAAGAAATTAAGGATTTTCTAGAATTCAACGAAAACTAAAACACAATATACCCAAACCTATGAGATGCAATGAAAGCAGTACTGAGAGGAAAACTCATAGCCCTAAGTGCTTCCAAAAAGAAACTGGAGAGAGCTCACATCAGCAACCTGACAGCACCGCTAAAAGCCCTAGAACAAAAAGAAGCAGATATACCGAAAAAGAGTAGACAGAAAGAAATAATCATAATTAGGGCAGAAATAGACCAAATAGAAACAAAAAGAACCATTGAAAAAAATCAACAAAACCAAGAGTTGGTTCTTTGAGAAAATCAACAAGATTGATAAACCCCTAGCCAGACTAACGAGAGGGCAAAGAGAGATTATCCAAATTAACAAAATCAGAAAGGAAAGAGGCGACATAACAACTGAAACTGAGGAATTTCAAGAAATCATCAGATCCTACTACAAAAACTTATACTCCACAAAATTGGAAAATCTGGAGGAAATGGACAAATTCCTAGACAGTTACAAGGTCCCAAAGTTAAACCAGGACCAAGTAAACCATCTAAATAACCCTATAACACCTAAAGAAATAGAAGAAGTCATCAAAAGCCTCCCAAGCAAAAAAAGCCCAGGTCCAGATGGGTTCAGTGCAGAATTTTATCAGACATTTATTGAGGATATAACACCAATACTCGCCAAACTATTCCAAAAGATAGAATCAGATGGAATATTACCCAACTCATTTTTTGAGGCTACAATAACCCTCGTACCTAAACCACACAAAGACCCTACGAGGAAAGAGTACTTCAGACCAATCTCACTTATGAACATTGATGCAAAAATACTCAACAAAATCAATGCAAACTGAATCCAAGAACACATCAAAACGATCATTCATCATGACCAAGTAGGTGTTATCCCTGGGATGCAGGGATGGTTTAACATAAGGAAATCCATCAACGTAATCTACCATATAAACAAACTCAAAGACCAAAATCACATGGTCATCTCACTAGACGCTGAGAAAGCATTCGACAAAATCCAACACACCTTCATGTTAAAAGTCCTGGAAAGAACAGGAATCCAAGGCCCATACTTAAACATAATAAAAGCAATATACAGCAAACCAACAGCCAACATCAAACTTAATGGCGAGAAACTTGAAGCAATCCCACTAAAATCAGGGACTCGACAAGGCTGTCCACTCTCCCCCTACCTATTCAACATAGTACTGGAAGTCCTTTCTGGAGTAATTAGACAGCAAAAGGTGATCAATGGGATACAAATCGGAAAGGAAGAGATAAAAACATCACTCTTTGCCGATGACATGATAGTGTACTTGAGTGACCCCAAAAATTCCACCAGAGAACCCCTACAGCTGATAAACAAGTTCAGCAAAGTGGCTGGATACAAAATTAACTCAAACAAATCAGTAGCCTTCCTATACTCAAAGGACAAACATGTGGAGAAAGAAATTAGGGAAAAGGTACCCTTCACAATTGTTACAAAAATTATGAAATACCTTGGTGTGACTCTAACTAAGCAAGTGAAGGACCTGTATGACAAGAACTTCAAACCTCTAAAGAAAGAAATTGAGGAGGATCTCAGAAATTGGAAAGATCTCCCATGCTCATGGATTGGAAAAAAATCAACATCTTAAAAATGGCCATCCTACCAAAAGCAATCTACAGATTCAATGCAATCCCCATTAAAATTCCAACCCAGTTCTTCATGGAATTGGAAAGATCAATGTGCAATTTCATATGGAATAACAAAAGACCTAGAATAGCAAAATCCATCCTCAACAACAAGAAAACCTCTGCGGGAATCACTATCCCTGACCTCAAGCTATATTACAAGGCAATTGTGCTGAAAACTGCATGGTACTGGTACAGAAATAGGCATGTGGATCAATGGAATAGAATAGAAGATCCAGAAATGAGCCCTCATGTATATGGTCACCTGATTTTTGACAAAGGAGCAGTAAACATTCAATGGAAAAAGGACAGCCTATTCAACAAATGGTGCTGTTCCAACTGGCACTCAGCATGCAAAAGAATGAAAATAGACCGGTTCTTATCTCCTTGTACAAAGCTCAAGTGTAAGTGGATCAAAGATCTCCACATTAAATCAGATACACTGAAACTATTAGATGAGAAAGTAGGGAAAACCTTAGAACACATAGGCACAGGAGAAAATTTCCTGACCAAAACACCAATGGCTCAAGCTCTAAGGTCAAAGATTAACGAATGGGACTTAATGAGATTGAACAGTTTCTGTAAGGCTAAGGACATCGTCAAGAAAACAAAACGGCAACCAACAGAATGGGAAAAGATCTTTAAAAACACCACATCAGATAGAGGCCTAATATCCAAGGTGTACAAGGAACTCAAAAAGCTAGACACCAGAGAATCCAATAACACTATTAAAAAATGGGGTATAGAGCTAAACAAAACGTTTTCAGATGAGGAACACCAATTGGCCTAGAAACATCTGAGGAAGTGCTCAACATCCTTAGCCATCAGGGAAATGCAAATCAAAACAACCCTGAGATTCCACCTCATACCAGTCAGATTGGCCAAGATCCAAAACTCAGATGACAGCAGATGCTGGCAAGGCTGCGGAGAAAGAGGAACACTTCTCCACTGTTGGTGGGGATGCAAGCTAATACAACCACTCTGGAAATCTGTCTGGCGATACCTCAGAAAATTGGATATATTACTACCTGAAGACCCAGCTATTCCACTTCTGGGCATATACCCCAGAGACACTTTAATACACAACAAAGATATATGCACCACAATGTTCATAGCGGCTCTATTTATAATAGCCAGAAGCTGGAAAGAACCCAGATTTCCTTCAGAAGATGAATGGATACAAAAATTGTGGTACATATACACAATGGAATACTACTCAGCCACCAGAAACAATGACTTAACCAAATTCTTAAGAAAATGGCTGCATCTAGAGAATATCATCCTGAGTGAGATAACCCAGTTACAAAAGAACAAACATAATATGCAATCACTGATAGTGGGATGCTAACCCCAGAGGCTTGCACTCCACCAGAAACAACTCACAGACTGTGTGAAGTCCAAGAAATAAAGAAAACAAATATATATATATATATATATATATATATATATATATATATATATATATATTTACAAAACAAGAAGACTTTGACTATTTCCATGTTGCATTTTTTTTTTGCATGTACTTTATGCTTATGGTAACTATTAGGTTTTCAATGCATACTGTCAAGCCCTTGAAAAAAATCAAGTACTGACTAAAAAATATATTCACGTGGTTTTATGTAAAAATTATTTTAATGTCTGAAAAAACAGTACTGACAAAAATGTATAATTTTAAGCAAAAAAATGTTTAAAATCTTTACATTTATCTTTGTTTTGTAAAATAAAGTCGTTTAAAAAAATAAATATGTAAATAAAAAAAAGGAAATAATATTTTCTTCTATATTGTCTTTTTCTTTGCTGTTGTTAAAACTCAGGGTACTTTTTTTCTTAATCTCAGAATGTATATGTAGATTTATACTGAGAGATTGCAGAATTTTGTACAAAGTTACCATAACTTCTGGTATATTTGCCATCATCAAGTGAACAATTTGATACAAGGTAAGTTTGAAAAGCATATAATAATGAGAATAAAAAAAACAGATTTAAGATCATATTCTCCCATTAGTTTCATATACAGAAGATGGAAGCTGATTTATCTCATGATAAGTAGATTTTAAACAATATTTCTTAAATCATCTTCATTTAAAATACCATATGTAATCTTTTTATTTATAGTTTACATACACTTTATTTACCATTAGTGTTCTGAAAGTCCCTACAGTATATTGTGTAATAGAGATACAGGAAAATGTTCACATATGTCTTGTACTAAACAATAGTTTATTGCGATATCCTATTGGAGAGCACAAACAAAATTCTAGTGTTTATAACATCATCATTTAAATATACTATGTTGTATAAATCTGTATGAACTGAAACATGTTTTATCATTATGATTAACTCATAATTCCTGAAGTTTTTGCTCAACCTTAAGTTTAAACATTTCATACCTCTGACAAGTAATTTTGAAGGCTATCACAGTTATCATCACCCGTGACAAAAAAGCTGCTTTAACATATTCTACAGTATACTAGAAAATGATTTTATGCTGGAGGTAGGCAACTAAGCTTTCACAGTTCCAAATATTGTTCTGTGCTTTGTAAAGAATTAATCTTTACTTCCCAATAAGTGTAGCTCTCTTGTTTCAGCTATTGTGATGAATTTGTTTCACATGCCTAACTTAAAAATGTAATTAAGTCTTTTATATCCCCAGTTATCTCAGTGGAATAATTGTGGTTGTCAAGATCAGTTTAATTTTTGCCTTCTGGTGTGGTATTTTATGTTCCCCCTTAAACTAAAATGACAGTCATCCTAGAATATGAAAAAAGAGAATGCCTTGTTAGATTGTACAGATGTGTTAGAATATATTTGTCTTCAAGGTCTCATAATTTATAGTTTATCATAACTTGGATATTTGTAGTTTTATATTGTATTATTATTATATATCAAAGTAACCTTTAATACATGCTCACAGTAAATAAGAAAAGTCTAAATAGCAGAAATATAATGTTTAGACATTAGTGCTAATTACAGTGAAATTTAGTTTTTCTAAGACAATAAATATATTAAGTAAGTTATATGAAACGTAAATGTTTCCCAATATACCCCATGTTATACTACACATACTCAGAATTGTTTCCTGATGTTCTGAGGGTCTGAAGACAGATGAAGAAATTTATTATTATACCTATAAACATTAATGTACAGATAACACAGTCATTAATGAATATCATTGCCCAGGGATTTGGAGAATTCAACTATACTGTAGTATTTTTCCATAGAATAGTCTCATTTCATTTTCATGAATATTAACATGCCCTAATTTATGAGCAGAATGGTTTCATTAATAGTGAAAAGTATTTAAAGTATAATTTTAAATAAAAAACTAAAATAATACTTACATGATTCTGGCAAAACTATATTTCCATTAATCTGGGCTATCTAGGCCTGTCAGCAGAACAAAGAGTCAAAAAATATAATTTTATGCTTGTGTTTATTCTTACTAAAACTGATTCATTGATATGAAATCACTAATTAAAATTTTTCATCCTCAATTGAATAATTTGTCTTATTTTCAAACAAAAACTGATTGAATTAATTATAGTTAAATCTTAATTAAGAAAAAAGAGGATACCTATGTATTAGCCTGTGTAACATTATATAATCCGTAGCGTTATTCTCTTTGTAAATGTATTCTCCTGTTAGGGAGATGGATGTATTATTATGCACAGCCTTTGAGCTCAGAATTGTTCTATGATAGAACAACTGAAATCAAAGAACAAGATTTCTCCTGATTCATAGACCACCAATTGCTAAAATTTGAATGACAAAATAACCAAAACGCATGAAGTTGTGTCAGGTAAATATAAGTAGCAATAGTCAAAAATCCCATTTGACTAAGATTAAGAATGGCAATATTGCCATCAGTGAGTTCCATGCCAGAGAGAGATACAAAGAGATGACCAATTTCAAAACACAAAACAACACAAAGAAAACCCTAAAAGCCACAAAGGTTTGCTGATGGAATGTGGAGAGCTGGCACCCTTGGGTCCTCAGAAGCCATATTATTTCTGGCAGTAGGCTAGGTACTCAGGGACATCACCTTGCGTGTCACCCCTAGTGGAAGCCCCATTACCTGCAGAGCTTTGTGGGCAATATATCTGTGGGGTCTTATATCTTCCACCCAGTCAGAAGACTTGGCCACTCTGGTTGGCACCCTTCATGTAGCCCATCTGTAGGCACATGGAAGAGTTGTCACACTTGCACACTTGTCAGTGCCTATCTGTGTGTCATAGATGTGCCACTGGGTCCCTGGAGCCACTGTGCCCACCTGAAATTACTAGAGTTCAACAATCCCTAATTATACTTACAATGACCAACCTCATCAAAATTCATTTTTTACCTGATTTCTACACTTCTAGTCCTAAAAGTACCCCTGCTTGAGCTTTTATATTTCTTGAATTAGAGACTAGTCTTTCATAGACATTCCATTAACTAAACCTGTATTCTTGTAGAGTTTCTCTGTTATATTTTTTTCTTTAAAAAATCATACAAACTATCATGGCAAATATAAATAGTAAGAATTTCTTAATTTGAAATATTATAGTTCCATTAAAATACTATTTATCAGATTGTGGAGGTAGAAGGCAAATTTCATTTCATTATAAATTATCATCTAAATAATTTCCTCTGATCACACATTGGAACTAAGATGTATGTGGTGTACATATCCACATGCATCCATCACAGACTTTTCATATATGAAAATGTGTTTTGTCTTTGTCAAATAATTTCTGTAGTAAAATGTATCCATTGGTGGTATTTCTGACACTTTTGATCACTGACTAATATATAATCTTCTTATACAAATGTCTAAAGGTCTGTACTATACTGAGCTTCTATAGAAACCTTTACAGTAGTTTCAGCATATGGAAATGAAATCCTATGTCTAAACAATAAGATCTACCTATATTTGAAGTTGGCCTTCAGCCTGACATTTATTTACATTGTATGTGTATTATTCATTAAGATACATATCTCAGTTTTCTTAGTGACAAAGATGATTTTTTGCAAAAGTACCACATAAGGTTTCAGTGTGATTTCAGAAAAGAGATTTCTAAGAGCATGTCCCAGGGATATCTAACTTTAATTATCAGAACACATGAAGATAGACAGAAGTCAATGTCATAATCATGTTACATAATATGTCATAATTAATGCTGGTCTTCTAGATGAACCTAAGGTAACTATGTGAGAGTCTAAAAGAATAAGCCATTTTCATGATGATGACTAAAGGGGGGAAAAGCCATATAGATATAAACCATGAAGAAATACAGCATACTACTTTTGTTTATTTTTATATTTGAGGGGCCAATATGAAGAAATATGAGAAGTGTCCTGTTTGAAATCAGGTCCTCTACATTGCAGATTGATCACAGTACCTTGTATAACTAAACTCTCCTGACAAGTAGAATGTATTTGGAGTTTTCTTTCACTCTAAAATCAACACATAAAGAATATATCCCAGACAGTACCTTGACTATTAATGTTACCATTGCTTTGTTTTTTTTTTTTTGTTTTTTTTTTTTGGGTTTTTTTGTTTGTTTGTTTGTTTTTTTTTAGTCATAAGAATAGAAATCCCATGTGCTATTAGATTTGTGATATAAAAATTGCAAACACATATTATATCAACCTGTTCAATTCATGATGATTATGAAACAAAGACTAGCATACTTCTCAATAGTAATAACCTAGTGCCATGAACATTGTATGTTCCCATATGTAAACACAGCTTTTGTTTTTAACATTGCATCTTAGACACTTTTATTATTTTGTTTTTGGGTTTTTTTTTTTTTTTTTTTTTTTTCATTTTTAAGTGGAGAGATGTTTGGATGGGAAAAACATGCATAAATGTAGTCTGATAGGATGATGTATTTGTAGTGTAGCCAAAGTTATTATGAAAAATGTTCTTCTTTGGAAAAATATAGTTGTCATTTTTGTGTTTTCTTTCACTTGTTAAAAAATAATAACCAACAGGATTCTTCCATTTTCTACCTGCAGCCTGAGCCTACTTTGTGCCAGAGCTCTCTGTATCCAGTACCCACTGGGAGAAACCTGTTCTCCTGAAGTCCTGAGACATCTGAGAGTACAAATGAGACCACCACTTCTTCACAAATTTTTGTCCTAAGATGAACCATCCTAGAGTCCTCAAGACTTGAGAACTGAGTAGCAATCTGGAATAGGATTCTTCTGATTTCCACATGTGCCCAGAGCTGACCCTGTGCCAGAATTCTCTGTACCAAGTCTCTCCGGGAAACAACTGATCTCCCAGGAGCACTGACACATCTGAGAGTACAAGTGAGACCACCACTATTGCTTGAATTCGTGGCCAAAGAGGAACCAAACTGGAGCCCTTAGGACACAGGAACCAAGGAGCATTCTGGGACATGATTCTTCTGTTTTCTCCCTGCACCAGGAGCTAACCCTCTGTCACAGTTCTTTATACCCAGATGCTGCTGGTAGAGAGCTGGTCCTCCAGAAGAGCTGACATACCTGAGAGCACAGGTAAGACTACCACTTCTGCTCTGACTGACAAGCCACAACTGTAGGAGCTTTCAGGACATAGAAATCTAGAAGGAGTTTTGGAGAGGATGCCTCTGGTTTCTGTCTGTGCACTGTGCTGACACTATGCTACAGTTATCTTTTCCAGACCCTGCTGGGAGAGAGCTAGTCACCAAGTAGTGATAAAAAATGGGCTTACAGGTGGGTCAAGCCACTGTCAGAATCAGCAAGACCAGCTAACAATAGAGACATGCAGATCGTGAGAGGCAAGTCCAAGAACCTAAACAATAGAAACCAAGGCCACATGTCATCTTTAGAACCCAGTTGCCCCACATCTAGTATTCCTAGATACTCAAACACACCATAAAAGCAAGATTGTGATATAAAATAGCACTCATGATGATGTTAGAGGACTTTACAAAGGTCATCAATATCACATTTAAAGAAATACAGGACAACACAGGTAAAAAGGTAGATGCCCTTAAAGAGCGAACACAAAAATCAACCAAACAGGTGAAGGAATTGAACAAAGCTATACAGGGTCTCTAAAAATGAAAATAGGAATAATAAATAAATCACAAAGGGAGAAAATACTGGAAATAGAAAGCCTAAGAACAAGATCAGTAGTCAAAGACACAAGTATCACAAACAGAATATAAGAGATAGAAGAGAAAATCTAAGGTGGACAAAATACCATAGAAAACATTGACACAACAGTCAAAGAGAATGCAAAACAGAACAAACTACTAAACCAAAATATACAGAAAATTCAGAACAAAATGAGGAGATCAAATCTGAGCATAACATTTATAGGAGAGAGCAAATATTTCCCAACTTAAAGGAACAGTAAATATCTTTAATAAAATTATAAAAGAAAACATCTCTAATCTCATGAAAGAGATGTCCATAAACATGCAAGAATCCTAACTAACACCAAATAGATTAGACCAAAAAAAATTCTCCTGTCACACAATAGTCAAAATGCTAAAGGCAAAATCATAGAATATTAAAATCAGTAAGGAAAAAATGGTCAAGTAATATATAAAGATATATCAGAATCACACCTGATTTCTCAACAATGAAGATGAAGCTAGAAGATACATGACATATGTCGTACAGACCCTAGAGAGCACAAATGTCAAGCAAGTTTACTATATCCAAAAGAACACTCAGTTACCAAAGGTGGAAAAACCAAGATATTCTATAAAAGAACCAAACTTACAAAAATTCTTTTCACAAATTCAGCCATATAAACGATGCTAGATGGAAAACTCTAACACAAAGAGAGAAACTATATCATAGAAAAAGCAGGAACATAATCTACTTTCAACAAACATAAAAGAACATAGCCACACAAATATAATTCCACCTCTAATAAAAAAATTAACAGGAAGCAAAAATCATGAATGAAGTAGCCATTCTAATATCAAATAAAAGCAACTTTCAATCAAAAGTTCTCAAATCTAGGAAAGAACACTTCATACACATCAAAGAAAACAATCCACCCAGAAAATATTTCAATTCTCCAAATGCTAGGGCATTCATAAAAGAAACCTTACTGAAGCTCCAAGTACATACACATTGTACCTCACACAATAATAGTGGGAGACAACACCCCACTTCCATAGATGGACAGATCATGGAAACAGAATATAAACAGAGACAAAGTGAAACTAACAGAAGTTATAAACAAATAGATATCTATAGAACATTTCATCCTAAAACAAAAGATTGTGCCCTCTTCTTAGTACCTCATGTTATGTTCTCCAAAATTAACCATATAATTGGTCATAAAACAGGCATCAACAGCTGCAAGAAGACTGAAATAATCCCATGCATCCTATCAGATCAGCATAGGCAAAGACTGCTCCTAAAGAACAAATAAACAAACAAAAATACTGAAATCCCACATACAAATGGAAGCCCAACAATGCTCTACTGGTGAAAGCTCTAGAATAATAAGAAGCAAATAAAACCAAGAGAAGGGGATGGCAGAAAATAATAGATCTCGGGGCTGAAATCAACCAAGTAGATACAAAACTAACAATACAAAGAATCAACAAAACCAGGAGCTTTAAGCAAATATACAAGATATAAAAACTGTGAACATGACTAACCAGAGGGTACAAAGAAAGTACCCAAATTAACAAAATCAGAAATGAAACAGAAACTGAGGAAGTTCAAGAACAAATCAGATCCTAATAGAAAAGCTTTTACTTAACAAAGCTGGAAAATCTGGATGAAATATATAATTTTCTAACAGTACAAGGTGTCAAAGTTAAATCAGGATCAGTTAAAGCATCTAAACAGTCCTCTAACACTTAGGCAAATAGACGACTTCATCAAAATTCTCCCAACCAAAATAAATAAATAAATAAATAAATAAATAAATAAATAAATAAATAAATAAATAAATAAAAGCCCAGGACTAGAGTGGTCTAGTGCAGAATTATGTCAAAACTTCATAGAAGACCTAATATTAATATTCTCCAAGCTATTCCACAAAATAGAAACAGAAGAAACGCTGCCCAATTCTTTCTAAGAAGCCACAATTATGCTTATACCTAAATCACACCAAGACCCAACAATGAAAGAAAACTTCAGATAAATTTCTCTTATGAATATCGACAAAAAATTCTCAATAAAATTCTCACATATTGAATCCAAGTACATATCAAAATATCATCATGATCAAATAGGCATCATCCCAGTGATGCTGGGTTAATTTAATATATGAAAATCATCAATGTAATCCTCTATATGAACAAACTTAGAGAAAAAAAATGACCATCTTATTAAGGGCTGAGAAAGCATTTGAAAAAAATCAACACTTCTTAATCATAAATGTCTATTTAAATTTTTATTAGATACTCTTTGTATTTTTATTTGAAATGTTTTGCCTTTTGCCCACTCTGCTCCCATCTCCCCTCCCCCTCTACTTGTCACAAATGTGCATTAGCTCCCAGTCAACCTCTTCACCTCAGTGCCTTGGCATTCCCCTACAAATAGAAAACTTGCCCTCCCTGGACCAAAGACCTCTTCTCACATTGATATCAGATACTGCTGTTCTCTGCTACATATGAAACTGGAGCCATGGGGCTCTCAATGTGTGCTCAATAATTGGTGTTCTAGTCCATGAGATCTGTGGAGGATTCGGTTCATCAAAAATATTGTCCTTCCCTAGAGGCTGCAACGCAATTCAGCTCCTTCATTGCCCACCCCCACACTCCAGGACACTCACTGGGATCCTTGAGCTCAGTCTGAAGATTAGCTGTAAGCATGCTCAGGTGCATGACTCTTGCAGGAATTTAAGACCCATATCTAAACCTAGTAAAAACAATAAACAACAAACCAGTAGCCAACAACACACTAAATAGAGACTTGAGGTTATTCCAATAAAATCATATATATAGAGAGAATTGAGGATATCCCACTAAAATCAGGGGACAGACAAGAATGTACACTCTCTCCCTACCTATGCAATATAGTACTCAAAGTGTAGCCAGAGCAATTAGACAACAAAAGAAGGTCAAAGCGATACAAATTGGAAAAAGAAGATATCAACACATCACTATTTGTAGATGATATGATATTATACCTATATAACCCCCAAAAAATTCACCAGAGAACTCCTACAGCTAATAAACAACTTCAGCAAAGTGGCAGGATTTAAAATTATCTTAAACAGAAAAGTAGCATTCCTCTATTCAAAGGATAAACAGGCTTAGAAAGAAATTAGGGAAATGACAGCATCCACAATACTCACAAATAATATAAAATACCTTGGTCTGACTCTAGCCAAGCAAATGAAAGATCTGTATGACAAGAACTCCAAGTCTCTGAAGAAAGAAATTAAAGAAGATCTCAGAAGATGCAAAAATACCTCAAGATCATGGATAGGCAAGATTAATATAGTAGAAATGTTCATCTTGCCAAAAGCAATCTACATATTCAGTCTAATCTTTATCAAAATTCCAACTCAGTTCTTCACAGAATTAGAAAGAGCAATTTGAAAATTCATTTGGAATAACAAAAATTCCAGGATAGCAAAAACTATTCTCAACAATAAAAGAACTCCTGGGGAAATAATGATCCCGGACTTCAATATATATATATCACAAAGCAATAGTGATAAAAAGAACTGGATGGTATTGGTACAGAGACAGAAAGGTAGATCAATAGAATGGAATTGAAGACCCTGAAATAAACTCACACACCTATGTTCACTTCATCTTTGACAAGTAAGGTGAAAATAAAAGATAGCACTATCAAAAATTGTGCCAATCAACTGGAGGTCAGCATGTAAGAATGCAAACTGAGTCATTCTTTTTGCCCTGTACAAAGTTCACGTCCAAGTGGATCAAGAACCTCCTCATTAAATCAGATACAAATTAAACTAAAATTAATAGAAGATAATGTGGGAAAGAGTCTCAAACACATGGGCACTGGGGAAATTTTCCTGAAAAGAACAACAATGGCTTGTGCTCTAAGATCAAGAATAGACAAGTGAGACCTCATAACATTGCAAAGCTTCTATAAGGCAAAGGATAATTTTATTAGTACAAAAAAAAAACAATAAACAGGATGGGAAAAGATCCTTTGCTCATCCTACATCCGACAGATGGTTAATATACAATATCTATAAAGAACACAAGAAGTTATACTCAAGAGAATCAAATAACCCTATTAAAATATAGACAATAGCTAAGGAAAGACTTTTGAAATGATTAATTTAGAATAGCTGAGAAATACCCAAAGAAATGTTCAACATCTTTAGTCATCAAAACAACCCTGAAATTCTACCTCACAACAGTCAGAATGATTAAGATCAAAAACTCAGGTGACAGCAGTTGCTAGCAAGGGTATGGAGAAAGAGGAATACTCCTCCATTTTTTGTGGGATTTCAAGCTGGTACAACTTCTCTGGAAATAAGTTTGGTGGTTCTTCAGAAAATGTGACAGTACTACCTGGGCACCCAGCTATACCACTCCAAGGCATATACCCAAAAGGTGCTTCAACATATGTCAAAACATATACTCCACTCTCTTCATAGCAACGTCACTGATAATATACAGAAGCTTAGAAAAAAAATAGATGTCTTTCAGCGTAGAAATGGACACACTAAATGTGGTACATTTAAACAATGGAGTACTACTCAGCTATTAAAAATAATGATTTAATGAATTTCTTATGCAAATGGGAGGAACCAGAAAATATCATCCCAAGTGAAATAACCCAATAATTTAGTTGGTATGCATTCATTGATAAGTAGGTGTTAGCCCAAAAGCTCAGATTACCTAAGATACTATTCACATACCACATGTAGCTAAAGAAATAGAAAGACCAAAATTCAGATGCTTTATTCTTTCTTAGAAGGGAGAACAAAAATATTCACAGGATGAAATACAGAGAAAAAGGTTGAAGCAGAGCCTGAAGCCAAGGCCATCAAGAGACTTCCCCAACTGGGTTTCCAGCCATAAACTCAAAAATATTGTTGCCAAGAAGTCCATGCTCAAAGGACCCTGATATAGCTGTCTTGTGAGAGGCTTCACCAGATCATGACAAATACAGAGGCAGATGCTCATAGCCAACCATTGAATTGAGAACTGGGTTCCCAATGGGGCCATTAGAGTAAGGATTGAAGGAGATGAAGGAGTTTGCAACCCCATTAGGACAACACCTACTAACTAGAGCTCTTGGGGACTAAACCACTCTCCAAAATGTACATATGGATTGACCCATGGCTCCAGCTGCATACAGAGCAGAGGATGTCTTTGCTGGGCATCAGTGTGAAGAGGAGCCCTTGGTTCTGCAACTGCTCAATGCCCCAATATAGGTTAATGTCAGGGCAAGGATGCAGGAGGGGTGTGTGGGTAGGGGTGTACCCCCAAAGAAGCAGGGGATAGGAAGATAGGATAGAGGGTTTATGGAGGAAAAACCAGGAAATGGGATAACATTTAAAATGTAAATTAAATATATACAATAAAAAATGGAAAAAGGACAAATAAAAGAAATATATCTGTAGAAAAAATATTAACCATTTTAGTTTCTATGAACAATCTATATTTTTTATGTTATTCTCTTAATTAAGTACTATATGTCATACATTATTATGTGGAGAGTATTTTAGTTTATCTGGTTTTATTTGGAGTTCCTTAATTTGCTTGGACTTGAGCTTTGTACAATGAGATAAGAATGGGTCAATTTGCATTTTTGTACATGCAAACCAACAGTGGAGCCACAACCATTTGTAGAGTATGCTGTCTTTTTTTTTTTTTTTTTTTTTTTTTCCTACTGGATGGTTTTGGCTTCTTTGTCAAAAATTTAATTCTTGGCCTTCACTTATCTTTCTTTTATCTGCATGTCTGTCTCTGTAGAATTACAATGCTATTTTATCACTATTGCTCTGTAGTACATCTTGAAGTCAGGGTAGGTGATTTCCACCAAAGTTTTCTTACTGTTCACAATACTTTTCACTCTCCTGGGTGGTTTATTATTCCAGATGAATTTGAGAATTGCTGTTTCTATCTCTGTGAGTAGTTGTGTTGGAATTTCAATAAAAATGTATTAAATTTGTAAATTGTTTTGGTAAAATGGTCAATTTTCCTATGCTAATCATGTTGATCCATGAGTATGGGAGATATTTCCATCTTCTAGAGTTTTCTTTGATTTATTTCTTCAGAGACTTGAAGTTCTGGTCATAAAGATCTTTTACTTGCATGGTTAATTCATAGGAAAAAGAATGGAAATATAAAAAACATACTGAATGAGGTATCCCAGTCAAAAAAGAATGCACCTGGAATATATTCATGTATAAGTGGATATTAAGCATGAGTCTTGGAATATGTACAATATAACTCACAGATAATATGAAGGTGAAAAAGAAGGAAAACCAAAGTGTGAATGCTTCAATACTATTTTTTTAAACGAATTTATTTTGCAAAACAAAGATAAATGTAAAGATTTTAAACATTTTTTGCTTAAAATTATACATTTTTGTCAGTACTGTTTTTTCAGACATTAAAATAAATTTTATATAAAACCATGTGAATATGTTTTTTAGTCAGTACTTGATTTTTTTCAAGGGCTTGACAGTATGCATTGAAAACGTATTAGTTGCAATAAGCGTAAAGTACATGCAAATCAAAACGCAACATGGAAATATTCAAAGTCTTCTTGTTTTGTGTATATATGTATATTTTTTGTTTTCTTTAATTCTTGGACTTCATACAGTCTGTGAGTTGTTTCTGGGGGAGTGCAAGCCTCTGGGATTAGCATCCCACTATCAGTGAGTGCATATTATGTCTGTTCTTTTGTGACTGGGTTATCTCACTCAGGATGATCTTCTCTAGATGCAGCCATTTTCTTAAGAATTTGGATAAGTCATTGTTTCTAGTGGCTGAGTAGTATTCCATTGTGTATATGTACCACAATTTTTGTATCCATTCGTCTTCTGAAGGACATCTGGGTTCCTTCCAGCTTCTGGCTATTATAAATAGAGCCACTATGAACATTGTGGTGCATATATCTTTGTTGTGTATTAAAGTGTCTCTGGGGTATATGCCCAGAAGTGGAATAGCTGGGTCTTCAGGTAGTACTATATCCAATTCTCTGAGGTATCGCCAGACAGATTTCCAGAGTGGTTGTATTAGCTTGCAACCCCACCAACAGTGGAGAAGTGTTCCTATTTCTCCGCAGCCTCGCCAGCATCTGCTGTCATCTGAGTTTTGGATCTTGGCCAATCTGACTGGTGTGAGGTGGAATCTTAGGGTTGTTTTGATTTGCATTTCCCTGATGGCTAAGGATGATGAGCACTTCCTCAGATGTTTTTCGGCCATTCGGTGTTCCTCAACTGAAAATGATTTGTTTAGCTCTGTACCCCATTTTTTAATGGGGTTATTTGATTCTCTGGTGTCTAGCTTTTTGAGTTCCTTGTACACCTTGGATATTAGGCCTCTATCTGATGTGGTGTTGGTAAAGATCATTTCCCATTCTGTTGGTTGCCGTTTTGTTTTCTTGACGATGTCCTTAGCCTTACAGAAACTTTGCAATCTCATTAAGTCCCATTTGTTAATCTTTGACCTTAGAGCTTGAGCCATTGGTGTTTTGTTCAGGAAATTTTCTCCTGTGCCTATGTGTTCTAAGGTTTTCCCTACTTTCTCATCTAATAGTTCCAGTGTATCTGGTTTAATGTGGAGATCTTTAATACACTTACACTTGAGTTTTGTACAAGGAGATAAGAACGGGTCTATTTCATTCTTTTGCATGTTGAGTGCCAGTTGGACCAGCACCATTTGTTGAATAGGCTGTCCTTTTTCCATTGAATGTTTACTGCTCCTTTGTCAAAAATCAGGTGACCATATACATGAGGGCTCATTTCTGGATCTTCTATTCTATTCCATTGATCCACTTGCCTATTTCTGTACCAGTACCATGCAGTTTTCAGCACAATTGCCTTGTAATATAGCTTGAGGTCAGGGATAGTGATTCCCGCAGATGTCTTTTTGTTGTTGAGGATGGATTTCGCTATTCTAGGTCTTTTGTTATTCCATATGAAATTGCACATTGATCTTTCCAATTCCATGAAGAACTGGGTTGGAATTTTATGAGGATTGCATTGAATCTGTAGATTGCTTTTGGTAGGATGGCCATTTTTAAGATGTTGATCTTTCTAATCCATGAGCATGGGAGATCTTTCCATTTTCTGAGATCCTCCTCAACTTCTTTCTTTAGAGGTTTGAAGTTCTTGTCATACAGGTCCTTCACTTCCTTAGTTAGAGTCACACCAAGGTATTTCATAGTTTTTGTAACTATTGTGAAGGGTAACTTTTCCCTAATTTCTTTCTCCACATGTTTGTCCTTTGAGTATAGGAAGGCTACTGATTTGTTTGAGTTAATTTTGTATCCGGCGACTTTGCTGAACTTGTTTATCAGCTGTAGGAGTTCGCTGGTGGAATTTTTGGGGTCACTCAAGTACACTATCATGTCATTGGCAAAGAGTGATGTTTTTATCTCTTCCTTTCCGATTTGTATCCCCTTAATCTCCTTTTGCTGTCTAATTGCTCCAGCCAGGACTTCCAGTACTATGTTGAATAGGTGGGGAGAGAGTGGGCAGCCTTGTCGAGTCCCTGATTTAGTGGGATTACTTCAAGTTTCTCGCCATTAAGTTTGATGTTGGCTGTTGGATTGCTATATATTGCTTTTATTATGTTTAAATATGGGCCTTGGATTCCTGTTCTTTCCAGGAATTTTAACATGAAGGGGTGTTGGATTTTGTCGAATGCTTTCTTAGCTTCTAGTGAGATGACCATGTGATTTTGGTCTTTAAGTTTGTTTATATGGTGGATTACATTGATGGATTTCCTTATGTTAAACCATCCCTGCATCCCAGGGATGAAGCCTAATTGGTCATGATGAATGATGGTTTTGATGTGTTCTTGGATTCGGTTTGCAAGGATTTTGTTGAGTATTTTTGCATCAATGTTCATAAGTGAGATTGGTCTGAAGTTCTCTTTCCTAGTAGGGTCTTTGTGTGGCTTAGGTACGAGGGTTATTGTAGCCTCAAAAAATGAGTTGGGTAATATTCCATCTGATTCTATCTTTTGGAATAGTTTGCCGAATATTGGTGTTATATCCCCAAGAAATGTCTGATAAAATTCTGCACTGAACCCCTCTGGACCTGGGCTTTTTTTGGTTGGGAGGCTTTTGATGACTTCTTCTATTTCTTTAGGTGTTATAGGGTTATTTAGATGGTTTACTTGGTCCTGGTTAAACTTAGGGACCTTGTATCTGTCTAGGAATTTGTCCATTTCCTCCAGATTTTCTAATTTTGTGGAGTACAAGTTTTTGTAGTAGGATCTGATGATTTCTTGAATTTCCTTAATTTCAGTTGTTATGTCACCACTTTCCTTTCTGATTTTAATTTGGATACTCTCTCTTTGCACTTAAGTTAGTCTGGCTAGGGGTTTATCAATCTTGTTGATTTTCTCAAAGAACCAACTCTTTGTTTTGTTGATTTTTTCAATGTTTTTTTTTTTTTTGTTTCTATTTGGTCTATTTCTACCCTAATTTTAATTATTTCTTGCCGTCTACTCTTTTTAGGTATATCTGCTTCCTTTTGTTCTAGGGCTTTTAGCTGTGCTGTCAGGTTGCTCCAGTTTCTTTTTGGAAGCACTTAGGGCAATGAGTTTTCCTCTCAATACTGCTTTCATTGCATCCCATAGGTTTGGGTATGTTGTATTATCATTTTCGTTGAATTCTAGAAAGTCCTTAATTTCTTTCTTTATTTCTTCTTTGACCCTGCTATCCTTTAACAGAGCTTTGTTTAGTTTCCATGTGTATGTGGGCATTTTGTTGTCTTTGTTGTTGTTAAAGACCAGCCGTAGACCATGGTGATCTGAGAGGATGCATGGGGGCATTTCAATCTTCTTATATCGATGAAGGCTCATTCTGTGTCCAATTATGTGGTCAATTTTCGAGAAGGTGCCATGGGGTGGTGAGAAGAAGGTGTATTCTTTTACTTTAGGATAGTATGTTCTGTATATATCTATTAATTCTAGGTGGTTCAAAGTCTCTGCTAGTTTTACAGTGTCCTTGTTCAGTTTCTGTTTCCCTGATCTGTCCATTGGTGAGAGTGGGGTGTTAAAGTCTCCCACTATTATTGTGTGGGGTGAAATGTATTTTTTTGAGCTTTAGTAGAGTTTCTTTTATGAATGTGGGTGATTTTTTATTTGGAACATATATGTTAAAGATTGAGAGTTCCTCCTGACAGATTTCCCCTGTAATGAGTAAAAAGTGTCCTTCTTTATCTTTTTTGATAACTTTTGGTTGGAAGTTTACTTTATTCGATATTAGAATAGCCACTCCAGCTTGCTTCTTGGAGCTGTGTGCTTGGAAGTTTTTTTCCCACCCTTTTACTCTGAGATAGTGTCTGTCTCTGTCTCTGAGATGAGTTTCCTGTATGCAGCAAAAGGCTGGATTTTGTTTATGTATCCAGTCTGATAGTCTATGTCTCTTTATTGGGGAGTTGAGACCATTTATGTTAATAGATATCAAGGAATAATTATTTCTGTTTCCTGCCATTTTTGCTTTTTTGGGTTGAGTTGTGTCTGTGTTTTTTTCTTCTTTTAGTTTTCTTGTTTAGGAGTTTTCTTGTTTTTACTAGGCTGTATTTTCCCTCCTTGTATTGGGTTTTCCACCTATAATTCGTTGTAGTGCTGGGTTTGTGGTCATATATTGTGTGAATTTTGATTTGTCTTGAAATATCTTTGTCTCTCCATCGATGGTGATTGATAGTTTTGCTGGGTATAGCAGCTTGGGCTGGCACTTGTGCTCTCTTAATGAGTGCATGATGTCTGTCCAGGCTCTTCTAGCTTTCATAGTCTCTGTTGAGAAATCGGGTGTGAGTCTGATTGGTCTGCCTTTATATGTTACCTGACCTTTTTCCCTTACTGCTTTTAGTATTCTTTCTTTACTTTGGGCACTTGATGTTTTTACTATTATGTGTCGGGAGGTATTTCTTTTCTGGTCCAACCTATTTGGAGTTCTGAAGGCTTCTTTTATGCTCGTGGTCATCTCATTTTTGAGGGTAGGGAAGTTTTCTTCTATGATTTTGTTGAAGATATTTACTGTGCCTCTTAGTTGATACTCTTCTCCCTCTTCTATTCCTATTATCCTTAGGTTCGGTCTTCTCATTGTGTCTTGGATTTCCTGGACATTTTGGGTTAGGAGCTTTTTGTTTTTTGCATCTTCTCTGGCTGTTTTGTCTATGTTTGCAATGTTGTCTTCTGCCCCCGAGATTCTCTCCTCGATCTCTTGTAATCTGTTGGAAATGCTTGCTTCTGTGACTTTTGATTTCTTTTTTTGGTGTTCTGACTCTAGGGTTATCTCTTTTAGTGCTTTCTTTATTGTGTCAATTTCTGTTTTAATTTCCCTCTTCCATTCCTATATTTCTTTGTTTCTGTTTTCGTCTCGTTCTTTGAGTTCTTTGAGTGTTTTTCTTGTTTCTTCTTTAATAGCTTCTGAATCTTTTTGCTTTTCCTCCCTTTTTTTGTTTAAGTAACTCTATCAGCATCTTGAGGCATGATTTCAGGTCTGTGTCTTCTTTCTCTGGAGTGTTTGGAATTCCAATGTTTGCTACTATCGGAGAGCTGGGTTCTGGTGTTGCTAGATTGTCTTGGTTTCCTTGGGATATACTCTTTCTCTTTCCTCTTGCCATTTTGTTGTCAGTGATATGTTCTTGCCTTTCCCTTGTATCTGGTCTGTGTACCTGGTACACTTTCTGTGTGCACTCCGCAGAGATCTCTCTACTCCCTGGCAGCCCAGGTTCCGGGTGGCAGCTGGGCCAGGCTCCGCTCTGCGTACTGAAGTCACCTCCGGGTGGGAACAGACGTTCCTAAGATCTGTTCCTGGTCACAGATGCTCAGCCTCTCCGAGCTAGCTTTCTGGCTGGCAGGTGGGCCAGGCTCTGCTCTGTGTCCTGAAGTCGTCTCAGGGTGGGAACAGAAGTTCCTAAGATCTGTTCCCGGTCACTGGATCGGGGAGGACAGGGCAGGTCAGGGCAGGGGGTGCCCTTTCCGTGTGCACTCCGCAGAGATCCCTCTGCTCCCCCGCAGCCTAGGTCTCCCACTCACCAGTTGCTCAGCCTGTACCAGCCTCCTTTCCGGCTGGCAGTTGGGCCAGGCTCCGCTCTGCGTCCTGAAGTTGTCTCCGGGTGGGAACAGAAGTTCCCAAGATCTGTTCCAGGTCACAGTTGCTCAGCCTGTATGAGCCGCCTTTCTGGCTGGCGGTTGGGCCAGGCTCCGCTCTGCGTCCTGAAGTCGTCTCCGGGTGGGAACAGAAGTTCCTAAGATCTGTTCCAGGTCGCAGTTTCTCAGCCTGTACGAGCTGCCTTTCCAGCTGGCAGTTGGGCCAGGTTCTGCTCTGCGTGCTGAAGTCGTCTCTGGGTGGGAACAGAAGTTCCTAAGATCTGTTCCAGGTCGCAGTTTCTCAGCCTGTACGAGCCGCCTTTCCGGCTGGCTGTTGGGCCTCAATACTACTTAAAATTGGAAAGGTAATAACCACATGAGATAGAACAAGGGATCATGAAGAAAGAGTTATGGGGAGAGAAAAAAAAGGGACAATATTATTCGTGGGAGAAAACTGGGAAGAACAGAGGGTCAAAAAATGAATGTTTAGCAGTGGAGGATAGGAAACCTCTGGTATCCACTAGAAAGTTCAAGATTCCAGGAAAGCAAAGGCTTTCAGGACCCAATTGGGATGGCAGTAGCTGAAATACCCCCCAAGAGTGGAGAGAGAACCTGCAGAGGCCATATCTACTGGGTAGGCATGGGCCCCAATTGAGGGTGAGGATACCCACTCAACTTAAATATTTTAACACAGAATGCTTCTTTTCTAAAGGAAATGCATGGATAAATAGTGGAACAGAGACTGAAGGAAAGGTGATGACCCCACACAGGGACCAGTGCCATCTGCAGACACCAAACCCAGAAATGATTGCTAATGCTAAGAAGTGATTGCTGATTAGAGCCTCATATAACTGTCCCTTGATTGACTATGCCATAGCCTGTCCAATAGGGATGCTCATAGATAACTATCAGACTGAGCATGGGAACACTATTGGTAGAGTTAAGGGAAGGACTGAAGAAGCTGAAAGGATTTGCAACCTTTTTGGTAGAACTACATTATCAACCAAACAGATATTCTCAGGGCACCCAGGGACTAATCCACCAGAGAAAAAGTATACATGGAGGGTCTCTTGTCTACATCTGCTTATATAGCAGAGGATTGTCTTATCTGGAGTCAATGGGAGTGAAGGCCTTTTGTTCTGTGGAGACTTGACTTCCAATCATAGGGGTATGCTAGGGCAGTGAGGCAGAAGTGGGTGGGTGTTAGGGTGAGTTTCCTCATGGAATAAGGGAAGAAGGGGTGGGATACTGGTTTGCAAATGGAAAACCAGGAAGCAGAAAAACATTTGAAATGTAAATAAATAAAACAACCAATAAAGCAAATTGAGTTCCCTGTAGTTGCTGCCAAGGATGGGGAGAAAGATGAACACTCCTCAATTCCTAGGGGTGGGGGTTGGGATTGCAAGCTGATACAACCACTCTGATAAACAGTCTGGCATTCCCTCAAAAACCCATGAGGATCAAGCCATACCATTTCTGGCCATATGCTGCAACATATAGCAAGGAAACATGCTCTACTATGTTCATTAGCCTTAATTATAAAAGCAGAAGCTGTAAACAGCTAAGATATCCCTCAGCAGAGGAATGGATTCAGAATATGTGGTACGTTTTTAGAGTTGACTCATACCCAGCTATTAAAAACCAGTGGATTCATAAAATTTGCAGGCAAATAGATGGAACTAGTAAATATCATACTGAGTGGGGTTACTCACTACTCACCTCTAAAAGAATATACATGGTATGTACTTACTGAAAAGTGGATATTAGTAATAAAAAATTGAAACAAACCAAACAAACAAAAAAAAAAAAAAAACCAAAAATCAAGATCGCAGAATGCCTATGATACAATCACCGACCATGTGAAACTCAAGAAGAAAGACAAAGATATGGATGTTTCAGTTCTACTTAGAAGGGTGAAGAAAATAATCATGGGATGAAGGAGTAGCGGGATCTGGGAGGGAGAGCAGAAAAGAGGGGAAGGATCAGATAAGGGAGGAGACTTAGGAGAAGTACAGAGAGTCAGGAAATTAAATGTTAGTATGTAGCAGTGGGGGATGTGGAAGGGTGCAGCCACAATAAAGTCCCAGTTTTCCAGGAATCAACAGAGATGACATTAGTTTGTATACCCATCAAAGGGGAGAAAGTATCTATAGAGTTCAATGGATGGGGTCATCCATTCATCTCAAAAATTTTAACCCAGAATGACCACTGTCTAAACAACATTCAGAAGGTGGAGCACAGACTGAAGAAGAGGCAATGCAGAGATCATGCTACATAGAGATCCAATCCATCTCCAGACAACAAACCCAGACACTATTGCTGATGTCAAAAATGCTTGTGGAGAGGAGCCACAGATAGCTGTCCCCTGAGAGCTCTGACAGAGCATGACCAATATAGTGTGCTATCAAGCTGATAGTGTATGCTCTCCCCAGTTTCATTTTGGAGATGCTCAGAGCTATAGGTTTTCCTCTGAGAAGTGCTTTCATTATGTTATGTAAGTTTGGGTATCTTGTTCCTTCATTTTCCTTAGGTTCTAAACTCTCTTCGATTTCTTTCTTTATTTAATCCTTGACCAAGCTATCATAGAATAGAGCACTGTTCAGTTTCCATGTGTATGTGGGCTTTTTTTGTTTTGTTTTATTGTTATTGAAAGTCAGACTCAATCCATGGTGATCAGAAAGAATGCATGGGATTATTTAGATGTACTTGTATCTGTTGACGTCTGTTTTGTGACCAACTATATGGTCAATTTTAGAGAAGGTGCAATGAGGTGCTGAAAAAAGTTATATTCTTTTGTTTTAGGATGAAATATTCTACAGATGTCTATTGAATCCATTTGGTTCATTATTTTTGTTAGTTTAACTGTGTCTCTCTTCAGTTTCTGCTTCCATGATCTGTCCATTGATGAGAGTGTAGTGTTAAAGTCTCCCACTATTATTTGTGTGTGGTACAATATATGCTTTGAGCTTTAGTAGGGTTTCTTTTATGTATGTGGGTGACCTTGTATTTGGAGCATAGATGTTCAGGATTGAGAGTTTATTTTGATAGATTTTTTCCTTTGATGAGTATAAAATTTTCTTCCTTGTCATTTTTGATGACTTTTTGGTTGAAAAATCTATTTTATTCAGTATTAGGACGGCTACTCCAGCTTTTTTCCTAGGACCATTTGCTTGGGAAGATTTTTACCAGCCTTTTACCCTGAGATAGTGTCAGTCTTTGTTCCTTAGATGAGTTTCCAGTATTCAGCAAAATGCTGTTTCCTGTTTACTTATCCAGTCTGATGGTCTATGTCATTTTATTGGAGAAATGAGTGCATTAATGTTAAGAGATATTAAGGAATAATGATTCTTGTTTCCTGTTATTTTTGTTGATAGAGGTAGAATTATGTTTGTGTGCCTTTTGTCTTTTGGTTTTGTTGCAAAAAAGATTATTTTCTTGTTCTTCCTGGGGTATAGTTTCCTACCTTGTGTTGGATATTTCCATCTACTATCTTTTGTAGGGCTGTATTTGCAGACATATATTGTGTGTATATTTGGTCTTGTCCTGGAGTACCTTATTTTCTCCATCTATAGTAACTTAGTGGTTTGTTGTATATAGTAATCTGGGCTGGCATTCATGTTTTCTTAGGGTCTGTATGGCATCTATCCAGGATCTTCCAGCTTTCATAATCTCTTTTGAGAAGTCTGATGTAATTCTGATCAGTCTGCCTTTATATGTTACTTTTCCTTTTTCCCTTACTGCTTTTAATATATGTTTTTTGTTTTGAACATTTGGTGTTCTGACTATTATGTGTCAGAAAGAATTTCTTTTCTGGTCCAATCTATTTGGAGTACTGTAGGCTTCTTTTATGTTCATGGTTATCTCTTTCTTTAAATTACAGAAGTTTTCTATGTAATTTTCTTGAAGATATTTACTGGAACTTCCAGTTGGGTGTTGTCTCTCTCTTTTACACCTTTATCTTGAGGTTTGGTCTCCTTAATATGTCCTGGATTTCCATGATGTTTTGGGTTAGGATCTTTTTAATTTTTACATTTTCTCTTACTATTGTATCAATGCTTCCTGTGTTATCTTCTGTCTCTGAGATTCTCTCTTCTATCTCTTGTGTTATGTTAGTGATGCTTGCATCTATGACTCCTGACCTCTTTGTGTTTCCTATATCCAGGGTTGTTTCTCACTGTTTTTTCTTTATTGTTTCCATTTCCTGTTTTTAGATCATGGATAGTTTTGTTCAATTCCTTCATCTGTCTCCTTGTATTATCCTATGTTTCTCTGAGGACTAGGTACTTGTTTGTCTGCGTTCTCCTGTATTACCTTAACAGAGATCTTCATGTGCCTCTCTTGGCTCTCTATCATCAGCATGAGGCATGATTTTAATTCCAAATCTTGTTTTTCTGGTGTGTTGGTATATATACTTCTTGCTCTGGTATGATAGCTGGTTTCTGATGTTGCCAGATTATCTTTGCTATTATTTCTCTTGCTTAGTTTCTTGGGCTTGCCTCTTGCCATCTCCTTATCTTTGATGTTTATTGTTCTTGTCTCTGAATAGAGCTTGTCTTTCTTGTACATCTGTGGGCTGTGGGATCCAGAGGGAGACTTGTCCTGGATGTTAAGTTCTCTATGGGCAGGCTGTGAGTTATGATGGCCATGGGCCAACTCTAGCTCTGGAGACCTGCAGACGGAGACCTGAAGGGCACAGACACAAGCAGTAGCATGATACTTGTGCCCTAAGAGTTCCCGGAGGTGTCTCTCCAGATAATCAGTGGAGAAGGTGTGGACTCTCCCATGGGCTCAGTAGGGATAGTGCTTCTGTGTTTCCTCAGGGTGCTCAGTTCTTTGTGGACAGATCACGAGTCCTGATGGCAGTGTTCTTGATCTGTGTGAGCCTCTGGTCTCTTGTGGAGGCAGGACTAGTCTGATCCCAGACCACACTGCGATCCCTGTGCCCTGAGACTTCTCAGAAGTCTCCCCCAGATAATCTCCCTCCAGATAATTAGTGAACAGACAATGTGGGCTCACTTGTGAGTTCCTTAGGGAGAGTACTCTTGTGTCTCCTCTTGGTACTCAGCTTTCTGTGGACAGGCAGAAAGTCTTGATGACAATATCTGTTTTCCTAATTTTTTTCTCAGACTGTTTATCTTTCTTTTTAAGGAATCTTAAATAAGCAAGCCCCAAAATTCTACCAGAGAACTACTGATAATTAACTCTTCAAAGTGCCTCAATATGAAATTAACTCAAAGAGTAACAAGGGTTCTTAACTGCTATGTAAGTTTTCCAACAATTTCAGGGTTTTTTTTTTTTGTTGTTGTTGTTGTTGTTGTTATAAATAGTAGATATGTCAATAGGCCTGCCACCAAACTTAATGGTATTAATTAGATCCCTGGGAATCACATCTTGGTGGAATGAAAAAAACTGCACCTGTTGTACTTTTTCCTCCACATGGATAGCAATGCTAAGGTGTGCACAGAGTTGTTCTCTTTTTGTATCTATCTGTCTCTTTTTCATCTTACACACACACACACACACACACACACACACACACACAAACACATAATCATATAATAAATAAACAAATAGAATGACAGAGTTTGATATTTCAATGTAAAATTATTTTCTCTTATAAATAAGCTATACCATGTAAATAAATCCAATAAATTTAATAAGAAAATATAATGTAACTATGAAAATATGAATGGAACTATATATCTAAGTTATGTCCTTTTTATTATAGGAGGACTTTTATAAATGATAGAAATTTTCTCCTTCAATTTTAATAAAACCTCAAAATATATTAGTATTTGTAATTTCACTTTGGATTGATGGAAAATTTGCTTCTAGTGTTTCAACTAATTTTTGTTATATTTCAGTTGACACAGTTTGAAACTCTTACACAAAATTGCTTGAGGACCCTTGAAGCTTAAATGATCTAATTTACACATTTCATTCTGGCACAGTCATGTAACATGAACACATCCACTTGGAAATAAATTGATGACACTTTTATTACTTTCTTGTACCAAGTATGAATCATTGTATTATCTTAAATTTAATGACTTTATTATTTTATTTTATTTCTCAATTGTATATAATATAATTCTTTAAAAACCAGCAGCATGAACTAAGAAATACCTGATCTACCATGATAGCATGTTTATAAAAACACTACAAATAAATGCTTACTTTTTTATGATTATAATGAATAATGAACTAAATCATGGTAGTAGTTTATTCATCATTAATTACATAAAATTAATTTATAATACAGAATAAAAATTATCTTCCTGCAAATTAAGAAAAAATGAGTAAGCCTAAATTAAGATAATGATGCACACCATCTTAAATTTCCCTGGATGTTATCTTTTCTGCTTTAAAACAAATCTTTTTTGATTTATGTAATCTATTCCAACTTGGAATTTCCTCATGTGTACTTTTGAAATGATTCTCAAAGGCTTCCATACAACAAAACCTACCACTTATCCTTTATCATTTGAGATGTACTCTTTGCTTGATTGATTGATGGATGAATTAAAGGATTGATTGGTTGATTGATTGATTGATTACTTTGTATGTATGCTGGCCTACAGGAACTTGTGAAAACTGTGTGAAATCTGGTGCTGGCAGAAGTCAGAATAAGGCATTGAGTTGGCTGTAGTTGGAACTGCAGAAGATTGTGAGCCTTTTGATGCAGTACTTAGGTGTGAACCGGAGTCTTCTGCAAAAACTTCAAGCATTTAGGAGACATGTGTCTAGCTCTCATTATGAATTTTCTTTACACAGTTAATGTGAATACATGTCTTGTTTTAGAAATCAATATTTATCAATAATCTTCCTACTGGATAAAATAACAAATTAAGGGAAAGTAATTTTATTCATTCAACTTCACCTCAATTGTAGGCTTCAAAGTCATTTTTCCTCAAAATGAAGGAACAAAATTTTCTTGCCTATCAGTAATCTCTACTCCAAAGTCCATATTTAAAAAAAAAAAAAGTTTTGTGTCTGGTCCCCCAAATTTGGCTTATCTCCATATATTGTCTTTCTAGTCTCAGAATCCAGCTATCAACATTTTTCCTGTTTTCTGAAATAGTTATAATATGTAATTCTATAGTTTTGTGTATGCTATTTTCCTTCATGAATAAAAAGTTTCTCAGTACCTATATACTTTGAACTAATTTTGAGTGTTCAGCCCAACCAAATCCCACTTACTTTCTGATGTCTTTCCTCCTCATTACATCAAATGGTGCTAGTCTATGCATTCATATGTCTTTTAAAAAGCTTTGTTAGAGAATTTAACATACTGTAGATGTTTCTGTACACATGTCTCTTTAAGGTTATGCCAGCCGGTAGAATGCATACTTGTCTAATTACTTCCATGTTTTCTGAGTCAATCATTACCATAATTGTTAAAAGAGTAGTTCCTTAATAAATATTACTAAGATGATGAATGAATGAATGAATGAATGAATGAATAGAAATATGTCTGATACTATATTAGACAATAGACTCAATGCAGTGCTCTAGAAGTGAACATTCTCCTTTCCTTATTACCCAGAATATAAATAAATTTAAACAATATATAAGGACACCTGGAATAGCCTGGAACTCTTTCTCAGAGGAAAAAAAAACATGCTTAATTAACTCTTTGTGAAATTTATGAAGCTGAAGACAGCTAAAATTGCAAGACCAGTAAATTAAGTGTTTGAGGAATTATTCAGATGTAAAATAATACAGTGCTATAAGAATAAAGTAAACTAGACTACAGAATATTAAAACTCTGAAAAATAAGAAGAATATGACAGGAGTACTATATCAAAGTCAAGAGGGATAAAGACAGTTGATCATAACAGAGTACACCATAGTCTGAGACAATGTACTGACTTTAAATCAACACTATTTACTGAATATCTACTATATGTGCCATGAGAAAAATATAACCAGGCACTGGCCAACAAATAAAGCAGTTATTATGTGCCTAGAAAATAGGAAGTGAGAGATAAAACACAAATGATTTAATTCAACTTACATTGCACGCAGACTTTGTAGTATCCCCAAATGTTATTTTGTCAGATCTGAGTTGTGGCAAGATATGATCTTGTTCTTTTCAGTCAGAGGTAGTCCTGCTGAGAGTCATTTCTTGTGTTAGATTTACCTTCACAGGGACCAGAATTTTGAAATATTAAATATTTGCTGTTGTATAGAATTGATCATGTAGCTGAAACTAACAATATACCCCTCTGTAATTTTAAGTACTGTGGAAGCAAAGGCTCTTTGGAGGGCAAT
The DNA here is from genome assembly GCF_963924665.1 of Micromys minutus. Taxonomy (NCBI): domain Eukaryota; kingdom Metazoa; phylum Chordata; class Mammalia; order Rodentia; family Muridae; genus Micromys; species Micromys minutus. Next base: position 61,966,905 of record NC_137970.1, on the reverse strand, counting down.
GCCATATATATTGTCTGTCATTTGTGTATTTAATTTATGTGGAATATTTTAAAAATCATCCTAGGAGATATTCAAAACTACACTGGCTGTATCAGTGCCCATATAAACTATGAGACAGAGATCTATGTTTACATTTACCTTGTGTTACTTAAAAGTCGAGTGTTTTCTATTGTGAGTGCTGAAATGCAACCAAAAATGCACTGCCTTAGGAAATGTTATATTTAGCTTCCTAAGTTTACATATTTTGACAAAAAATAAAATTCCTGTTGTAGAATGAAGGCTTATGTCAGAGGTATTCACAAAAATTTCTTGAGTTCTGAGTACATTTTATTATGTATAACATTATGTAAATTATATTGATTTTCTGTTGTACAAATGAAAATATGCCATAATTAGCTATACAAAATATCATTAGAAAATATTAATAAAAATTCCAAGCTTAATACTTCACTTTTTCTTTAATATTTTCTAAAAGTAATTTTTAGAATAAAGATTAAATATAGATCATCACCTTGTTAAAATATATCAGATGATGTCATATTGAGTTAATATAGCATGGGAATGATGAGATTAGAAACATTTCAGGAAACTATTAGATGAGAAAGTAGGGAAAACCTTAGAACAGATAGGCACAGGAGAAAATTTCCTGAACAAAACACCAATGGCTCAAGCTCTAAGGTCAAAGATTAACAAATGGGAATTAATGAGATTGAAAAGTTTCTGTAAGGCTAAGGACATCATCAAGAAAACAAAACGGCAACCAACAGAATGGGAAAAGATCTTTATCAACACCATATCAGATAGAGGCCTAATATCCAAGGTGTACAAGGAATTCAAAAAGCTAGACACCAAAGAATCAAATAACCTTATTAAAAAATGGGGTACAGAGCTAAACAAAACAGTTTCAGTTGAGGAACACCGAATGGCCGAGAAACATCTGAAGAAGTGCTCCACATACTTAGCCATCAGGGAAATGCAAATCAAAACAACCCTGAGATTCCACCTCACACCAGTCAGATTGGCCAAGATCCAAAACACAGATGACAGCAGATGCTGGCAAGGTTGCGGAGAAAGAAGAACACTTCTCCACTGTTGGTGGGGTTGTAAACTGATACAACCATTCTGGAAATCAGTCTGGCAATACCTCAGAAAATTGGACATAGTACTACATGAAGACCCAGCTATTCCACTTCTGTGCATATACCCCAGAGACACTTTAATATACAACAAAGATAACATGCACCACAATGTTCATAGCAGCTCTATTTATAATAACCAGAAGCTGGAAAGAACCCAGATGTCCTTCAGAAGATGAATGGATACAAAAATTTTGGTACATTTACACAATGGAGTACTACTCAGCCACCAGAAACAATGACTTAACCAAATTCTTAAGAAAATGGCTGCATCTAGAGAATATCATCCTGAGTGAGATAACCCAGTCACCAAAGAACAGACATAATATGCAGTCACTGATAGTGGGATGCTAGCCCCAGAGGCTTGCACTCCCCCAGAAACAACTCACAGACTTATGAAGTCCAAGAAATAAAGAAAACAAAACAAAGCAAAAAAAATATTTACAAAACAAGAAAACTTTAACTATTTCCATGTTACATTTTGTTTTACATGTACTTTATGCTCATTGTGACTATTAAGTTTTCAAGGCATACTATCAAACCTTGAAAAAATCAAGTACTAACTAAAAAAATATATTCATATAGTTTTATGTAAAAATTATGTTAAAATCTGAAAAAAGTACTGACAAAAATGTATAATTTTAAGCAAAAAATGTTTAAAATCTGTACATTTATTTTTGTTTTGTAAAATAAAGTTGTTAAAAAAAAGAAACATTTCAGGAACAATATAAGTTAGTTTACAAATCAGAATAAATTTGGGAGAAGTGATATTTGACCCAAGACCTTTTATGAAGGACTGCTATTCTTGATCGCAAATGCATACCTTTGGTGGCATTAAGGAACATGCACAGTGCTTAGCAGCTCTTAATTAAAGGGAGAATATGGGTAGTTTAGCAGTCAACAATTGCTTTTGTAAGCTTGTATTTTTTTCAGGTGCTTAAATAATGTATCATTGTTTATTTTCTTCCTGAATATGGAGAAATTAATGACAAAATTATACAAACATCACTGTACTATACCTTAACTATAATTATAAAAAAAATCTTTTGTGGCATTTGTTGACTTGAACCCTGATGGTGATATTATCTACATAGATAAATAAAAGGCAGACAAAAGAAAATAAGATGACTGCCAAAGTACATCATAAGTAAATTACTTTCATCAAAGAACACTATAAAAGAATACACATTGTGTAATTAAGTATTTAATTTTTTTTATCTTGAGATGTCAGTGATTTTTATTTTATTTTGGCATAAAACACAATTTCATTTTGTCCTTGTCATAGAATTACACAATCACTCCTTGATCTTTGTAACTACAATTTAAAGCATATTAGTATTTTAAAGCATTTGGTAATTGTCTACTGATAATAAAGTTATTTTCATTCTCTATGTAATGGATGGGCAACACTGTATTATATTATTTGTTTAAAGAACAAAAAAGGTCAGAAACAATTTTCATATTCATGGCACAGTGTTACCCAAGAATTGAAATTTAAATTCAGCATTTCAGATTCTCTGTTTAGAAAAAGCAGTTAGAAAATGGAATTAAGTGAAGAAAAAAATAAGTTACTTGTAGTTTGGCCACAGAAAGTTTTGTTGTTTTAAATTTGAGTATAGCAAAATGAAATTTCAAATTTCTGCTGGTTCTGTAGAATATAGAGTTCTTTCTGGTTCAGATATGGTAAAGAAGACTTACCATACTAACACTACTCATAATCAATAAAGAATTTATATATTTTCCTTGGAGGTCAGCTTTAATTTTTCTCATTCCTAAGTTTATGTTAAATATAAATATATTAATATTGCAAGGGAACAAAAACAAACTGATGTTGATAGGCAAAACAAGGAATTCTATGCCAGTTTTGACTATTTCCTCTCTACCAGAGCTTCCACCAAGACTCTGCTTATATTAGCAGTTTTTCTCAGTTTAAGAGCTCAATTGGTATGTTAAAATGAAATCTAAATTTGCAATTGTTCTCATTTAGTGCATGTTAAATCCTTCAGTCTAGGTTAATTACAGCTTAATGAGTAATTTGAGAACAGCATATAACCATAAACATCAGACCATTTAGTACTTCTTTCACTATAAAATGAATTTTCACATTTTCTAACATTCAATTTTGAAGAAAAAAAATGTTCTATTAATGTTCCTAAAATGTAGGGGAAGATACTTTCTTGGAGGAGAAAAATCTATTTTGCTTCATCAAAGAGAACTTTTTCAAAATTTTCTCAATTGTCTATGACAAGTAGATGTACAGACACTAATTGCCTTAGTGGACATTGTAGATGGAACTTTCTTCCACAATTATATTTTTACTTTATCTCCCCTTTACCTAATAACACTGTGTATGTTATATTATCTGTGCCACTCCATAGGAATGAAAGTATAGAATAAAAAGGCAGAGATATCAAGTTTCTTTTGAGGCCCATTGTAGGAAGACTATTTCTTTTGGTAAGAGAATAGACTATCCTTGTCCTTGGGAGGAGATACGATAGTCTGATCTGCACCAAAAATCAGAACGTTACATACTCTTCACTCCTCCTTTAAGAATTAGTTCATCTGGGCCTATCAATCACCTACCTAAGATTCCATACTAAAATGAAGCTAATTAACCTGAACACCTCAAGAGGAAGGGAGGAATTTTTAACTCCTTAATGAGACAACATGCAAACACTTCTTTTGGGACAGCTGATTCAGAGATATGAGCAAAAAAGTCTTTGGATGCTTTCTATGACATGTTGTGTTTTTTCAGTCTTTCTTTAAAGCTCTACTGCCTATCTATGCAGCCAATTTGCTAACATTCGCTATTCAGATATTTATTTCTAACTCACATCTCTTCCATCCCTCTTTCAATTGCTTTCCTCCTATAAGCTTCTGAAATTTACAACTTACCCATCTTGTTGATGTTTTCCTGTTCTCTAATTAAAATTGTCCTTGAGGGTTTTTATTATTATTTTTCCAAGCCCATTTCTAAAATTATTTAAAGGAAGATATGATCTTAAAATGTAATGACAATTTTCGCGAATATATCTACAGAAAACACAACCAATTCCATCTGTATTCTCCTACCTAATCCATGAACAAATTGAAAAAAAAAAATGCTGCAATTTTAAACACTAAAATACATTATTTTTGGCTGATAAAACCCAAAAGCATACTTGTTCCTATTTGCTTTCAGAATAATCATCTACCTTTTATTCTCTTTGAGGTCAAAGCCTGATTTTGCATCATGTAATTATTACCTTATAATTATGTTAGATTACTTTATCCCCTGAGCCTCCTTTCATGGATGATAAGCCTCCTCTCGTGGATAATATAACATAGTCTTTATTTTCAGTGGGTTTGTTCATGACATTGTTCTGGATATTAAATGAAGAAAATAACAGTTGATAAACAACAATTTTTCAACCACCAAAATATCTTTCTAGGGACAAGATCTTGTTAATTTATCCAGGCTGCCCTCTGTAGTCCAGGTATACAGTGAAATAATAACGATCTTCTAGTTTCAGACTCCTAAGTAGCTGACATAATAGTCCTTTCTCACAAGCATCATTTTAGCATTGTCTTGATTGATGTATCTGTTTAGGAAGTGCTACTGCATATGATAAGCAATTTTACCAAACTTGCCACTTTAAATATCTTGTTGGCAATTCTGAGTCCTTTGTCTTTCTGTATATGCACTATAATTAGCTTGTTGGTAATCATAAATTTTTGTCTGTTATTTTTTAATTGATAAGCTTTTACTGTTTGTCCTTAGATTTTTATATCTTTTATTTCCTCACACTCCAATCACCAAGAACATGAATGATACACTAAAGTAGGAATTAGAGAAAATACACTAACCTTTAAAGCACATGAGAATGGTTATGTATAGCTTTGCTGCTGATAATGTATAGCAGAAGTAATCAACCATCATATACTTTCATTGATAATATATTTTGCTAAAATTAAGCACTACAATTACAATTCCTTAGTAACATCTTGAGATATCTACATAAATAGCAAAACATATTATCCCTGGAAAAATATGATATATATATTACAAATAATACAAAATTGTATATATAAATCTAAAAATATATTATAAAATAAATAAGTATTGACTCCTAATGTTAAAAACGATGGTAATATTTAAATTTTAATAGAACAACTTTATTTTAAAAAAAACAAAGATAAATGTACAGATTTTAAGCATTTTTGCATAAAAGTATAAAAATAAATTTTGTCAGTACTTGATTTTTTCTAAAGGTTTAAAAGTGTGTATTAAAATATTACTAGTTACAAAGAGCATAAAGTACATAGGCAAAGTTTTTGGGTGTGTAAAGATTAAGCATAATGGTTTTTCTTTTTTTTTTTTTTTTTTTTTTTTTTTTTTTGGCCTTTGTTTCTTCTCTAACTTAATAAAGTCTGTTAGTTGTTTCTGGGGTGTTCTGAGATTTCTGGGGTCAGTATCCAATTATCAGTGACTGATATTATGTCTGTTCTTATGGGACTGGGTTATCTCACTCAGGATGATATTCTCTAGATGTATCCATTTTATTAAGAATTTCATGAAGTCATTATTTTTCATAGCTAAGTAGTACTCCATTGTGTAACTTTACAACAATTTTTGTATCCAATCATCTAATGAAGACCATCTGTGTTCTTTCCATCACCTGCCTATTATAAAAGAAAGGCTGTTATGAATATTGTGGTGCCCAGAAGTGGAAAAACTGGGTCTTCAGGAAGTACTATGTCCAATTTCTGAGGAATCGCCAGACAGATTTCCAGAGTGGTTGTATCTGTTTACAACCCCACCAACAATGGAGAAGTGTTCCTCTTTCTCAATATCTTTGCCAGCATCTGCTGTCATCTGAATATTTGATCTTAGCCATTCTGTTTGGTATGAGGTGGAATCTCAGGGTTGTTTTGATTTGCATTTCCCTGATGGCTAATGATGTTGAGCACTTCTTTAGATGATTCTCAGCCATTCGGTATTCCTCAATTGAGAACATTTTGTTTAGCTCTGTACCCCATTTTTAAATAGGGTTGTTTGATTCTCTGGTATCTAGCTTCTTGAGTTTTTGATATACCTTGAATAAAAAGCCTCTATCTGATGTGGGATGGGTAAAGATATTTTCCCAGTCTGTTGGCTGCTGTTTTGTTTCCTTGATAGTGCCCTTAGCCTTACAGAAACTTTGCAATCTCATTAAGTCCCATTTCTTCAAGAAAGTTTCTCCTGTGCCTATGTGTTCTAAGTTTTTCCCTACTTTCTCATCTAATAGTTTCAGTGTACCTGGTTCAATGTGGAGATCTTTGATCCACTGGCACTTGAGCTTTGTACAAGAAAATAAGAAAGGGTCTATTTTTATTCTTCTGCATGCTGAGTGCCAATTGGACCAACACTATTTGTTGAAGAGGCTTTCCGTTTTCCATTGAATGTTTACAGCTCCTTTAGCAAATATCAAGTGACCATATATGTGAGGGTTTCTTTCTGGATCTTCTATTCTGTTCCATTGATCCACATGCCTATCTCTGTACCAGTACCATGCAGTTTTTAGCACAATTGCCTTGTAATATAGCTTGAGGTCAGGGATTTTGATTCCTAGAGATGTTTTCTTGTTGTTGAGGATCGATTTCGCTATTCTAGGTCTTTTGTTATTCCAGATGAAATTGCACATTGCTCTATCCAACTCTATGAGGAACTGGGTTGGAATTTTGATGGGGATTGCATTGAATCTGTAGATTGCTTTTGCTAAGATGGTCATTTTCACAATGTTGATACTTCCAATCCATGAGCATGGGAGATCTTTCCATTTTCTGAGATCTTCCTTGATTTCCTTCTTTAGAGCTTTGAAGTTATTGACATACAGATCCTTCACTTGCTTAGTTAGAGTCACACCAAGGTATTTCATAGTTTTTGTGACGATTGTGAAGGGTATCTTTTCCCTAATTTCTTTCTCTGTATGTTTGTCCTTTGAGTAGAGGAAGGCTACTGATTTGTTTGAGTTAATTTTATATCCAGCCACTTTGCTTAAGTTGTTTATCAGCTGTAAAATTCTCTGGTGGAATTTTTGGGGTCACTTATATATACTATCATGTCATCTGCAAACAGTGTTGTTTTGATTTATTCCTTTCCAATTTGTATCCCTTTTAATTCCTTTTGCTGTCTAATCGCTCTGGCCAGGAATTTCAGTACTATGTTGAATAGTTAGGGGGAGAGAGGGCAGTCTTGTATAGTCCCTGATTTTAGTGGGATTGCTTCATGTTTCTCACCATTAAGTTTGATGTTGGCTGTTGGTTTGCTGTATATTGCTTTTATTATGTTTAGGTATGGACCTTGGATTCCTGTTCTTTCCAAAACTTTAAAATGAATGGGTGTTGAATTTTATCAAATGTTTTCACAGCATCTAGTGAGATGACCATGTGGAGTTTTTACTTTGAGTTTGTTTATATGTTGGATTATATTGATGGGTTTCTGTATATTAACCCATCCCCACATCCCAGGTGAATGATTATTTTGATGTGTTCTTGTATTCGGTTTACAAGGATTTTGTAGAGTATTTTTGCACCAATGTTCATAAGTGAGGTTGGTCTTAAGTTCTCTTCTTTGTCGGGTCTTTGTGTGTTTTAGGAATGAGGGTTATTGTGGCCTTGTAAAATGAGTTAGGTAGTATTCCATCTGACTATTTTGGGGAATATTATGAAGAGTATTGGTATTACTTCTTCAATAAATGTCTGATATAATTCTGCTCTGAACCCATCTGGACCTGGGCTATTTTTGGTTGAGTTGCTTTTGGTGACTGTTTCTATTTCTTTAGGAGTTAAGGGATTGTTTAGATGGTTTACCTGGTCCTGGTTTAACTTTAGTATCTGTTATCTGTCTAGGAATTCATCCATTTCCTCCAAATTTTCCAGCTTTGTTGAGAATAGGCTTTTGTCGTAGGATCTGATGATTTCTTTTATTTCCTCAGTTTGAGTTGTTATGTCTCTACTTTTATTTCTTACATTGTTGATTTGGATACTCTTTCTTTGACCTCTAGCTTGTCTGGCTAAGCGTTTATCAATCTTGTTAATTTTCTCAAAGAAGCAGCTCTTGGTTTATTTGATTATTTGAAGGTTTCTTTTTTTTTCTATTTGGTCCATTTCTGTCAAAGTTTGATTATTTCTTGCATTCTACTCCTCTTGGGTGTATCTGCTTACTTTTGTTCTAGAGCTTTCAACTGTGCTGCCAATTTGCTAGTGTATGCTCTCTCCAGTTTCTTTTTCCAAGCACTCAGAGTTATGAGTTTTCCTCTCAGTACTGTTTTTGTTGCATTCCATAGGTTTGGGTTTGTTGTATTTTTGTTTTCATTAAATTCTAGAAAATCCTTAATTTCTTTATTTATTTCTTCTTTGCCATGCTATTGTTTAATAGATCATTGTTTAGTTTCTATGTGTACATGGGTTTTTGTTATCTTTGTTGCTATTAAAGATCAGCCTTAAACCATGGTGATATGATAGGATGCATGGGAGTATTTTAATCTTCTTATATCTATTGAGTCTGTATTGTCAATTTTGGAGAAAGTGCAGTGTGGTGATGAGAAGAAGGTGTATTCTTCTCTTTTAGGATGAAATGTTCTGTAGATGTCTATTAATCCCAATTGGTCCAAACCTCTGCTAGTTTCATTGTGTCCTGTTTCAGTTTCTTTTTCTGTGATCTGTCCATTGATGAGAGTGGGTTGTTGAGGACTCCCACTATTTTTGTGTGGGGTGTAATATATTTTTTGAGCTTTAGTAGGGTTTCTTTTATGAATATGGGTGCTCCTTTGTTTGGAGCATATATGTTAAGGATTGAGAGTTTCTCCTTACAAATTTTCCCTGTAATGAGTGAAAAATGTCCTTCCTTTACTTTTTTCATAAATTTTGTTTGAAAATATACTTTATTTGAAATTAGAATTGCCACACCAGCTTGTTTCTTGGGGCCATTTGCTTGGAAGGTTTTTCCCAACCTTTTACTCTGAGATAGTGTCTGTCTTTGCCTTTGAGTTGAGTTTCCTGTAAGTAGCAAAATGCTAGATTCTGTTTATGTATCCAGTCTAATATCCTATGTCTTTTTAGTGGGGAATTGTTTCTATTTATGTTAATAGATATTAAGGAACTGTGGTTGCTTTTTTCTGCTCTTTTTGCTTTTAGACGGAAAATTGTGCTTGTGTGTCTTTCTTCTTTTCTTTTTCTTGCTTAGGTAATTTCTTGTTTTTACTAGGATGTAATTTCCCTCCTAGTATTGGGTTTTCCACCTATAATTTGTTGTAGTGCTCTGTTTGTGGTCAGATATTGTGTAAATTTAGTTTTGTCCTGGAATATTTTGGTCTCTCCATCTATGGTGACTGAGAGTTTTGCTGGGTATAGCAGCTTAGGCTTTTGCATCTTCTCTGACTCTTTTGTTTATGTTTTAAATGTTGTCTTCAGCCCCCGAGATTCTCTCTTCCATCTCTTGTAATCTGTTGGAGTTGTTTCCATCTGTGACTCCTGATTACTTTTTTATGTTTTCTACCTCCAGGATTGTCTCTTTTAGTGTTTTCTTTATTGTTTCCATTTCCATTTTAAATTTCTTCTTCCATTCTTTCATCTCTTTGTATCTGTTTTCCTCTAGTTCTTTGAGTTCTTTGGGTATTTTTCTTGTTTCCAATTTAAATGCTTCTATTTCTTTATGTTTTTCCTTCCATTGTTTAAGGATCTCTATCATCACCTTAAGGTAGGATTTCAGGACTGAGTCTTCTTTTTCTGGAGTGTTTGGCATTCCGCTGTTTGCTGTGACGGGAGAGCTGGGTTCTAGTGTCGCCAGGTTGTCTTGGTTTCCCTGGGGTACATCTTTTCCTTTCCTCTTGCCGTCTTGTTGTCTGTGATTTTATGTGGTCTCGCTGTCAGTGATTGGTTCTTGTCTCTCCCGTGTACCTTGCCTGTTTCCCTGGATCTGCATTGTTCCTTTTAGCAGATATCCTGATCTCCTCTTCTGCATGCAGTTCCTGCTCCCCTGAACCAATGGGGGGCGCACTTTCAGATCTCTTGGCACAGATCTCTCTGCTCTCTGGCTACTCGGAGTGCCATCTCACCAGGCCTGTGTCCCTGGATCTCTGCTGTTCCTGGTGGCCTCTCTGTGGTTCCTGGTGGCCTATATTTTCTTAACAATCTCTTATAATTCCTTAATAAATAGCAAAATAGATTATCAATAAAAATATTTTAGATATATAAATAATAATTATATAAATATATATTATTTTGGCTCACAAAATTCAGTACTACAATTATATTTTATATTATTCTAGAAATACATTACAATACCTGCATATATAGCATTTACATTTTGGATATTATATATGAATGTACATTGGAAATATGTATTAGGGTACCAGTTATGCCATAATTTAATTTTATTTACAAACAAATTTCAGACACTGTCTCATTCTTTCCTCTCCTCTTATGAGAGATTAGTCCTGGAGCCTGGAGTTCTTTTTCTCCTCATGATGGCATTTCAAAATCAAGGAATGGCAGAGTATATAATGTTTTAACATAATAGGTATTTTTTGTCATTTTCACTATGTTAAGAGTAGGTAAAATGTCTCTTTGTAGGAATTATTTTGTGTTGTATTTTTCTTCTTCAGTGACATTTTGGTAATATGTGAAAATAGTGACACACTGTGTTATACTTTGTTTCCCTGATTACTTTATAATTTGGAAGAAAGGTAATATGGTTAATTATAGCCTATGCACTTATGCCTAAAATAACTGACCAAATGTTTTCAATCATGTACTGTCATTTGCATGTATGGTTTCAGTGTATGTGATCATTTCTTACAAAACTTTAGCCCTTTTCTTCAGAATACAAATAGAGTTATTAAATCATCAAGTTGTCTTAAATAATTTTCTACCATTATGACAAAATATACATTGCCAATGCAATTTTATTTTTAAAAAGCACATACTTCTGGACTTGCTTACAGGCTCAGATTCTAATGGGTAGAGGCATAGAACCAGGCAGACAGACATAGACGTTAAGTAGCATCAAACATCCTTTGAAGAAATATATAATATATCCTGGGTTACTTTCTTATTCCAAATGAATTTGCAAATTGCTATTTCTAACTCTATAAAGAATTGAGGTGGCATTTTGGTGGGGATTGCACTGAATCAGAAGATCGCCCATTTTTACTATATTAATCCGACCAGTCATTGTTCATAGGATATCGCTCCATCTTCTGAGTTCTTGGATTTCTTTTTTTAGCTATTTGAACTTCTGGCCATATGGTTCTTTAACTTGCTTGGTTAGAGTCACACCAAGATATTGTATATTATTTGTGATTATTATGAATCGAGGAGAGAAAGGCTACTGATTTTTTGAGTTAATTTTATATGCACCCAATTTGCTTAAGTTTTTTATAAGCTGTAGGAACTTTCTGGTAGAATTTTTAGGGTTGAATGTATATATATATATATATATATATATATATATATGTGTGTGTGTGTGTGTGTGTGTGTGTATTATTTGCAAAGTGTTGTCTTAACTTTCTGCCACTCTCTCCCTACCTATTCAGTATAGTACTTAGATTTTTATTTTTTTTTTCTTTTTTGGATATTCTTTGTACTTGCATTTCAGATGTTATCCCCTTTCCCCCATCCTATCCCCCCCCATTACCTCCCATGAAGGTGCTCCCTACCCAACTAGCCTTTCCTCACTCAACGCCTTGGCTTTCTCTTACACTGGAAAAATGAGTCTTCCCTTGACCAAAGGCCTCTCTTCCCATTGATGCTAGAAAATGGTATCCTCTGCTGCTACATATGTACCTGGAGCCATGAGTCTATCTATGCAAATCCATTAGTTGGTGTTTAGTCCCTGGGAGCTGTGGTGGGTTTGGATAGATGATAATTCTCTTTTTCCCATGGGGTTGCAGATCCTTTCAGCTCCTTCAGTCCTTTCTCTATCTCCTTCATTGGGGTCCCTGTGTTCAGTCTGATGGTTAGCTGCAAGCATTCTCCTCTATATCAGTATGGAGCTGGCAGAGCCTTTGAGGAGGCATTCATATCAGATTCCTGCCAGTAAGCACTACTCGTTATCAGCAATAGTGTGTGGGTTTAGTGTCTGCTCCTGGGCATATATCCAAAAGAAGTTCCAACATCTAACAAGGACACATGCTCCACTATGTTCATAGCAGCCTTATTTATAATAGTCAGAAGCTGGAAAGAACCCAGGTGTCTTTCAACAGAGGAATGGATACAGAAATTGTGGTACATTTATGAAATGGAATACTATTCTGCTATTAAAAACAATGACCTCATGAAATTCTTAGGCAAATAGATCAGAAGTGAAGTGATCATACTAAGTAACCCAGTCACAAAAGAACTCTCATGGTATGTACTCACTGATAAGTGGATACTAGCCCAAAAGGCTTAGAATACCCATGAAACAGTTCACTGAAATTATGAAGCTCAAATAGAAGGGCAGAATGAGGATGCCTCAATCCTTCTTAGAAGGGAGAACAAAACACTCATGGGAGAAAATAATGGGACAAATAGAGGAGCAGGGATTGGAGAAAAAAATCATCCAGAGACCTCCTCTCCTGGGAATTCATCCCATAAGCAACCACTAAACTCAGGTACTTGAAGTTTTATCCAGAGCAATTAGACAACGTGAAAGGGATAAAAATTTGGAAGAAAGAAGAAAGTCAAGATAAACTTGGTGAGAGAGACATCTGGGGAAAAATATGTGGATAAATCTCTCCAAACAGGGAAAGGATGTGAAAATATTTGTATCCCATATAAATGCTCACCAAAACCTGATTTCATCTTAGGATGAGGTCAGTATTCAAGTAGATAAGATGATACATTCTGTGGATAGTCAGCCTTTTCCCCAACAATCCATGTCAATGTTCAATGAGCATATGAACAAAGTGGCCATGGTAGCAGAGATGGTGGTTATGCTTGTGCTCAACAACATGAACATCCATTCACCAAGCCTAACCTGGCTACAGCTGCTGCTGAATGCCAGCTCTGCCTGTAGCAGAGACCAACACTGAAGCCCAGATATGGCACTATTCTTAGAGGTGACCAGACAGCAACCTGGTGGCAGGATGACTACATTGGACCACTTCCTCCATGGAAAGGACAGTGTTTTGTGTTTACAGGAGTAGATACTTATTCTGGTTATGAATGTACCTTTCCTGAACATAATGTTTTGCCCAAAACCACCATCTGGGGACTTACAGAATGACTTATCCATTGTCATGGTATTCCATACAGTATAGCTTCTGACCAAGGAACTCATTTCACAGCCAGAGATGTGTGACACTGGGCCCATGATCATGGAATCCACGGATCCTACCATGTTCCCCATCATCCTGAAGCAACTGGTCTAAGAGAAAGATAGAAGGGCCTTTTGAAAACATAGTTAAAGTGCCAATTACGTGGCAGCAACATGGATGGCTGGGGAAGAGTTCTTCAGAAATCAGTATATGCTTTGAATCAGAGTAAAATATATGGTAGAGTTTCTCCCATAGCCAGGATCCATGGATCCAGGATTCAAGGAGTAGAACAAGAAATAGTTCCACTCACTATCACTCATAGTGATCCTCTAGAAAATTTTTTCTCCATGTCTCCACAACTCTAGATTCTGCTGCCCTAGAAGTTTTAGTTCCAGAGATGGAAATGCTCCTATCAGAAACCACAACAAACATTCCATTAAACTGGAATCACAGACTTCCCCCTAGTCATTTTGGGCTTCTCATGCCCTTAAACCCACAGGCTAAGAAAAGAATAAGTATGTTACAAGGAGTGATAAATTCAGATTAACATGGAAAAATTGGACTGTCTCCCTACAATAGAGGGAAGAAAGATTATGTCTGGAGTGCAGGAGATCCCTTAGGGCATCTCTTAATATTATCATGTCCTGTAAGTTAATGGGAAACTACAACAGCCTGATCCAAGCAGGGTGACAAAGCCATAAGGAATGAAGGTGTGGGTCACTCCTCCAGGAAAAGTTCCAAGACCTGCTTAGCTGTGTACAGAAGGTAGAGGAAATACAGAATGGGTAGTAGAGGAAGGTAGTTATAAATACCAGGTAGCAAAACGTAACCATTTTCAGAAACGAGAATTATAAAGTGAAAGACCCCAGAGGGTATCTTCCATCTGAAGAGACCCCTCCCAAGGAGCAGCGAGACCACTCACTTCGGATGCAAGTAGCAAGAGGTTTATTTACACAGGTACCTGTGGGCACACAGTCTCTCGGAGGACTTGCGCGCTGGACAAAGGGGAAGTCCCCTTTTTATAGGGCTTGGGGGGCAGAAGCAAGGTACAGAAGCAGAAGCATAGCAACAGGGTTTTAATTGGTTAGTTTAAATGAAACCAGGGCGAACTGGGGACAAGCCTCAAGTTCTTCGGAAAGGGTGGCCTTGGCCCCTCCTCTGGGACAGGGTGTTGTTTTTCATCCTTGTCTCAGCATGTATGGCAAAATATTGTGTCTTTACCCAGGTCCAGGTGGTCAACTACAGACATCTTGTTTGGCAGGGACTGTGGCAGAAATATGGCTCCAAGGACACAACTCTTGGTACCAGTCGGGGGCTGCAGCTTATCTGAAAGCTGGGCTTGTCTGAGTGTCTCCCTTTCTTTGTCTATTGCTAGCTGGCCGCCCACCGGTATCTTGCTTGGCCACCTGGGACCCTGACCTAGCCTGCCCTGTGTGTGCACAGCCTTACAGAAATGGCATTTACTGTTGCTAAGCGGGGGTCTTTCAAAAGTAATATGAATGCTTTTGTATTATTTTGTTAAGAATATATTGGTATTAAAGTTGAGATACTAAAAGGGACATTGCCCTATTGTAATTTACAAATGCCTTTGTGATTGTACCAGGAATAATCATATCATGACCTTATTATTGTTTTATGTGGTCATTGATATCACTTGTGTCAAGTTTACCAGTGGTGTATTTTAGTGGCTATACATGGTTATAACTTAACTATATCTGAATAAACCACAATCCATAATTGGAAGGTTCACCAGTGACCCTGTCCTTGAAGCTGGGAGATAGGTGATTCTGACCTGGATCTTGGCATGGAGATTTTGAGTCAGAGTGGCTATAAATCTCAGGACTCTAAAAAAAGTAAATCTCTTATTTCAAGGTCATCCAGGAAAAAATTCAAGTCTCAGATCCAGGTGTGGTGATACACAACTTTAATCTGGGGCAAATCTTCTGTTAGAAACCTACATAAGGGCATTGGAAGAAGAGAGGCTGTCTCTCTTTGCATGCTTGCTTTGTGGTACTGAGCAAATGCTAGATCCTCGGACTTCCAGGTACAGCTGTTGCCAACTATTTTTGGGGGGTTGAACAATAATCTATGAGTCAACAAAAATTTCCATACTATATAGAGATGACCCATAACTTCTGTGACTCTAGAGAACCCCGAATAATACAGAATGTTATTAGAAGTTGAATAACATATGAAGAAGAAACCAGATGTCCTTTAGTAGAGAAATGGATACAGAAAAGTTGGTGCATTTATACAATGGAGTACTACTCTCAGGTATTACAAACAATGACTTTATAAAATTTCTAGGAAATTAGATGGAAATAGTGACTATCATCCTGAGTGAAGTAACTCAGTCACAAAACAACACACATGTTATGCACTCACTGGTAAGTGGATACTAGCCCCGCAAAGCTCTGAATACACAAGAAACAATTCACAGAACTTATGAAGTTCAAAAAGATGGAAGGACAGAATGTGGATGTGTCAGTCCTTCTTATAAGGGAAAATACAACCCTCTCAGGATTAAATATAAGGTCAAAGAGAGGAGTGGGAATTGAAGAAAAGATTATTCACAGGCTGTCTCACCTGAGGATCCATTTCATATGCAGCCAACAAACCCAAGTACTATGGTTGATGCCAAAAAGTGCTTATTGGCAGAAACCAGATATGTTTGCCTCATCAAAGGCTCTGACAGAGTCATACAGATACAGTTGAGGATGCTTGCAGCTAACCATTGGACTTAACAGGAGGACCCCAATGAAAGAGCTAGAGAAAGGACTAAAGGAGCCAAAATGCTTTCCAAACCCATAGAAAAAAATTATCATCAACAAACTAAACTCTCCAGAACTCTCATGGACTAAATAATCAACCATTGAGCAAACATGGAGAGACCCATGGCTCCAGTTGCATGTGTAACAGAGGATAGCATTGTCTGGTATCAACAGGAGAAGAGGCTTTGGTCCAGTGAAGATATGTTTTCTCAGTGTAGGGGAATTCCAAGGCACTGAGGTGAGAGAGGGTATTTGAGAGAGGGAGTACTTTCATAGAAGCAAGGGGAGAGGGGTGGTGATGGAAGTGGGAGTGGGGAAAAGAGGATAAACATTTGACATGTAAAAGCAGAAAATATCCAATAAAATGAAAAACAAACAAACAAAAAGTTATGAACCAAGTGGACTGAACAGATATCTATAGAACATTTCATCCTACAACAGGAGAATATACCTTCTTCCCAGCACCTCATGGTTTTCCTTCTCCAAAGTTGACCATACAATCATTCACAAAATAAGCCTCAGCCAATACAATAAGACTGAAGTAATCCCATGAATCCTATCAGATTACCATGGCCTAAGACTCATCTTCAGTAACAACAAAAATAACAAAAATATGACATACACATGAAAGCAATGTTCTATTAAATGATAATGTAGTCATGGAAGAAATAAAGAAAGAAATTAAAGGTGTTTTAAAAGAGGGAACAACATACCCATGGGAGAAAATACAGGGATAAAGAGTGGAGCAGGGACTGAAGAAAAGATCATACAGAAACTGCCTCACCTGGTGAGCCATCCCATTTGCAGCCACCAAACCTAGTCACTACTGCAGATGCCAAGAAGTGCTTGCTGACAGAATCCTGATATGTATGTTTCCTCAGAGAGTCTGCCAGAAACATACTGATACAAAGAAAGATGCTTGCAGCTAATCTCTGGATGGAGCACATGGACCCCAACTGGGGAGATAGAGAAAGGACTGATGGATTTTAATGGGTTTACAACCCCATTAGAATAACAACAATATCTACCAAACAACCCCCCCTCGAGCTCCCAGGGTCTAAAACACCAACCAAAAAGTACACATGGAGGAAATCATGGCTCCAGCTGAGTATGTAGCAGCGGATTGCCTTGTCTGCCATCAGTGTAGAGGGAAGGCCCTTGATTGTGTGAAGTCTTGATTCCTCATCTTAGGGGAATGCTAGGACAGTGAGTCAGGAGTGATTGGGTATGTGGGAAAGAATCCTCATGGAGGCTGGGGAAGTCCTGTGTAATGAGGAGGCATGGAGTGAGAACTGGGAAGGGGGATATTATTTGAAATGTAAATAAACAAAATAATCAATAAAAAATAAATATAATTATTTATTACTTTTGAAAACTGTATATCTGTAAACTGTATTTGGTCATACTAACCCTCACTGTCTCCTGTGGCCTCCTTTCATTTGCACTCCCTCTTGTTTCACTAACATCATATACTCAAGTCTTTTTTTTTTTTAATAACTCAAAGGGTCTTATTAGAGTTGCTTTTATGTGCATGGATATGACACATCCACCAGAGTCTCCACCCCATTATATTTTAAGACAGAAATCACAAGACAGAGAGAGAGAAAGAGAAAGAGAAGGTGAAGGGGAGGGAGGGAGGGGGATAGGGAGGGAGAGAGACATGCTTTCTCCTATAAAGCCACACCCCTAATCTTTCTCAAGCAGTTCCATCAACCACAGACCAAATATTCAAATATACTTATATCATACATTAATTATTTCCAATATATTTTGTTGCTTTGTTCCTTACCAGATTTTATTCTGGTTTACTATATAGAATATGAAAATATTAATATTTATGTATCATATTTCTAAAATGAATTTATTTAGAATGCATTAGATAAAATAATAGCAAAAAATGTGATTCATATCCATATTTTCCTTCACCTTAATTAATGGATGGGTAGTTGTTCTGAAGCATTTGGAAAGAGCTTTGCCTCTCAATTTCATGTTTCCAGATACATTGATCTAATATGGTATCTAATAGATGTTAAAATTATGACAAAAATGTTCATAGCTTTTAGATGAAAACGCAGTGTGTAAAATTATGAATCACTTCATTGTATAACAAAAAATTGGTATATTGTAACATATTTAATGCTCCTAAGTTTTTATCATTAATATTGTTTATCAGGCTTATAATATATATATATATATATATATATATATATATATATATATATATATATATATATTCCAGATTTCAGGCATTGTGAGTTTACCCTCTTCCACATATGTATGTCTATTTTGTTGACTTCTTTAGGTCATGTTTTAACAGCCATGGGTTTGAAACATCATACATATAACTACATATAACGTCAGTGATGTTCCGGGAACATCTCTAGGCTACACAACTCTGCATTTTAGTTTATGGTAATTTTCTGTAATTGTCTACATTTTTTGCAAAAAGAAGTTTCCTGGATTAATGGTAAGTACAACATTTATATTTGGGCACAAGTATAAATATTGAGAATGTAGTTGTTGATTATGCTGGTTTAGTAAAGTAGTGGTTTTAGGTTGTCCTCCAAAATTTATGCTTTTACTGGTCCTATGTAGACTAGTTCGTTTTTTTTCATTAATGAAAACTATTTACTTATTAATTGGTTCTAAAATTTTATTAGAAAGTTGTTACTGTCAAATATACTTGCCAACAATACAAGCTTAGAGTTTTTATGGCATACAGGTTGTCATGTGTATATATTAAGACATGGTATGAAGTTTTGTCTTAATACATATTGATGTAATAACTTTCAAACAGCTTTATTTAAAACTTAGCAGCTTAAATTCTCAGTATATTTGAGGGCTTATAGCTAAAACATGGAAGGCAAACACTTGAATTTTTTGATTTTTCTAAAACTTCTGGCAAAGTCCTATTTTTTAATGTCTTACTTATTATCTCTGTATCTGTAAATGTCTACATACTAGATATCAAATATTAACCTCCTTTCTACTAGTCATTGCTCATATGTGTTTACTTCAATTGACTCAAGACTGAATTTGTTGCTACTCTATGCAAGGCACTATACTGGGTATTGGGTGACCAAATAGTCACTAGATATTTCATACAGTATATATTATTTTGTATTAATTAGCTTCACATTATATTCGCCATTTTATACTTGAGTTCTAATGGTGTGTTATATAATTTAAACATTATTAGTATTTAGTTGTGATCATTGAGAGTAATGTGTTGTCTAATATTTATTTATTTGATTTGAATAAAAATTATGACTTAATTTTCAAGTATAACACCAAATTATATGATTTCTTTTGCTGGAGAATTTCTGGGTCTATTATTGTCTTCATTTATTCACTGTTTACTATTACTAATAAGCTAATACACAACCGTTGTACACTGGCAGTGGCAAAAGCACATTTTATTTATTTTTTGAATGTGAACCTCTGCTATGTGGTTAAGTTTGAGTTCTGTCCTTGCTATGGATACTACACAGCATGATAAATTTCAATTTCACCAAACAGTACTTGTGGAAAAATTGTATCATTGTGAAAGTAACTGTGTACAGGCTAGTGACAAATTTGGCATTTTACTGTAGAACACAGAACTAATGTAGAGGATGTTGCACCTAGAAATGACATTTCATTTAATGTTATGTCATCTTTATGTCATTAGTTTGTTTTGTTTATAATCATGGAATCTTTTTTAAAGAAAAAAAAAAAAACAAAACATTATATTGTAGCCTAATGTCAAGAACAAGATTAGAGGACCCTCAAAGTTTTACCAAGGTGCATAAGAGTTTTCAAATTATCCTGTTCTTTGAGTACAAATATTCAGCCTATACTCTATGTACAGATAAAAATAAACATAAGGTTTCAGATAATTCATTGAGATAAATATATGTTTCTTCCAGAGGACACTTCATGCCTTTCTGTTTTGTATTTCTAGTTCCAATTTCTATGAAGGAAATAAAACAATTACAAAAATGGTGTTGGACATTTTTATCCTATTTATTTTAGCTATCATCTGACATAAACATGTGAATTCCCTCCAGTACTCTTGAGGTTAGGTACCATGTAATCAAATTATTGTATAGTACATAAGTTTAATCAATCCCTTTAAAAAATGCTTTGTATGTGTTCAACATATCAAGTTGAACTTTAGTAAGGCATTCAAATTCTAACAACTTCTTTTCTGTCTATTTAACTCTAAGTGATAAATTTAACAGATGTATTTACATAATTCCACTTATTTTAGTAACATTTAAACAAGCCAATATTTACTTTGAGAATTTGTTTGTTTAAGCTTTAGCTAAACCTCCTTCAGCAAGCAGAAAGAAAATCCTCCTTTCCTAGATAGCACAGATTACCTCATGTTTCTTCCAGTTAGCATTTATTTTGGATGTTTGTTAGAGAAGAACATACACTAACAGCAGCATTGATCAGGGATCCTGTATGTGACTCGGAATTATAAAAAATATAGAACCACCTGGCACTATTATTGATGCTATGGGATACTTACAAACAGGCCCTTTGGAAGGCCCAACAAGCAGCTGAGTCAGATGCAGATATTTACACCCAATGAATGGATAGAAGCTGCTGACCCCTGTCATTGAATTAGGGAAAAGCTGGAAGAAGTTGAAGAGGAGGATGTACCTGTAGGAGTACCAGCATTCTCAATTAACCTGGACCCCTGAGATCACTCAGACACTGCACAAACCGGCAGCATTCCCAAGCTGTTTTGAGGCCCCCCCCAACATATAGTACAGCAGAGGACTGCTTGGTGTGAGAAGCTGCACCTAACCCTCAAGAGACTATAGGGCAAAGGGAATTTGGAGGTCTGTTGGGGTGGGTAGGGTGGAAATATCCACAAGGAGACAAAGAGGGCAGAGAGGAGATATGCATTGTGGAATAATCAGAGGATAGACTGGGAGAGAGATAAAGACTGGAATGTAAAAATAAATTAAGAATAGAATAAATAAATAAATAAAATTATGGAACCAGTTTTTGTTAGACAAGAGTCATTTCCTATCATGTTATTGAAATGTTTACTCAATTGAGGAATATCGAATGGCTGAGAAGCATCTAAGGAAGTGCTCAATATCCTTAGCCATCTGGGAAATGAAAATCAATACAACCCTGAGATTCTACCTCACACCAGTCAGATTGGCCAAGGTCCAAAATTCAGATGACGGCAGATGCTGGCGAGGATGTGGAGAAAGAGGAACACTTTTTCACTATTGGTGGGGTTGTAAACTGATACAGCCACTCTGAAAATCAGTCTGGCAGTTCCTCAGAAAATTGGACATAGTTATTCCACTTCTGGGCATATACCCCAGAGACACACAAATATACAACAAAAACACATGCACCACAATATTCATAGCAGCCCTATTTATAATAGCCAGAAGCTGGAAAGAACCCAGATGTCCTTCAGTAAATGAATGGATACAAAAATTGTGGTACATTTACACAATGGACTACTACTCAGCTATCAGAAACAATGATTTAACAAATTCTTAAGAAAATGGATGCATCTAGAGACTATCATCTTGAGTGAGATAACCCAGTCACAAAAGAATAGACATAATATGCAGTCACTGATAATGGGATATTAACCCCCTAAAGTTCTGAACACCCCAGAAACAACTCACAGACTGTGTGAAGTTCAAGAAAAAAAAAAAAAAAAAAGAAAAAAAAAAAAAGAAAAAGAAAAGAAGAAAAAGAAAAAAGAAAAAGAAAAGAAAAAAAAAAAAAAACCATTATGCTCAATCCTTACACACCAAGAAAACTTTGACTACTTACAGGTTACATCCTGTTTTACATGTACTTTATTCTCATTGTAACTAGTAAGACCTTAATGCACCCTATCAAGCCTTTGGGAAAAAAAAAAAAAAAGCCAAGCACTGTATACAAAATGTGATTCATATGCTTTTCTGAAAAATGCTTAAAAAATACAATACAAAAATGTATTTGTATACTTTTATGCAAAAATGTTTAAAATTTGTACATTTATCTTTGTTTTTTAAAATAAAGTTGTTAAAAAAAGAAATGTTTACACAGAAAAAAATAAATTAAAAAAAACAAAAACTATGTTTTGTGTATCAAGTATTTCAATTAATGGTCACCAGGAACAGCAGAGATCCAGGGACCCAGGCCTGGTGTGACTACTCAGCAAGTAGCCAGGGCACAGAGAGGTCTGGGCTGAGCATTCAGAAAGAGCTCCCCACTCCCACCATAGGTACAGGGGAGCAGGAAGGAACTCTGCCATTGGGAATCGGTTTCCACCCAGTGGGCCCAGGCATACTGACCAAACACACAGGCCATCTGCCACTGAGAACAGTGGAGATCCAGGGACACAGGCAAGGTATACTGGAGAGACAAGAACCAATCACTGACAACAAGACCATCTATAATGACAGACAACAATATGGCAAGAGGAAAGCAAAAGAACTTACCCAATGGAAACCAAGACAACCTGACAACACAAGAACCCAGCTCTCCCATCACAACAAACAGTGGAATGCCTAAAACTCCAGCAAAAGAAGACTCAGACCCAAAATCATACCTTAAGATGATGATAGAAATTCTTAAACAAGAACTGGAGGAAAAACATAAAGAAAGAGAAGCTTTTAAAGAGGAAAAAAAGAAAAAAATCACTCAAAGAAATCAAAGAACTAGAGGAAAACATAGCCAAAGTGATGAGGAATTGAAGAAGGAATTTAAAATGGAAGTGGAAACAATAAAGAAAACACTAAAAGAGACAATCCTGGAAGTAGAAAATATAAAAAAGAAATCAGTAGTCAGAGATGCAAGCATCTCAAAGAGACTACAAGAGATGGAAGAAAGAATCTCAGGGGCAGAAGGCAACATGGAAAACATAGACAAAATAGTCAGTGAAGATACAAAATCCAAAAAGCTCCTAACCCAAAATGTCCAGAAGATCCAGGACACAATTAGATGACCAAACCTAAGGATAATAGGAATAGAAGAGGGTGAAGAATATCAACTAAGAGGCACAGTAAATATCTTCAACAAAATCATAGAAGAAAACTTCCCTACCCTTAAGAATGAGATGACCACGAGCATAAAAGAAGCCTATAGAACTCCAGATGGAATGGACCAGAAAAGAAATACCACCCAACACATAATAGTCAAAATGCCACATGCCCAAAGCAAAGAAAGAATACTAAAAGCAGTAAGGGAAAAAGGTCAAGTAACTTAAAAAGGCAGACCAATTAGAATCACACCCAATTTCTCAAAACAGACTATGAAAGCAAGAAGATCCTGGACAGAATTCATGCAGACCCTAAGAGAACACAAGTGTCAGCCCAACCTGCTATACCCAGCAAAACTCTCAATCACCATAGATGGAGGGACCAAAATATTCCAGGACAAAACTAAATTTACACAATATTTGACCACAAACAGAGCGCTACAACGAATTATAGGTGGAAAACCCAATACAAGAAAGAAAAATATATCCTAGTAAAAAGAGAAAAAACACTAAGCAAGAAAACCAAAAGAAGAAAGACACACAGGCACAATTTTACCTCTAAAAGAAAATTAGGATGAAAGAGCAAGCACTATTCCTTAATATCTGTTAACATAAATGGACTCAATTCCCCAATAAAAAGTCATAGGTTTTCAGGATAGATACATAGACAGAATCCAGCATTTTGCTGCATACAGGAAACTCATATCAGGGATAAAAACAGACACTATCTCAGAGTAAAAGTTTGGGAAAAATTCCTTCCAAGCAAATATCATCAGAAGCAAGCTGGAGTGGCAATTCTAATTTTGAATAAATTATATTTTCAACCAAAAGTTATCAAAAAAGTTAAGGAAGGATACATTTTACTCATTACAGGGAAAAATTGTCAGATGGATCTCTCAATCCTTAATATATATGCTCCACACAAGAGCACCCTTATTCATAAAAGAAACCCTACTAAAGCTCCTAAAATACATTGCATGCCACACAATAATAGTGGGCGACCTCAGCACCCCACTCTCAACAATGGACAGATCATGGAAACAGAAAATGAACAAGGACACAGTGAAACTAGCAGAGGTTATGAACCAATTGGAATTAATAGATATCTACAGAACAATTCATCCTACAAAAAAAGAATACACCTTCTCAGCACCTCATGGCACCTTCTCCAAAACTGACCAAATAATCAGTCACAAAAAAGCCTCAATAGATATAAGAAGATTGAAATACTCTCATTCATCCTATCAGATCACCATGGTCTAAGGATGGTCTTTAATCACAACAAAGACAACAAAATTCCTATATATATATATATATATATATATATAACCTAAACAATGCTCTATTAAACAATAACATGGTCAAAGAAGAAATAAATAAAGAAATAAAGGATTTTCTAGAATTTAATGAAAATGAAAGCACAACATACCCAAACCTATGAGATGCAATGAAAGCAGCACTGAGAGGAAAACTCTTAGCTCTGAGTGCTTCCAAAAAGAAACTGGAGAGAGCATAAACTGGCAACTTGATGGCACAGTTGAAAGCTCTAGAACAAAAGGAAGCAGATACACCCAAGAGGAGTAGACTGCAAGAAATAATCAAACTTAGAGAAGAAATTAACCAAATAGAAACAAAAGAACCATTCAAAGAATCAAGAACACCAAGAGCTGGTTGTTTGTCTAAATAACTAGTTTGATGAACATTCAGCCAGACTAACTAGAGGGCATAGAGAGAGTATCCAAATTAACAATATCAGAAAGGAAAGTGGAAACATAACAACTGAAACTGTGTAAATTCAAGAAATCAATTGATCCTACTACAAATGCCTATATTCAACAAATCTGGAAAATCTGGAGGAAATGGATGAATTCTTAGACAGCTACCAAATATTAAAGTTAAACCAGGTCCAGTAAACCATCTAAATAATCCCTTAACTTCTAAAGAAATAGAAGCAGTCATCTAAAGCCTTCCATCCAAAAAAAATCCCAGTCTAGAATTCTATCAGACATTTATAGAAGACCTAATACCAATATTCTCCAAAAGATTCCACAAAATAGAATCAGATGGAACACTACCTAACTCATTTTTCTAGGCCACAATAACCCTCCTCTTTCCTAAACCACACAAAGACCCTACAAGGAAAGAGAACTTAAGACCACTCTCACTTATGAACATTGGTGCAAAAACACTCAACAAAATCCTTGCAAACAAAATCCAAGAACACATCAAAATGATCATCCACCACGATCAAGTAGGCTTCATCCCTGGGATGCAGGGATGGTTTTATATACAGAAATCTGTTGTTACCGTCTCCCACTAGCAGAAAAGGGACAACACAGCATTCTTCTCAAAGCAGTTTGTTCAGGAACCTTACAGCATGCAAGTTAAAATCTTTTGTCTCCCCTTCTCTCCCTTCCTCTGCCCCCAAGTGCAGTCCCTTTTATCCTCTGTCAACTCTACCTCCTCAGCCCATGTTGCCTCCCTGCAGTTGATGTGTCCTTGTCATCTAGCCTGATCTCATGTCATGAATAGGCCTGCTTAGCTCACAATGTGGGAGTGGTTAATCTGGGGACAGGAGGAAGTCAGGTGCTAGTCACAAGACTTGGCAGGAGTCCCGCCACACCTGCTCTCCACAGAAATCCATCAACATAGTCCACCATTAAAAAAAAAAAAAAAAAAAAAAAAAAAAAAAAACCTCAAAGAAGAAAACCAAATGGTCATCTCACTAGATTCTGAGAAAGCATTGGACAAAATTTTAAACCCCTTCATGTTAAAAGTCTTGGAAAGAACAGGAATCCAAGGCCCATACCTAAACATAATAAAAGGAATATACAGCAAACCAATAGCCAACATCAAACTTACTGGTGAGAAACTTGAAGCAACCCCACAAAATTCCGGGACTAGACAAGGTTATCCACTCACCCCCTACCTATTCAACATAGTACTGGAAGTCCTGGCCAGAGCAATTAGACAGCAAAAGGCAATCAAAGGGATACATATTGGAAAGGAAGAAGTAAAAACATCACTGTTTGCAGATGACATGATAGTTTATGTAAGTGACCCAAAAATTCTACAAGAGAACCTCTACAACTGATAGACAAGTTCAGCAAAGTGACTGGATATAAAATTAACTCAAACAAATCAGTAGTCTTCCTCTACTCATAGGACAAACATGTGGAGAAAGAAATTAGGGAAAAGATACCCTTCACAATAATCATAATCAATATGAAATACCTTGGTGTGACTCTAACTAAGCAAGTGAAGGACCTTTTGACAAGAACTTCAAATCTCTAAAGAAGGAAATCAAGGAAGATCTCAGAAAAGGGAAAGATCTCCCATGCCCATGAATTGGAAGGATAAACATTGTATAAAGGGCTGTCTAACCAAAAGCAATCTATAGATTCAATGCAATCCCCATGAAAATTCCAACCCAATTCTTCATAGAGTTACACAGTGCAATTTTAAAATTTATCTGGAATAACAAAAAGAACCTAGAATATTGAAATCTATTCTCAACAACAAGAAAACTTCTGTGAGAATCACCATCAAAAACTTCCATTTTATATTACAAATCAATTGTATTCTTCCAAACTGTATCTGGAAATCAGTCTGATGATTCCTCAGAAAATTGGACATAGTACTACCTGAAGACCCAGTTATTCCACTTATGGGCTTACACCCCAGAGATGCTCCAACATACAACAAAGTCACATGCGCCACAATGTTCATAGCAGCCCTATTTATTACAGCCAGAAGCTGGAAAGAACCCAGATGTCCTTCAGTAGACGAATGGATACAAAAATCGTGGTATATTTACTCAATGGAGTACTACTCAGCTATCAGAAACAAGGACTTTATGAAATTCTTAAGAAAATGGATTCATCTAGAGAATATCATCCTGAGTGAGATAACCCAGTCACAAAAAAAACAGACATAATATGCAGTCACTGATAATTGGATATTAACCCCAGAAAGCTCTGAACACCCCAGAAACAACTCACAAACTATATGAATTCAAGAAAAACAAAGGCCAAAAAATGAAAATGAAAAATTATTATGCTTTTTTATAGCCAAATATGTTGATTATTTCCAGGTTACATCTTGTTTTCCATGTACTTTATGCTCATTGTAACTAGTAAGATCTTAATGCATACTATCAAACCTTTAAAAAATAATCAAGTACTGACAATGTATTTATATACTTTCATGCAAAAATGCTTAAAATCTGTACATGTATCTTTGTTTTTAAAACTAAAGTTTTTCAATTGAATAAAAAAAAAAACAAAAACAAAGGCCAAAAAAATGAAAAATCATGATGTTTAATTTTTTTCACACCAAGAAAGCTGGCTATTTCATATACTGTTATGCAAAAATGCTTTTAAAATCTGTACATTTATCTTTGCTTTTTAAAATAAAGTTGTTCAATTAAAAAAAGTGTTTCACTTAGCATATTTTCCTGTGTAACAAAGGAACTATACACGGTTCAGATTATAGCATGTTTTTCCAACTAAAGGTATTTCCTGTAATTATATTGACATACTTAAGCATAAATAGTAAAACATGGGATGGATGATTTTTTTTTTCATTTTATATATATATATATATATATATATATATATATATATATATATATCAGTTTCCCTCCACATACCCTCCATGAGGTAATAATGTACGGCACATTTATGTAACTGAAAATGATATCCATAGAAACAGTTTGATAAGTGGTATGTCACATACCAACATGCCATGTCATGAGTAAAAGTAACTCTTTTTCTCAAGATGTACTTGTCAGTTCTGAGGCTTACTGCTAAATAAGCTCACCCTTTCTAGTTTTTATTTTCTCTCTGAATTCTGGCTGGCTGGTTCAACTCAGTTGTCCCAGATCAAAATTCCTCTCCAAGCTGACCAATTAAAACTGGCTTATCTCAGCTTCTCACTGAATTTCTCTGCTTGGAAAAACTGCTTCTGAATTCCAAAAAAGAAACTGTACTTACTGCACTGACTACTTGAACTCAGCTGAACTCAACTGCATTCAAACAAACTGCATTGAACTGCAGTGAACTCAACTAAACTCCACAGTATTGTCTGAACTCAATTGAACTGGACTCACTGGACTTCCCTCCTTCTGGTCCCACTCCTCACTGCTCTTAAGTTGCCTGTATTTCTTGTCTGTTCTCATGAGGGTTGGGTGTATGTCTCTTTCTGTAAAATCTTTCTGTTATTAGTCACTTTCTCTGTTCCTCAATTAGTAGTCACTTTCAAATATGCCTGTTTCCTTCTAAAACTAAAAGCACTTTCATTGTTTCTGATTAAAGTGTGTACAGAAGATGAGTCTATCTATATTCCAGCAATAGAGATTAAAAATGTTGCCAACCCCCTTTCCCCTTAGGATTAACTACACTGCTTGCTTGCTGTGCCTGGACCCTAGAGAGATACACGCCCCCCTTTTGCTATGCTAATTGGCCCAGTCACAAGCCTACTTCCACACCAGGACTTCCTGTCTCCAGGTGCCTCATTTTACAAACTTCACCCTAGGGGGTGATTTACACCCCACAGCTAGGGAATAACTCCCCTATAATTAACTGAGATTATAATGCTGGGACAGCAGTCTCTCTCTCTCTCTCTCTCTCTCTCTCTCTCTCTCTCTCTCTCTCTCTCTCTCTCTCTCTCTCTCTCTCTCTCTGTGTGTGTGTGACTGCAGGCTGTCCTGAGAGACTGCAGTTCAAGATGGAATAAACTTTCTGGTAGCATGTATAATGGACTTGTGTCTTTCTTTCAAACCCTTAAGCCTTTGCTTGGTTCGGAGTAGCTGTCCGTGGTGCATTCACCACAAATGGAGGCCCAAGCGGGCCCCTGCAGATAGATCCGGGAAGGAAGAAACCACCTGAAGAGTTCTGCCCACAGAACTAGCCGGCTAAATAAGTAAGGAGCGTGGGTTTACAGCTGGTAGATCAGTTAGTGAAATTGCTTGAGCTTTGCTCTCGCTGCCATAAAGGGCATCACTGGGCTAGTAGGTGTTGCTCCAAGGTGACAGGTGAGGATCAGCCAGTAGAAATGTCGGGAAATGGGATATAGGGTCTTCTCCTAACCTGGCATTCCAGGATATATGGATCCATAGATACCCCTGTGACCCGATCTATCCAGAATGTTCCTCAGATGAATCCTTTTGCATCAAGGACCTTGTCTAAGGCACACCAGGTTGTGGTGTGGACTTCTGCACCTCCTCTCGAGCAGTATTAACTCCCCAGATGGGACCCCAGACTTTAGGAACAAATGACTTTGGGCCCCTGCCTAGAGGCAGTATAGGGCTGGTGTTAGGTAAGCGTAGTGCTTTGATGCAGGGAATCAAAATTATGCCTGGAGTCATAGATTCTGACTACTTGGGGGAAATCAAGGTTATGGTCAGTTCTGACAGAGGCATCATTGCTGTTAATAAGGGGGGCAGGAAAGCTCAATTGGTCCTCCTCCCTGTGTTTCCCTTGGTTAATAAAATTCCAAGTCAGAAAGAGGAACTGGAGGCTTTGGGTCAACTGGTACTCAAGCATTCTGGGTCTGCACTTTAGAGAATAGACTCACCTTACAGTTAAAGATTGAAGGAAAGGTGTTTATGGGCCTTCTAGACACTGGGGCGGATACCTCATTTATTTCAAAAAAATTCTGGCCTATGGCCTGTGGCCTAGAGAAAGCAACTGCACAGTTGCAAGGAGTAGGCACTGCCGTTGCTCCTGAACAAAGTAGCAAGATTTTGCACTGGAAAGATGAGGAAGGACATATAGGACCTTCCCTGCCCTTTGTGTTAGAGAACATACCTGTTTACTTGTGGTGTAGGGATATATTGCATGGTATGGGAGTGGTAATACCTACCTAACACATGAGAAGAACGGTGAAGCAGGCAAGATATTTACCTGAAAAAGGATTGAGAGAGAACCTGCAGAGAGGTCCTCAGCCCATTGTTGGGAGATATTTAGAGGTCCTTATGACCAAGCTGGACCTGAGAATTTATTATGAGGATCACTGTTAAGCTGTCTCCTATTATGAAATCCATACCCATCTCTTGGAAAAATCATAATCCGGTGTTGGTGGAACAGTGTTCCTTCCCTAAGGAAAAATTGGAAGGCTGCATGTAAGCTCATAAAGGAGCAGTTACTGACAGGTAACATAGTTCCATCTACCTCACCTTGGAATACCCCAATATTTGTGATCAAGAGGAAGTCAGGTAAGTGGAGGCTATTACAAGAGCTTCAAGAGGTTAATAAAATCATGGTGTCTATGGGAAATACTCAACCAGGCCTTCCCTCTCCCGAGGCTATTCCCAAGGATTGGTGTATATTGGTTGTTGATCTAAAATCTTTAATATCATCTTGCATCCTGCTGATTGTGAGCGATTTGAATTTAGTGTTCTCGATACAAATTTTAAAGAACCTTATGATAGATATCATTGGGTTGTTCTACCCCAAGGTATGGCAAATAATCTTTCTATTTGTCAGATTCATGTTTCCATGGCTATAAAACCGATTAGGGAAAAGTATCCAAAGTTGCACATAGTGAGTTACATGGACGATGTGTTACTGGTTGCTAATCAAGAGAATTTGGTTCTCCGAGCTTATGGGGACTTACAAGAGGATTTAAGCAAGGCAGGACTGGTCATTGCCCCAGAAAAAGTAAAAAAGGTTTTTCCTTACCTTTACTTAGGCCATCAAATGTTAAAAAATGGAGTGAGACTCCAAAAAATTGAACTAAGATTGGACCGGTTAAAAACCCTAAATGATTTTTGAAGATTGTTAGGTGACATTTACTAGTTGAGACCTTGTTTATGTATATCATCTGGGCAATTGTGTCCCCTCTCTGATATCCTTAATGGTGAGGCTGATCCCACCTCTGCTAGAAAACTCACCTCTGAAGCCAGAGAGTGCCTTTGAAAGGTACAAGTAGCATTGGAAAGTTCTCATTTAGATTATATAGATTATTCAATACCTTTACAGTTATTAGTATTTCCATCTGATCATGCTCCAACAGGAGTATTCTGGCAGCAGAAGTCTATCTTATGGTACATTTACAAGCCTCATCTTTGGAAATTGTTGTTTCTTACCCCCAAGCTGTTACTAGTTTAATTCTTAAAGCAGAAAAAAATATCAGTACAGACCTTTGGGAAAGAGCCAGAGGTTATCATTATACCTTATACTAAAGAACAAGTGTGCTTCTTAGGGAAAACACATACAGATTGGGCTATATTTTTATGCAGCGCTATTAGCGTATTTGATAACCACTATCCTGTTAATAAATTGGCTCAGTTTTTTAAGGACCACCCCGTTGTGTTTCCTAATTTGGTTTTCTCTATCCCTCTTCCCCATGCTAGGTTAGTTTTTACAGATGGATTTTCTAATAGCTTTGTTTCTGTAGTATCTGAAGAGATTCATGAAACCTACTAAGTAACACTTAAATCTGCTCAATTGGCTGAAGTTATGGCCATGCAATTTACCTTGCAGAGGTTTCCTGAAGAATCTCTGAATATTTATACTGATAGTATTTATGTTGCTCAGATTTTGTCACCTTTAGAAACTGCTGCATATATGGCTCCTGTATCAGCAGTTCTTGATCAGTTATTGAAATCACAGGCTTTAATGTGGCAAAGAAAGTTTCCTATATTTGTAGGGCATGTTATAGCCCATACTGCCCTTCCAGGACCTCTATGGAGAGGAAATTGGCTTACAGATGTGTACACTTGCCCTCTTGCATTGATTGCTGAAGAATCTAATATGGATAAAACTCGTCGAATGCAAACATTTCATTTGAATGCAGGATCCTTAAAATTTCATCGTACAATTACGAAGGAGCAAGCTCTGCGGATAGTCACACAATGCCCCATGTGTGCAGAATTCATTTCTGGGCCTAATTTAGGAGTCAACCCTAGAGGACTGACTCCCAATGATATTTGGCAAATGGATATCACACATGTCCCTTCTTTTGGGAAATTTCAGTTTGTACATATTTCAACTGATACTTATTCAGGGATGATATACGCATCTGCACATAGCGGTGAGAAATTAAAAGATGCTAAAAATCACTGCTTGCAAGCTTTTGCATATATGAATGTTCCCAAGAAAATGAAAACATATAATGGTCCTGCCTATTTCTGTAACGGTTTGAACAATTTTGTTCAGATTATACTATAATTCATAAGACTGGAATTCCTTATAATCCTCAAGGACAAGCAATCATTGAATTTGCTCCTCGCACCATAAATATGTATTTGTCTAAAACGAAAATGGTGGAGCATATCTCCCCTCATGCGCATCTATACTTGATTTTATATATTTTAAATATTTTAAGTGTAAATTCTGAAGGCCATTCTGCCACTGATCAACACTGGAGAGCATGCCCAGCTCAGCAGGGAATGATGCGATGGAAGGACCTTGCATCCAGTTTATGGTGGGGACCAGACCACATTTTGAATAGAGCTCAAGGCTCTGTTTCTGTTTTCCCTCAGGATTCTGAGTCACCAGTCTAGGCCCCTGAGCGTAGGGTTCGAGTTCGTTCGCTCAGTGAAAACTACAGATTAGTACTATTGTTATTAACTAGGGGGATAGTTTCAATTGTTCTCAACAGGAATGTTGTCAGTTTGAGAAGCCTCTGGGGGAGGGGAAACCTTGCAGCGGAGAGAAGCTACTGAGAAGCCCTTTGAGAAGCAGGTGAGAAGCCAGTGAGAAGTCATTTGAGAAGCCGGTAGAAGAGTGAAAACCTTGCAGCAGTAACAAGGACCCCAGAATATGCACCCTTAACTGCCCCCGTGGAGTGTACTTGAGAATCAACTGATTCTTGCCTCATCAGGAGGATTTTGGCTGCAGTCAAACATTAGTGATGTTTCAGCAGCTACCTTTGTATCTGTAATCCTTTGTGATTGCTCCTCCCCACCTTATTGCCACAGCTGCTGGCTGAGGCCCTCTCCACTTAAGTTGATCTAAAGCCTTTCATTCAATTGGATATGCATTCATTTAG
Organism: Micromys minutus; assembly: GCF_963924665.1. Taxonomy (NCBI): domain Eukaryota; kingdom Metazoa; phylum Chordata; class Mammalia; order Rodentia; family Muridae; genus Micromys; species Micromys minutus. Next base: position 61,933,751 of record NC_137970.1, on the reverse strand, counting down.
AAAGGTTAAATTTGAATCAGCTCCGCACTGTTACAAAGAACAACTCATTGTGGTTCGAGAGGCTATTAAAACTGAGATTGTATTAGCTTGGGGCATGTAGCCCTTAAAGCTTTGGGCATATAACTCTTAGAGCAGTTTGGGCATGTATCCTCCCTAATGTCACTTAGGCAAAAGACAAGCCCGGGGCCAAGCTGTCAGCTGACATACTAGTAAAAGTAAGCAACCCTATAGCTAGAACTCAGTTGAGCATGTATAAATTAGGTGACCAATGATGGGAAAACTCACCGGGGTGCTGCTCAGCCTAAGACAGAAAATCCATGGGGGCTGCGTGGATATTTGTGAGACAGGTAAGAGCAAGTGCTGACATCCGTGTGTGCCTAAGTCAGTTCCCTAATTAAAAAAAAATAATAATAATATTGAGGGAGATGTTGCCAACCCCCCATCCTCTTAGGGTTAACTACACTGCCTGCTTCCTGTGCCAGGACCCTAGAGAGATACAAGCCCCCCTTTTTCTATGCTAATTGGCCCAGTCACAGTCTACTTCCACACCTGGCCTTCATGTCTCCAGCTGCCTTAGCTTACAAACTTCACCCTAGGGGGTGACTTACATCCCACAGCTAGGGAATTTGCATACCTCCCCTGTATTTACCTAAATATATAACACTGGGACAGCAGTCTGTGTGTGTGTGTGTGTGTGTGTGTGTGTGTGTGTGTGTGTGTGTGTGTATGTGTGTGTGTGACTGCAGGCTGTCCTGAGATATTGCAATTCAAGATGGAGTAAACTTTCTGGTAACATGAATAACAGACTTGTGTCTTTCTTTCATTCCCTTAGGCCTTCACCCAGTTCAGAGTAGCTGTTCGTGGTGCAGGCTCCAAAAATGGAGGTCCATGTCAGCCCCCGCAGTTCCAGATAGATGACATAGGCCTAAAAGGTCTTGAGATCTAATCATTTGCCTTAGTATGCATGTTTCTAGATGAAAATTCCCCCATAGTCATTTGATCCTAAGAAGATAATAACTAAAAATATAAACAACACCTTTGAGAGTATAGCACAGTGTTAGACTATTTACCTAACATGTATGATATACCATATTTAGACTTGGGTACTATACTGTTTGATTTTGTGTCTACTTGACACAGCTGGGGTTATCACAGAGAAAGGAGCCTAAATTGAGGAAATGCCTCCATGAAATCCATCTGTAAGGCATTTTACCAACTAGTGATCATCAACCAGAGAAGGCCCAGCCCATTTTGTGGGTGGTGCCATCCCTGGGCTGGTAGACCAGGATTCTATAAAACAGCAGGCTGAGCAAACCTGGGGAAGCAAGGCAGTAAGAAACATCCATCCGTGGCCTCTGCATCAGGTGCTGCTTCCTGACCTTTTTGAGTTCCAGCCCTGACTTGCTTTGGAGATAAACAGCATTTGGAAATGTAAGCTGAATAAACCCTTTCCACCCCAACTTGCTTCTTGCTCATGATGATGTGTGCAGGAATAGAATCCCTGACTAACACAAGCACAATCACCCTAAACTAATAAAACAACAACTTTAACCCAGTGTTTTATCTGACAATTGAGGTTTAAAGATTCATTTTGTTATTAATTTGGTTAAATGAGATTATATAAGAGAACCTTAGGTTCACAGTCTTAGCAAAAAAAAAAAAAAAATACATAATGCAGGTTCCTAATTAAAAGAAGAAAATGAGAGGAGCTACTTAGTAATATTGCAGAAAAGATGAATAAATATTACAGTGAAAGACTCAGACTCTTTTTAAACCCTTGAAATGTATTACCATAATATTTTAACTATTATATCCCACAGATAAATAACATAATTAATACTTTTATAGCAAACTTAGGAGTACAGCTGGCATTCATCTGAAAAGGGTAACTAAATATGGACATGCTAGTTTGTAGTACATTTCACATTTTGTGAATTCACAATATTATATTATCTTCAGTGAATAAGATGATTAATTCCTTCCTAACAATCAATAAAAAATCAACAGAATTTTCAAATGTGAGAAACTTGTAACCTACAGCAGTAATTAAAACTGATTTGAAGACAAGTATTCATGCAACTAGTACAGAAAACAAGAGAACCACTGTATTAAATTCAGTTTCCTGAGGAAATATTTTTTCTTTATTTAAAAAAAAAAATTCTGGTTTTTATATGAGTAACTGTAATCTTGACCTTTGGTCTATAAAAATCAACAGTAGACATTTTCTTCTTTATTAAAAGATTGATTTCCAGATGGTATGGACTATAGAGGAGAAAATGAAGTTCAATGAGAAAAATATCCATGTCTCTGACAAACATTATTTTTCAGACAATGCATGACATTTTACCTTGGTTTTGAAAAAGTAAGCAGGTCAACACTGTTTCCATGCTGTAAACAAAACTTAAATAATAACATACATTCCTAGGGTACCTTGATGGATCTGTGCTGCCAGGGTCTACGGTGTAACACTCTAGAACATCACAAACAAACTTTTTCATTGTTGAAATTGAGTAGTTCCATTTGTTCCCTTAGTATACAACAAAGAGAATCCTACTGCTTTTCCTGTATAAATCTTTTATAGAAAACCAAGGATTTGTCGAATTGGCACTCCAAAACGCTGATGAGCAGTACTGTTCTCAGTCAAGTCTTTGTAGCTCAGGATTTATTTGTAGATAAACTGAGTTTTCAAAGTCACCAGCATATTTTTGCTTTCCCAAAGCCAAGTTTGGCTAAAAAAGAAGGAAATGTATGTATATGTCATATAGTGAAAAATTTAAAACCTGACACAGGTACTACAAAGTATGATATATGAATACAAGGGTATATATTTCACTTTCATGATGTGCATTTAAGTTTTGAGTATTTTATCTGATGTCAACTGTTAAATTCTAAAACCTAAAGTATAAGAAAATATTTTCTTATGTATTTGTGATGGTTAGATTTTTTTTGTCAACTTGACACAGCTAGTATCTTTTGGGAAGAGGGAACCTCATTTAAAAAAAAATGAACCGCTACAATCAGATTGGTCTGTAGGCAAGACCGTGACCGATTTTCTTGATGTAGGAGGGCCTAGCCCACTATAAGCACTTGGTCCTTCTCAGTGTAGAAAATGTACCTGAACAAGCTAGTAAACCATATTCTTGCTCTTCCATGGTGTCTAGTTAAGTTTTTCCTATAGGTTCCCATTTAAACTCCTACTTTGTTTTCCCTTCACTGTGGACTGTGAAGCCCAAGAAAGCCTTCTTCCCTTAAGTTTATTTTAATTTGTATTTTATCACAACAGAAAAACCAGGATAGCCCTCTAGCCAGTAATATGTGTAAATTTTCAATAGTTATAATCATCATCCATGTATTTTCATCGCAGTTCATATTCTATCAGTATGTTACACTGAATGTTGAGTTTTCCTTAAGAAGTTGTATTGGAAAACAAACTAAGTAAAGCATAGAGAAAAAGGCAAGAAGCTATATTCTTCCATTGTCTCTTCTTCAGTTCCAAACTCCAGTTTCCTAACTTAACTCCTACCTTGGATTTCCTCAGTGATAAACTATAAGCAGGAAATCAAATAAGTGATTCCTTTCCCATGATGCGTTTAGGCATCATGTTTATTACAGCAACAGATATAAAACTAAAACAATGTCCTAAAACTTTATACTTTTGGATGAAGTATGGAAATTTACCCTCTCATCAATACCTGATAAGACCATTCTCTGTTACATAATCGGCTGGAGCCATGGAGCCCTTCATGTGCACTCTTTGCTTAGTGATTTAGTCTCTGGGAGCTCTGGGGTTTCTGGTTGGTTGATATTGTTGTTCTTGCTATGTGGTTATAAACTCCTTCAGCTCCCTCAATTCGTTCTCCTCCACTGGTGACCCTGTTTTCAGTCCAATGTTTGGTTGCTACCACCAGCCTCTGTGTTTGTCAGGCTCAGATAGAGCTTCTCAGGAGACAGCTATATTAGGCTCCTGTCAGCATGCACTTTTTTCCATTAACAATATTGTCTGGGTTAGGTGAATACATGAAATGAATCCCTAAGTGGGGCAGTCACTGAAGGCCTTTCCTTCAGTCTGTGCTCCACTATTTCTTCCTGTATTTTCTCCTGTGAGGGTTTTGTTCTCCCTTTTAAGAAGGACTGAAGCATCCACATTCTGGCCTTCCCCCCTGATTTTTTTTTTTTTTTTGAGCTTCCTAAGGTCTATGAATTGATTCTTAGGTATTCAGAGCTTTGGTGGCTAGTATCTGCTTATCAGTGAGTGCATGCCATGTGTGTATTTTGTGACTGGGTTACCTCACTCAGGGAAGATATTTACTAGTTTCTTCCATTTGCCTAAAATTTTTATAAAGTCATTGTTTTTTTAATAGCTGAGTCATACATGATGGTGTAAATATACCACAATTTCTATATCAATTCCTCTCTTGAAGGACTTCTGGGTTGTTTCCAGCTTCTGTCTATTATGAATAAGACTTCCATGAACATAGTTAAGCCTATGTCCTGGTTATATGTTTGAACATATTTTCAGTATATGCTCAGGAGTGGTATAGCTAGGTCCTCAAGTATTACTATGTTCAATTTTTTGAGAAACAGCCAGAGTGATTTCCAGAGCAGTTCTACCAGCGAGAAATCTCACCAACAATAGAGGAGTGTTCCTCTTTCTCCACATTCTTGCCAGCTTCTGCTGTGTCCTAGGATTTTGTTTGTAGCCATTTTGAGTATTATAAGATTGAATCTCAGGGTTGTTTTGATTTGTATTTTCTTGATTACTAAACATGTTGAAAATTTCATTAGGTGCTTCTAGAAAATCTGATATTCCTCAGCTGAAAATTATTTGTTTAGTTCTGTACCCAATTTTTAATAGAGCCATTTCATTCGCTAGAGTCTACCTTCTTGAGTTCTTTGTATATATATTTATATTTGCCATTTATTGGATGTGGCATTCATAAAGATCTTTTCCCAATCTACTAGTTGCTATGCTTTCCTGTTGACAATCTCTTGTCTTACAGAAACTTTACAATTTTATGAGATCCCGTTTGTCAATTATTGATCTTAGAACATAAGCCATTGGTATTCTGTTCAGAAAAATTTCTCTTGAGCACATGTGTGTAATCTAGGGGACTTTTATAATCAGGGAACAAGAACAATGGCAGCACTGACTGGCATCTGACTGACATTACTCATGACTCTCACTAATGCAGGACTGGTGGTGGTGGTGGTGTGTGTGTGTGTGTGTGTGTGTGTGTGTGTGTGTGTATGTGTGTGTATCTGTAAGCTTCCTAATATGATTTATTAAGAATTGTTGATGAATAGATATGCATTCCAAGGATTTAAGGTAGGTATGACTGATTTTTACACAAAAGTGTAGATTTGCTTACAAGATTACTTTGAAAGATAATTATTACTTATTTCTTTGTAGCCACACATTGCTGTCTGCCAGTAAGAGAATTTGGCTGGGAAAACTACCTTGCTTGCTTTCATTTTGTTAATCTATGCCAAGTAGCATAGTTACAAATGTATATGTCTTTAGGGGAATAATTTGTTTTCTTTAACTGTATTATGTAATGTTATTTCTTATAAAGGTATTGGGAAACACTCCTTTTTTCCTATAATCATTTATTAGAAGAAAACTAAAATGTAAAAATATTATTGCAATTTCATACTGCTTGAAATATTTTGCTGGGATATATATAAGCTATAGGAGAAGAATAAAGGGCAAGGCCTGGGAACAATTGTGCTTCCATCTATCAACTATATGCATGTCTATATATGTGTAAAGTTTGTGTGAGTTGATGGCTGAACATCATTTCTACTATCCATCAACTATATTTGTGTGTGTTTGTGTGTATGTGTGCGCTGGGCTGCAGGAGGCAGAAGTGTGCAGGAGCACACACCCACAGATGCACAGAGGGCTGCTCGGTGACGGCCTGCTGCCCTGGTTCAGGGGGGGGGGCGCAAAGTGCCATCTTGAGTTTTCTGGCTAACTCAAATTACCGCAAAAATGCAACTGACAATTTGCATGGTTCTCTCTCTGTCTCTCTGTCTCTCTGTCTCTCTCTCCCTCCCTCCCTCCCCCCCTCTCTCTCCCTCTCTCTCTTTCTCTCTCTCTCTCTCTCTCTCTATTTCTCTCTCTCTCTCTCTCTCTCTCTCTCTCTCTCTCTCTCTGTGTGTGTGTGTGTGTGTATTTGTATGTATTTGTGTTTCTTTTTCTGTCTCTGTGTGTCTCTGTCTGTATATCTATCCATATGTCTGTCTCTCTTCGTGAGTGGGAGTGTGTATGAGTGTGTGTTGGTGTATACATGTTCTTTTGTTTATGCCCTAGTTAGGGTTACTATTGCTATTATAAATACTGTTACTAAAGCAACTTGAGGATGCAAAATTTATTTGGCTAATGCTTCCATATGTTGTTTTTTTGTCTTATAAAATAATTTTCTAAGATGTGTTGTCCTATTCTCATATGACTATATGTTATGTCAATATGCCATAAAACTAGTCAGCATAGTGTTCATATGTATACATGTATGAATACAAGTCGGCACATTTGTATGAGGCTAGACATAAATAAAGTCTGTTATTCTGTATACTACTACCTTACCTTTGGGTTCACCATTTCTGACTGAATCTGTACCTTATTGGTTAGATGGGATGACCTGCCACTTGAATTCCTTCCTTAGGGCAGAAGATATACATTTTCATGACCCTTATTCATATGGCTTCTAAAGATCTGAACCCAAGTCTGCAAACTTGTTCATCAAACACTTTTTTTAATGAAATATCTCATTGTTTAATTGTGATTTTTTTATCCTATAAAGCTAGAAAGGTTCTTTCTTCTTTGTACTGATTAAATTCTGCCTACTGATGTTAGAATATGGCTGTTAAGTTCTCTTAATTTTGTTGGCAAATTCTCTTTGTCTAAGTGGTTAAGAGTATCTTAAATGAATGACATACATAATGATATTTTATTTTCTATTTTATTCTCTTTATATGGTGTTTGGCTTTGATGATACTCATATATTATGTTACTCTCAAGAATTATATTTTACTTTATCATGATGTATCATCTTTCTGATGAAAGGTCTAGTTTGTTTTGTTTTCTGTTACTGCCATATAATACCAATACTGTGACAATTCAGAGTGTGGAAAGAAAATGTATTATTTCATTTCACAGGGTAGAATGTATCACAGAAGAAAATTAATGTAAAAAACTAGAGCAAATATGAAACCATGGATTGATGTATAAGCATGAAGGTTTGAATTTGAATCCTAGACACTCATATTAAAAGTGTTTGGTGTGTGGTTACACAACTGTAACTTCTTTGTTGAGAAAGTTAAATACAGAAGGATCAATGGTCTCAATGACCTCTTTAGCTGTATTTTTACATAGGCTAGAATCAACAGACAAGCCATAGAAGCACTTATATTTGGCTGAGCAATGCTGTATCAATTTGCAATTAACAAAATGTCTCCAATGTATGACTGCAGGCCATTTTAACAGACCAATTCTTAAATTCAGGCTCCCTAACTCCTCCACTGGGGTTCCTGTACACAGTCCAATGGTTAGCTTCAAATATCCACATCTGTATTTGTAAGGCACTGGTAGAGCTTCTCAGGATACAGCTATTTCAGCATCTTGTCAGCAAGTACTTCTTGGCATCAGCAATAGTGTCTGGGTTTGGTGTCTGTATATGGGATGGATCTCTATGTTGGCTATCTCTGGATCAATTTTTCTTCCATCTCTACTCCTCTCATTGTCCCTATACTTCCTTTAGATAGGAGTAATTCTAAGATGGCTGCATCTCTGTCAATGAGAGGCTGTGCCTAACCTCTGGGTATGGTCACTACAGGTTCTTTTTCCCCTTTGTTGGATATTTTAGCTAATGTGATCTCCACTGGTTCCTGGAAGTCTCTTGCTCTTCTCGAATCTTGGACTTTCTAGTGGCTACACACACTTCACCATCCCCTATTGCTACACACCTATATTTAATTTCCTGACCCACTGTAAATCTTCCCTGTCTCCTTCCACACCTGATTCTACCCCTCTTATTCCCTCCTCCTTCTCTCTTCCTCCCAAGTCCCTCTACCTACTGTGACAAATCATATAAAATATCTTGGTGAGACTCTAACCAACCAAATGAGAGGTCTGTATGAAAAGAATTTCAAGTTTCTGTTGTAAAAAAATTGAAGAAGTCCACAGAAGATGGTAAGATCTCCCATGCTCATGGAGCTACAGGATTATCATAGTAAAAATGGCCATCTTATCAAAGTACTCTAAAGATACAATGTACCCCCATCAAAATTCTAATTCAATTATTTACAGAGATAGAAAGAGTGATTTTCAAATTCATTACGAATGACAAAAATTCAAAATAGTGATAAAAAAAATCAAGAAGAGTGAAAACTAATCTCAACAATCAGAGAACTTAATGGGGAATTACCACCCTTGACCTCATTCTCTACTACAGACCAATAGTGATTTAAAAATTCATGGTATTGTTACAGTGACAGACTGGTGGATCCATGAAATAGAATTGAAGATCCAGAAATGAAACCATAAATCTGTGGTCATGGGGAAGTGGACAATATTGAAATGTAAATACAGAGGATTTCCAATATTTTTTTTAATGTATGGTCAATTGATCTTTGACAAAGAAGGTTAAACCATCCAGTGGGGGGAAAATCCATCATATTCAACAAATGGTTCTAGCTTACATGGTGGTCAGCATGTAGAAGAATATATATTGACCCATTCTTATTCCATTGTACAATGCTCAAGTCCAAGTGGATTAAGGACCTCCACACAAAACCAGATGCACTGAAAGTAATAGAAGAGAAAGTGGGGAAGAGTCTTGAAGACATCTGCAAAGAGGGATATTTCCTGAACAAAACACCAATAGCCCAGGCTCTAAGATCAACTAATGTCAAATGGGTTATGACAACATTGAAAAGCTCCTGTAAGGCAAAAAACACTGTCATCAGGACCAAACAGCAACCTATAAATTGAGAAAAGAGCTTTTCTAATACAACATCCAGTACAGAGCTATTATCTAATATATACAAAACACTGAAGAAGTTAGATTGCAGGGGTAGAGAACTATAGAAAGATTTTTTAACTGAGCCTGCTTCTTTCCTAATGATTTATTTTGATTTAAGTCTTGGTGGATGATTAAATGTTAATTTGGGACATTAAGATGTGATGGCCAGTTAAAGTTACTTCAGACCTTGCGACTATATCCTAGGAAATCCTTCATGGATTCATTTTTTTTTTCTTTGACATCTAAATTCAACATGAGACTCTTCATTTACATTTGGATGATTTAAGTAAAAATGTCCTGTATAGCTGTGGGATTTGAACATATCATCCCTAATTGGTGTTGCTGTTTTTTGGATGTTTAGGAATTCTAGTCTGGGAAGACTTTGAGACCAAAAAGACTTACATAAATAGAGTTGCCTTCTCTGCTTCAAGCCTGCACATCGGCATTTACTTGAGGCTACCATGCCTATTCCTTGATTTCATGATTCCTAGCCATCAAGGATTCTAACGCTCTGAAACTGTGTCCACAAATATAATGTTTCATCACATAAATATGACAGTAATAATATACCTACCCCATCTTATTATTCATTGTGACTACTTAAAATATAAGTCAGTAATAATCTGTATGTAATTCAACTCTTAAACTTGTAAGTGAAATAAGACTCTAGATGGTTTCCTTAAAGCCCTCCTAACATCCACCTCATGATATGTCTTAATGTTTTTCTTTAAGTCCACAGTATAGAAACCATTATGTTGCCCTTTGCCTTGGGACAGCCTCCTGGTTAACTTCACTTTAGAGTGTTTTCTTTGCTTGTACTTTTTAAATAAAACTCTGCTATGCCCTTTATATTTCTTGACAGAATTATTACTTTTAAAAAATACAAAACCCATATTAATAATGATAACAAATATTAATAACTCATATTGAAAATACAAAAACATTTTAAAATATGACATCATGATATTATGCTTTAAATTGTCATAAGTTTGTAACATTTACAATTTCCTTCCATTATCAGCTTCTATATTCATAGAATTACAGTTAGAGAAGACATTTGATTTAAATTTCTTAGTTTTGATCTCACAGATGAGACTATCTAATACATGTTGAGAATAAAATATACTAAGTTGCTCTCGAGTAGAATATGCTATACTTGACTCTTCTATACATTTTTGATAGAGTAGATCATTACTATTTCTTAAATGTTTTATTCTTTCTTGATGATCAGACATTTTTGATGTGACATATTTAGTACTTTATAAAACTACTTATGTTGTTTCATTCAGATCTCTTAGTGTACATTTACATGTTCAGGTTCCCCAATGCTAGCTACTTAATTTTTATGAATTATATCTCTTTTCTTATAAGATAACAAAGGTTAAAACATATAACAGGTTTAGGTTAACAAGTTTTCCATTTTTATTTCAATATTTAAAATCCCTTTATAGATAATATATAGTTGATTTTTATTTTCTAATCAAGTATATTTTGTTTTGTTTGGTGAATTTAACTAGTATCTATGCTATATTATTGTTAACAGGTAAACACATCATATTTCTTGTAGATAGCAAGGGACAGAGTATATTAATACATTCAGATTGTTTGACAGTAATTTTCTAGGTACTCTTTTTCTTTAAACATTTTACCCTTCCTGTAGTGAAATATTTTTATGTTCTTTCATTGGTTTGTTGTTGTTATTGCTGTAGTTGTAAATGTCATTGTTGTTGTTCTTGCTTGAGGCAATGGTGGTGGTGGTGGTGGTGTGTGTATGTGTGTGTTTATGTATATATTTACTTGGGACTTATCTTTGCAGTTAATATAAGATATTTATAAAATTACAAATCATGGTAACCCACCTTTGAGGAGTTCACATTAATGATCTCAGTGTACCTTACTTTATTCTGAGCATCTCTTTTGTCCCCTAATCATTCTTTTTAAGCCTGTATGAATATACTTTTAAAAATCTTCAATAATGACTCCAAGTCTATATTACAAAAACTTGTCAAATGTCTTCAAATTTCCTTTCAAATATTTTTCCTTTGTTAGTACTAGAGTTGTAAATAATTTACTACTATAGTAATAGAATATTTGCTTTTTATTATAAATTATTTTTCAGTCTTTCTCTACATATTTTTTCTTGTTTTTTTTTCTCTTTTTTATAAAATTTTTATTGGATTTTTAAAATTTCCAAGTTAAATCTTATTCTTTATCCCAGTATTCCCTCCATATCCCCTTTCTGAAGTCCCCACCACCTGTTTCTATGAGGGTGTTCACCCAACCAATCACCAATTCCGATCACCCTGCCATGATATTCCCCTACACTGGGGCATTGAGATTTGGCAGTAACAAGGATTTCTCCTCCCATCAATGGTAAACAAGAGGGCTCTCTGCTACATATGTAGCTGGAGCCATGGGTTCGTCCATGAGCATTCTTAGAATGATGGCTTAGTCCCTGGGAGCTCTGGTTAGTTGGTATTGTTGTTCTTATGTGGTTGCAAACCTCTTCAGATCCTTCAATTCTTTCTCTAACTCCTCTATTGGTGACCTGTTCTCAGTTCAATGGTTGGCTGCAAACATTCAGCTTTGTATTTGTCATGATCTGATAGAGGTTCTCAGTAGACAGCTATATCAGGCTTCTGTCAGCATGACATCAGCAATATTGTGTGGGTTTGCTGTCTGTATATATGGGCTAGAACTCCAAGTGGGGCAGTCTCTGCATTGTCTTTGCTTCAGTCTTTGTTCCACACTTTGTCTCCATATTTCCCATAAATATTTTTGTTCCCCTTTTTAAGAAGTACTGAAGCATCTGCATTTTGGACGTTATTCTTAAGCTTCATGTGGTCTGTGAGTTAGATCTTGGGTATTCGGAGATTTTAAGCTAATATCAACTTATTTGTAAGTGCATACCATGTGTTTGTTTGTTTTGTGATTGGGTTAATTCACTCGGGATGATGTTGTCTAGTTCCATCCATTTGACTAAGAATTTCATGAAGTCAATGTTTTTGTTACCTGAAGTAATCAATTGTGTAAATGTATCCCATTTTCTCTATCTATTCCTGTATTGAAGGGCATCTGGATTGTTTCCAGCTTCTGGATATTATGAATAAAATTCTATGAACATCGTAGAACATGTGTCCTTGTTTTATGTTAGAGCATTTTTGGTGTATAGTCCAGAAGTAATATAGCTGGTACCTCAAGTTTTACTATGTCCAGTTTTCTAAAGAACAGCCAAACTGATTTCCAGAGTGTTCACACCAGCTTGCAATCCCACAAAAACTGAAGGACTGTTCTCTTTCTCCAATTCATCACCACCATCTGTTGTCACCTGCCTTTTTTATCTTAGCCATTCTTAGTTTTGTGATATGAATTCACAAGGTTGTTTGAATTTGCATTTCCCTGATGACTAAAGATGCTGAGGGATGTTTCCATCATTTTCATTGATGACTAAGGATGTGCCCTCTAGTTAGTCTGGCTAAGGGTTTATCAAGATTGTTGATTTTCTCAAAGAACCTGATCCTCCTTTTGTTAATTCTTTGTATAGTTCTTTTAGTTATGACTTCATTTATTTCTCCTCTAAGTTTGACGATTTCCTGCTGTCTACTCATCTTGGGTGTATCTGTATCATTTTGTTCTAGAGTTTTCAGGTGTGCTTTCAAGCTGCTAGTGTATGCTCTCTCCAGTTTCTTTTTGGAGTCACTCAGAGCTATGAGTTTTCCTCTTCTTACTTTTATTGCATGTCATAAGTTTGGGTATGCTGTGCCTTCATTTTTGTTAAATTCTGAAATATCATTAACTTCTTTCCTTTTTAACTTTCTTGATCATGTATGTTTTCATTGCGTAGAATATTGTTCAGCTTCCATGTGTATGTGGGCTTTCTGTTGTTTTTATTGTTATTAAAGACAAGCCCTGGTCCATGTGATCTGATAGAATTCATAGGAATATTATGATCTTCTTATATCTGTTGAGGCCTATTTTGTGACTTACTATATGGTCAGTTTTGGAGATGGTGTCATGAGATGCTGAGAAGAAGGAGTATTTTTTTGTTTTAGGATGAAATGTTCTACAGATATCTGTTAAATCCATTTGGTTCATATATTCTGTTAGTTTCATTGTGTCTCTGTTCAGTTTCTGCTTCCATGAGCTGTCCGTTGATGAGAGTGTAGTGTCGAGGTCTCCCACTATTATTTGTGTGTGCTGCAATATGTGCTTTGAGATTTAGTAGGATTTCATTTATGAATGTGAATGCTCTTCTATTTGGAGCACAGATGTTCAGGATTGAGAGTTCATCTTGATAGATTTTTTTTTTTTCTTTGATGAGTAAAACGTGTCTTTCCTTATCTTTTTTGTTGACTTTTGGTTGAAAAGCTATTTTATTCAATATTAGAAGGGCTACATCAACCTGTTTATTGGGACCATTTGCTTAGAAACTTTTTCCCAGCCATTTACTCTGAGGTAATATCTCTCTTTGTCACTGAAATAAGTTTCCTGCATGCAGAAAAATTTTGGGTCCTGTTACATATCCAGTCTGATAGTCTTTGTCTTCTTATTGCAGAATTGAGACCATTAATGATAAGAGATATTAAGGAATAATTATTGTTGTTTCCTGTTATTTTTGTTGTCAGAGGTAGAATTATGTTTGTGTGCTTTTCTTCTTTTAGTTTGGTTGCAAGAAGATTATTTTCTTGCTTTTCCTAGGGTGTGGTTTCCCTCCTTATGTGGGAGCTTTCCATCTATTATACTTTGTAGGGCTGGGTTAGGGACAGATATTGTGTAAATTTAGTTTTGTCCTGGAATATCTCGTTTTCTCCATCTATGGTAATTGAGAGTTTTTCTGGATATAGTAACCAAGTCTGGAATTTGTGTTCTCTTAGGGTCTTTATGACCTCTGTCCAGGATCTTGTTGCTTTTAGTCTCTGTTGAGAAGTCAGGTGTAATTGTGATCAGTCTGCCTTTATATGTTACTTGTCCTTTTTCCCTTACAGCTTTTAGTATTCTTTCTTTGTTTAGAACATTTGGTGTTGTGACCATTATGTGTTGGGAAGAATTTCTTTTCTGGTCCAATCTATTTGAAGTTCTGTAGGCTTCTTTATGTTCATGGTCATCTCTTTCTTTAGGTTAGGGAAGTTTTCTTCTCTGATTTTCTTGAAAATATTTGGTGGGACTTTTAGGTGGAAGCCTTTGCTCTCATCTATACTTATTTTACTTAGGTTTAGTCTTTTCATTGTGTCCTGGTTATCCTGGATGCTTTGGATTAGGAGCTTTTTTATCTTTGCATGTTCTATGAATGATGTGCCAATATTTTTATGGTATCTTCTGCCCCTAAGATCCTCTCTTCCATCTCTTATATTCTGTTGGAGATACTTGCATATTTACTCCTAATATCTTTCTTGGACTTCCTATTTCCAGGGTTGTCTACTTCTGTGACTTCTGTATTGTATTTATTTCCATTTCCAATTCCTTAACCTGTTTGGCTGTTTTCCTGTAGCTCTTTAAGTGATTTTTGTATTTTCTCTTTAAGGTATTCTACTAGTTTAAGTGTATTCTCATGCAATTTCTTAAGGGAGATTTCTATGGGCTTCCCGAGGACATCTATCATCATTATGAAATATGATTTTAAGTCCATATTTTGTTTTTCTGTTGTGTTGGAATATTCACTACTTGCTGCGGTGTGAGAACTCGGTTTTGATATTGCCTGGTTGTCTTGGTTTCTACTGCTTTGGTGCTTGTGCTTGCCTCTTGCCATCTTGTTATCTGTGATGCTAGTTGATCTTGTTGTCTCTGAGTTAAGCTTGTCTCTCCTGTGGGTCTTTGGGCCCGTGGGCTCTAAAGAGAGATTGCTTCTTGTTGTTCAGCTCTCTGCAGGCAGGTAGTGAGTCCTTATGTTGTGGCACAACTCTGTCTCTGGGCTGGAACAGACCGTTCCCAATCAGATCCAAAATACTGTTTCCCAGACAGTTCCATGTGTTCTCTCCCTGGATAGTCAGTGGGGAGGAAGTGGGGAATCACCTGTGGCCTCACATGGGAGTGCACTTCTGAGGCTCTTCTGGGTACTCAGATGTCTATGAGCAGGCCCTGAGTCCTGATGGCAAGAGTTTTGGTTTGCTTTTTCTTTTGCTTTTAATTGAACAACTTTATTTTAAAAAACAGAGATAAATGCACAGATTTTAAAATCATTTTTGCATAAAAGTATATGAATACATTTTTGCCAGTACTTTTTTTTAAAAAAGGTTTGACAGTATGCATTAAATTATTACTAGTTACAATGAACATACAGTACATGTAAAACAAGATGTAACCTGGAAATAGTCAAAGTTTTCTTGGTGTGTAAAGAGTTTTGATTTTCTATTAGTCTTTCCAAACACACTCTGCTTTGTCTTTTTCTTCTTTCATTCATTAATCTTGATGCATTATTATCCAACATCATTCTGACAAATGGTTCTCAAAAACCAAATTATTTGCTTAGATTATTTTTCTAGTGCTAACATAATGAAATATCATATGCCAATTGGCTTAAAATAGCATATATTTGAAACAGAAAACTATTGTCCATGCAGTTAATGAGGTTGAGGCCATACTGGAGTAAAGCAGACCTTTATTCAAATAACATTAGTATTCTGAGAGAAAAGAGTATATTTGAGTGACAACAAATGAAAGCCAATAATACTGCATAGGACATATTCAAGGAATCATTACATAAACTGAGTTAACAGTTGGGTCTACCAGCCTCTAGAAGTTGTAAGAAATATTATTTATTTCAACAATTCTAGGGGACATACTTTTGGTAAGAATTTGATTGTTGAAACCCAGCTTCCTGAACCAGAAGAATAAAAATATATAGGGGTCACCTCTTATGCACAGAGCAGTGTCAGCTTCCCTTGTATTATCCTCTGCTTGAGTTGAGATCCTTTACTTCAGACTGTGTCAACATCTAGCATATGCTCTTTGTATTTGACACCATGATGTAATCTCACGTGAGGCTGTGCCTGGTTAGCTTCAGGCTCCCTAATTTGTGATTTTTTTTCACTTTCTAAGGTCAACACTACTGCTCAGTTTTTGTTTGTTTTGTTTTTAGCTGTGAATAAATAATTGTGTATATGTCAAAATGTGCATGGCATGACATATGAGTGGCTGACAGAGGACAGCTTGTCACAATCAGTTCTTTCTGTCTATCATGTGGTTTCCCGCATTGAAGTCAGGTTACAGACTGACAGTAAGCATCATTAGGAGTTGAGCCATCTCATTTGTCCCTCAGGATTTATTATTTGATTTTTTTTCTCAATATGTGTCCAACAAGGTTTCTGATATATTTGGAAAATACCTTTCACAAAAACCATTATGTAGATTTGAGGATTCTGAGAAGTGTGTGTGTTTAATGGTTTTCGTTGATAGTTTCTTCAACCAAGTTTTCTGGATTGCAGTTTCTGCTCCCCTTTTCCCTATCAGGTAGCCTTAGGCTATTAGGGCTGCATGCCCTTTACTTCTTTCCTCTGTTAACTTTTTCTGTTACACCACTTTTCTTTTTTTCTTTTTTTCAAGATATTTTGTTTTATTTGTGACATTTTTTAACTTTATTTTAAAAAATGATGATAAAAAATTTAAACATTTATGAATAAATGTATACAAATATAATTGTGTCAGTGCTTGGCTTTTATTTTTATTATTATTATTATTATTTTTTTACAATGAGTAAAAAGTACATGTAAAACAGGGTGTAACCCAGAATTTTTCAATGTGTTCTTGGTGTGTAAGGATTGAGCATGACTTTTTTTTTTTTTTTTTTTTTGGTTTGATTTCTTTTCTTTTTTTCTTGAATTTCACACAGTCTGTGAGTTGTTTCTGGGGCAGTCCAAGCCTCTGGGGTTAGCATCCCACAATCAGTGACTGCATATTATGTCTGTTCTTTTGTGACTGGGTTATCTCACTCAGAATGATATTCTCTAGATGCAGCCATTTTCTTAAGAATTTGGTCAAGTCATTGTTTCTGGTGGCTGAGTAGTATTCCATTGTGTAAATGTACCACAATTTTTGTATCCATTCATCTACTGAAGGACATCTGGGTTCTTTCCAGCTTCTGGCTACTATAAATAGAGCTGCTATGAACATTGTGGTGCATGTATCTTTGTTGTATATTAAAGTGTCTCTGGGGTATATGCCCAGAAGTGGAATAACTGGGTCTTCAGGTAGTACTATGTCCAATTTTCTGAGGTATCACCAGACTGACTTCCAGAGTGGTTTTATCAGTTTACAACCCCACCAACAGTGGAGAAGTGTTCCTCTTTCTCCGCAACCTCACCAGCATCTACTGTCATCTGAGTTTTGGATCTTGGCCAATCTGACTGGTGTGAGGTGGAATCAAATAATTGTTATGGTTTGCATTTTCCTGATCTCTAAGGATGTTGAGCACTTCCTCAGATGTTTCTCAGCCATTCGATATTCCTCAATTGAGAACGTTTTGTTTAGCTCTGTACCCCATTTTTAAATAGGGTTATTTGATTCTGTGGTGTCTAGCTTTTTGAGTTCTTTGTATACCTTGGATATTAGGCCTCTATCTAATGTGGAGTTGGTAAAGATCTTTGCCCATTCTGCTGGCTGCTGTTTTGTTTTCTTGACAATGTCCTTAGCCTTACAGAAATGTTGCAGTCTCATTTGTTAATCTGTGACCATAGAGTTTGAGCCATTGTTGTTTTGTTCAGAAAATTTTCTCCTGTGCCTATGTGTTCTAAGGTTTTTTCTATTGTCTTATCTAATACTTTCAGTGTATCTGGTTTAATGTGGAGATCTTTGATCCACTTACACTTGAGCTTTGTACAAGGAGATAAGAAAGGGTCTATTTTCATTCTTTTGCATGCTGAGAGCCAGTTGGACCAGCACCATTTGTTGAATAGGCTGTCCTTTTTCCATGAATGCTTAAGGCTTCTTTGTCAAAGATCAGGTGACCATATACGTGAGGGCTCATTTTGGGATCTTCTATTCCACTGATCCAGGTGCCTATTTTGGTACCAGTACCATGCAGTTTTCAGCACAATTGCCTTGTTACATAGCTCGAGGTCAGGGATAGTGATTCCAGCAGATGTTTTCTTGTTGTTGAGGATGGATTTCGCTATCCCAAGTCTTTTGTTATTCCATATGAAATTGTACATTGCTGAGAAAGCATTTGACAAAATTCAACACCCCTTCATGTTAAAAGTTTTGGACAGAACAGGAATCCAAGGTCCATACCTAAACTTAATAAACGCAATATACAGCAAACCAACAGCCAATATCAAACTTAACCGTGGGAAACTTGAAGCAATCCCACTAAAATCAGGGACTCGACAAGGCTGCCCAGTCTCCCCCTACCTATTCCACATAGTACTGGAAGTCCTGGCTGGAGCAATTACACAGCAAAAGGAGATAAAGTGGATACAAATCGGAAAGGAAGAGGTAAAAACATCACTCTTTGCAGATGACATGATAGTGTACTTAAGTGACCCCAAAAATTCCACCAGAGAATTCCTACAGCTGATAGACAAGTTCAGCAAAGTGGCTGGATACAAAATTAACTCAAACAAATTAGTAGCCTTCTTATACTCAAAGGACAAACATGTGGAGAAAGAAATTAGGGAAAAGGTACCCTTCACAATAGTCACAAAAACCATGAAATACCTGGGTGTGACTCTAACTAAGCAAGTGAAGGACCTGTATGACAAGAATTTCAAACCTCTAAAGAAGGAAATCAAGAAGATCTCAGAAAATGGAAAGATCTCCCATGCTCATGGATTGGAAGGTCAACATTTTAAAAATTGCCATCCTACCAAAAGTAATCTACAGATTCAATGCAATCCACATCAAAATTCCAACCCAGTTCTTCATTGAGTTGGAAAGATCAATGTTACACCACTTTTCAACTCTTCCATTAAACACTATGGATTCTATGGGGAATTGTTTTAGAAAATAATCTATTTTTTATCATTCTGACTGTTTTCCAGTAAGTTATAACCTTGGATTTTACATGGAAATTTTCTTCCCTGTATCTTTTCTGCCATGCCTGTTGTGTCCAAGAATTTTGTCCATTAATGGTTACAGTGACTCAGGATTATTATACATTCACATAACTTCAATTTTACTGTGCTACATTTTAAAAATGCTATGTCTAAATTTAATTCCATTCACCATGGCTTTGCAGCTTGCTTTTTAGATTCAGTTTCTGCTCCCCCTTTCAATATCACTTAGTCTATGTCTCTGAGGCTTTCGTGTAGCTTAACCTTTTTCTCCATGTTAACTATTTCTGTTACTAGCCTTTTCATCTCTCCCATTATATATTGTGTATTCTATTTGGAAATATTTTAGAACATATTTTTATGTTAGTTTTTTTTTTCTTATTTTGATTAGTAATGAAACAGAATGTGAGCAACAGACAGAGATCAGAGGATTTGTTATACAACAACTTTCTAGAGCTGGGACACTCATTCCAACATAAGGAGTCTCAAGATTGAAAATAAATCATCAGTATTAGCAGCAAATCCATTATATTACTAAGCCTTCTCACAAGTCTTATTGAAGCTTCTAATATGTGCCTCACACCATCTGAGAAGTCACTACATACATTAGCTTTAATTTTCATATTTTAACAATATGTTTACTTGTAGGAGGGACACATATGTGCATGCATGTGCATTTGAAGATCAGAGGTCAATATCAAGAATTAGGGCTTAAGGCCAATAGCGAATGTCCAGCATAGAGAACACAAAAATTACTTCAGTTTTGCAAGTTTTAAATTTTCCCTACCAGATTAATATTTATTTATCCATATAATTCTGTCTCCCTGTATACTATTTGGATTTATAAAGAGGTTCAGTTTCATATATGTATTTTATATTCTTATGAGTTAATGGTAATTTGAGCATTTGAAGTTGGCTATTAATATTTAATTGTTATTAACCACATAAAACTACTCAACATTAAATTGATAAATTCATACCTTAAAAATACCTAGTTTGAAGAATTTAAAGAATGGAATAAAAGATATATAGGATGTAGCCTCTTCTGACTCCATAACTCCAATGCTGCGAGTCACAGTTACGTTCATAGCCATTGATCCTTAGCTGTTTTTATTATCCCAGTTCTCTATCTAGTCCTGGAGATGGCCTCAAGTCACCACCTCTTCAACTCCCCACCTCTTTCAGTTTTAGATTTCCATTCATTCTCATGACCATCTTGCCATCTGTCCTATTCTTCTCCACACCTAATCCTAACCCTCCTGCCCCATTTAGCTCCCTATTGCCTTTCCCACCCATGTGAGAGTGCTTCACATGTTCTTGTAAACATACATAAATTCCCTTCCTCCAATTCCCTCTTATTATTATTTTATTCCCTACTTTCAGAGAATGCAAGAAATTTTTATGCTTTTCAAATTTTTACATAGCATTACAAACATCTAAGTCTAGGATAACTGTTACTTTCTAATTCAAGTAGAAAATACTTCTTGCATCTGCTTATTGTCCTCTACATTTAACAATTTATATATTTTTAAACTATATTTAAAAAATATACTGTGACTTTAGCAAAATATCTCACTGTGTAGTGATGTTTGTTTTGCAAGCAAGCCTATGGACTTGAGTTCAATTCCCAGAATATAAAAATAGAATGAGACAGCAGTATATACAATGGTGTCCAGTGATTCACATGTTCATGTGATCATACATAAACATTATACACAAAAATATAACAAGTTTAAAAGATCTTTTTTGAGATAAGGTATGGTACTTTACTATGAGAATTCTTGAAGAAGAATTTTGTTTTAATGTAAATTTATGGCTACCTAGGCCTAGAAAATTTGAATCTCTGAAAAACTCTCTTTAAAAACACATTAGGTATTATAATTATAAATTTACCTCAACAATCAAAACTTATTTAATAAAACATAGGAGCTGGGTGTCCACATATATTTGCTTCTATTTTTAATTTTATTTCCTTATTGATTAATTGTTTTATTTATTTATATCCTAAATGTTGTTTTCTGTTGTATTTGATATGCAGGGCTGGCATGCACAAGGCCTGTGATTTGACAGTGAAAAAGATAGGTGAGGACAGAGTCCTGGAAAGGAGAAGAGAATCCAGGTGAAGGAGGAGTCAAGATGGAAAAAGATGAAGAGGATCAGTCTCCATGTGGATTTAGTTAGCCACAGGTAGTGATGAATATCTTATAAGGGAAGGATTATTATAGGACAATTTGTCTTATATAGGTGGGCAGATTATATCATATCTACTGGTTCTATGTTTATTGTATGGATGTTTTGTGGACTGAAAACCTAATGATATAAATCTGATTGTTAAATTGCAAGTTTCTAGAGTTTTGATTTTTTCAGGCTAGTGAGAATTGTGACAATAATCACAGGGGCAGTTGCTGGGATTTTGAGCAGATTTCCAGTCTGACTCTCTACTTGGAGAAGGCAGCAACAATGGTATGGAGATAAGAATGGGAGCAGAGAGACTACCGGGAACAGAGAATAAATAGGAATAGCATGGCATGTTGCAGAGTTCTCCTCAGAGAGTCACAGGAATGTGGCTGCTACTGAGATGGAAGTACCGTAGAGTTGCCATAGGGCTCTATGATGCCAGTGAGAGTGAGGGTTGGTAGATCTTTATACATGAAAACATAGTAAGTTTAAAATAACTTTTTTGATGGTAAGACATGGTATTATATACCTTTAATATGAGAATTATTAAAGGAGAAGCATTTGTATCCATGTGAGTTCCAGGCCATCCAGAACTAGAAAATGTGATATATGTAAAAGCACATTGAGTACTATAATTATTATAGATTTGCCTCAACAATCAAACTTCATTTAATAAAACAGAGGAGCAGAGTGTCCACGTTTCTTCATATTTTTTTTTCTTTTCTTATTGATTAAATAGTACTTTCTTTTTGTTTACCCCTTGTAGAGTTTTTTTCCACCTCTCTTTTGTATAAAATTGTGCCTGCCCTGGTATCCCTGCACTCTTTGGCATCAAGTCTCTATAGGTTTAGGTACATTCTCTCCCCTGATACCAGACAATGCAACCTTCTGCTGTATATGTGGAACAGACCAATGTGGGTATGATTATTTGTTTGGTGTTTTACGATCCAGAGGCTCCTAAGAGCCTGTGTTAGTTAACATTGTTGGGTTTCCTATTGGGTTGCCATTTCTCTCAGTTCCTTCAATCCACCCCTAACTCTTCCATGGGGTTACTTGTCCTTCACCAAATATTTGGCTATATGTATCTGCCTTTGTCTCAGCTAGCTCTTGGCAGAGACTCTCTCAATACAGCCATGGAAGTCTCCTTTCCCCAAGCAAAACATAGCACCAGTAATAGTAATGTCAGTTAGTAGATGCCTATCCATTGGATGGATCTTAATTTCATCTGTTCATTGGTTGTTCATTTCTTTATTCTCTGTTGCATTTTTGTCACTGCATTTCTTTGAGAAAGGAGAAATTTTAGGTCAAAAGATTACAACTTATACCAAACAGAATGAGAGAGATAAAAAAACTCAAGCAACAGAACAGGCTGACAAGGATATGGATAAAAAGAAACACTCCACCATTGCTGGTGGGATTGTAAGCTAGTACATGGAATCTGGAAACCTGGAAATCAGTCTGGTGGTTCCTGAGAAAACTGGACATAGTGCAACCTGACTGCCCAGCTGTTCCATTCCTGGGAATGTACCCAAAAGATGCTCCAACATACATCAAGGGTACATTTTCTACTATGTTCTTAGCAGCCTTATTTATAACAGCCAGAAACTGAAAAGAGTCCACATGTGCTTCAACAGAGAAACGGATACAGAGAATGTGGTGCATTTACACAATGGAATATTACTTGACTATTAAAAACAAGGATATCATGAATTGTTCAGGCAAATGTGTAGAAGTAGAAAAGATCCTGAGTGATATAACATAGACCCAAAAGTAAATCTATAGTATGCTCTCACTGATAAGTGAATATTAGACAAAAAAGTACAGATTACCCATGATATATCACACAGACTCAAGGAAGTTGACTAAAAAAGAAGGCCCAAGTGAAGATACTTAAATCTTAATTAGAAAGCATAAAAAATAATAATGGGAGTCAGAGGGAGGGAATGACATTGGTGGGAAAGTGGAGGGTGGACGCAGAAAATGGGGTAGGATCAGATACCAAGAGATACAGAAGAGTGGCCAAGAGGGCTCAGAGAATACAAAAAAGTGGCCAAGAGGGTCCGGAGAATGAATGGAAGTATGCACCTTCTGTGGGTGAGAGTTGGAGTTGAACTATAAAGTCCCAGAGACCTAGGATGGGGAAGGGTCCCAGGACTCCATGTGGGTGACCATAGCTGAAATTTCTAACAGTGAAGATATGGAACCTGAAGAGACAAACTTCAGTATTTAGACAGGACCTATATTTGGTGTAATGGGAATACCAACGAACATACAATCTTTCTACCCGAAATTAATATTGTCTAAATATATGTCTACATTTATAATATCTATTATTTTATTTTTCTTTATTCTTTTCTAATATACCAAATATCCTTTAAACTATTATTTTTAGGTTTATGTCATTCTTTCATGTGTATGATTTTGACTGCATGTAGTTATGTGCATGTGTATGTGGTGGTGCTACAGAGGTCAGAACAAGACATTCATCACCTGGGAAAGAGGAGATGTGAATGATCATTTGGGAGATAAGAATAAGGAAAATAGTAGACCAAGTTATCAAATTAAGTCTATTTAGTCTCTAATACCACACTTAAAATGAACCTTTTCTTCATTTTCCATATCTGACTGATAGCGAATTTAAACAACTGTTTTTCAATAAAAGCATTGCATAGTATTGATTGATATCCCAGTACTTTGAGGCATGGGAAAGTTTTACATATTCACATAAACCTTAATTTAGAAGTCAATACCCTCAGTTTTTCTGAACCCATAAATTTTATGTTTTGTATTTTCATATTGCTATACTCAGGCAGTGCCCTTTACATGTATACATTGTATAAAGTTACTTGATATTGATTTTAAAATTCAGAAATTCATGTTTCCTAGCACTAAATCTTTAACATTGTGATGACTAGAAAACATTTTAATCACCACTTCCAAGAACATTACTCTTCAACTGAGATCAATTTCTACACCGGGAATGTAGCTATTAAACTCATCATTCTCAGTCTTCATCTGGCTCTCTGTCAAGTAACTTCAAGTTGATAGGGGAGGGTAGGTAATCTTTGTTTATTATTATTTATTTACCTGAAAAATAGGACATCCAAAATTCATAAATGTAGATATCAAAAATCTTTTAATATCAAAACAAACTAACATCTCTCTGGTACAAATTAAGATGTATAGCATTTTATGTTTTCTGTTTTTAATATGTTTATACACCATAGATAAATGTTTTCAGAGTACATATGTCTTTATGGAGAGATAATAGTAATTTAATATTCCTATGTAATATCCATTAACAAAATCCAAAATAAAACTATTTTAATTACTAATAATTTATGTGTTATAGATTTTGTATTTTTATATCTAAACATTTGAGTATGTGGCATATAGGTTCTCTTGATGAATTACCACCCAACTGTTTTAAAGGACAAATGGGAATAAGTTCTCTATTCAAAGTGAGGTTTTGGTGTTCCTTATATGATTCTTATTGCTCTTCTCTCTACCTTTTGAAATATCTTCTTAAGATATCATGCTTCTGCAAAGGTGACAAACTTGTTTCCATAAATGAGTAAAATCATATGGTAAGTGAGGGATAGTTGCATCTTCTCTGATTGAGTCTAGACTTAGCAGCACTCTGCTGTATATGTTGTAGGCGTCATAACATCTGGCATATGCTACTTAGTTGGAGAGATCCCAGGGACCAGGTTAATTAAGACTACTGGCCTTCCTATAGGGTTGCCCTCCTCCTTAGCTTCAATCAGGTTTCCTTATTTCAACCACAGGGTCCAGAGCTTCTGTCCTTTGATTGGGTATAAATATCAGTATCTGACTCTTTCAGTTGCTTGTAAGCCCCAAGGAGTGAGGAGGTCTGGTGGGGTGGGGGTAATGTTAGGTGTGGGGAATCCTCTTGGAAACAGGGAGAGAGAGGAGGTGTAGGACGTGAGATATTCAGAGGGTAGACCAGAAGGGGGATAAAGTCTGGACTGTTAAAAAAAGATTTTAAAGTAATTTTTAAAAGATATGGTAATTGTATTATGATTTCTGGCTCATTTATCATATTAGTCCCTATTTCTATTCAAGAGGGAGGAAGTCCTTATTTTTATAGTGTAAATATTTTTCTATTACTCTGCTCAGGAAATATACCATGGTTTTGTTGTTGTTGTTGTTTTGTTTACCCTATCAGGCACTGAAGGATATCTTGAATAGTTTCATGATCTAGCTATTGTGCACAGTGCTATACCAAATAATAGAGGAGTGGAAGAAACAACCCCCCAAATTTGACAATTTAATTTCTTCATAGCAGAATTTCTAGATTGTGTGGGAGAACTCCATGTAGTTTTTCAAGAAACGATATTATCTCCCATAATGATTAATCATATTTGCATTCCTATCAAAGGTGTAGAAGAGTTTTTCTTTTCTCGAATATTTTCTAGCATTTCTCATTTATTTCTTTTAATTTTACTTTTGCTTAAAAACAAGTACTTACTACGTTGCATCATGTCTTGAGTGATGGTGTTCTGCCTACATTAATGCCTTCAATTATTTCCAATGGAGGCTCATCTTTGCAGCATTATAGATGCTAAAATAAGAATACAGTAATTTCTAGGATATCTAAGCCTAGAAAGTGAGATGATATCTTACCTGTACAACACCCCATGCACATAATCCTTTGAACTCCAATACATTGATCATTTAAAATATTTATACTCTTAATATTATTTACATTTTAATTCTTATTTATTTATTAGAAATTTGGTTTTAACTTATTTTAATTATTTTATGTATATTCAAAGTATTCCTCCCTTCCTAGTTTCTCCTTCATTAATTTTCACCTAAACTTTGCTTCTGAGAGGGTTCCCCCCCACAAAACCACTGATTTTCACCTTATCACCCTAGCATCCATCCACCTTCTGTGAAACATCAGGTTTCTACAGAATAAAATATACCATTTCTTACTGAGGCCAGAAAAGGTAGTTCATCTATATAGCTGGGGCTACTGATGCTTATTTTTATTAATTGTCCTAGCCCTCAGAGTTTCTTTCCTGTCTTCCCCAGATACCAGATATTCCTCTTTTTTCCTTTCCATTTTACTCTCCCACACAGGTCTCTCCTTTCTAATTCCTATGATTTTTTTTTTGTTTCCCCTTCTAAGTGGGATTGAAATATTCCTACTTGGGCCTTACTTCTCTTTAAGCTTCTTAAGTCTGTGAGTTGTATAATGAATATTCTGAACATTTTGATTAATATCTACTTATCAATAAATATATACCATTCATATATTTTAGGACTGGGTTACCATACTCAGGATGATAGGTTTTAGTTAAAAACATTTGCCAGAAAAATTCATGACATCCTTGTTTTTTGAAGATGAGTAGCACTCCATTGTGTAAATGGATGAGGCATCATTTCTGATCTTCTATTCTATTCCATTGACCTACCTGCCTATCCCTGTACCAGTACCATGTGTTTGTTTTTTTATTTTTTTATTTTTTGTTTTTTGTTTCTTTTTCTTTTTCTTTTTAACTTTATTTTAAAAACAAAGATAAAAGAAAAAAATAAATATTTTTGCATAAATGTATACAAATACAATTGTGTCAGTGCTTGGCCTTTTTTTTTTTTTTTTTCTTTTTTTTAAGGTTTGATACTCTGCATTAAGGTCTTACTAGTTACAATGAGCAAAAAGTACTTGTAATATAGGATGTAACCCTGAATTAGTCAACATTTTCTTGGTGTGTAAGGATTGAGCATGACTTCTTTTTTGTTTGTTTGTTTGTTTGTTTGTTAGTTTTGTTTTGTTTTTTTTTTTTTTTTTTTGAACTTCACACAGTCTGTTACTTGTTTCTGGGGCATTCCGAGCCTCTGGGGTTAGCATCCCACTATCAGTGACTGCATATTATGTCTGTTCTTTTGTGACTGGGTTATCTCACTCAGGATGATATTCTCTAAATGCAACCATTTTCTTAAGAATTTGATTAAGTCATTGTTTCTGATAGGTGAGTAGTACTTCATTGTGTAAATGTACCATAATTTTTGTACCCATTCATCTACTGAAGGACATCCGGGTTCTTTCCAGCTTCTGGCTATTATAAATAGAGCTGCTATGAACATTGTGGTGCATGTATCTTTGTTGTATATTGGAGTGTCTCTGGGTTATATGCCCAGAAGTGGAATAACTGGGTTTTCAGGTAGTACTATGTCCAATTTTCTGAGGTATCGCCAGACAGATTTCCAGAGTGGTTGTATCAGTTTGCAACCCCACCAACAGTGGAGAAGTGTTCCTCATTCGTCGCAACCTCGCCAGCATCTGCTGTCATCTGAGTTTTGGATCTTGGCCAATCTGGCTGGTGTGAGGTAGAAGCAAATAATTGTTTTGATTTGCATTTCCCTGATGGCTACGGATGTTGAGCACTTCCTTAGATGTTTCTCAGCCATTCAATATTCCTCAATTGAGAAAGTTTGTTCACCTCTGTACCCCATTTTTTAATAGGATTGTTTGATTCTGTGGTATCTAGCTTTTTGAGTTCTTTGTATACCTTGGATAATAGGTCTTATCTGATGTGGAGTTGGTAAAGATCTTTTCCCATTCTGTTGGCTGTGGTTTTGTTCTCTTGACAATGTCTTTAGCCTTACAGAAACTTTGCAACCTCATTAAGTCCCATTTGTTTTTTTTTTTTTTTTATTTTTTTAACGACTTTATTTTGCAAAACAAAGATAAATGTACAGATTTTAAACCTTCTTTGCTTAAAATTATACATTTTTGTCAGTACTGTTTTTTCAGACATTAAAATAAATTTTACATAAAACCATGTGAACATATTTTTTAGTCAGTACTTGATTTTTTTCAAGGGCTTGAAAAAAGTCCCATTTGTTAATCTTTGACCTTAGAGCTTGAGCCATTGGTGTTTTGTTCAGAAAATTTTCTCCTGTGCCTATGTGTTCTAAGGTTTTCCCTACTTTCTCATCAAATAGTTTCAGTGTATCTGGTTTAATGTGGAGATCTTTGATCCACTTAAACTTGAGCTTTGTACAAGGAGATAAGAAAGGGTCTATTTTCATTTTTTTTTTTTTTTTTTTTTTTTTTTTTGCATGCTGAGTGCCAGTTGGACCAGCACCATTTGTTGAATAGGCTGTCCTTTTTCCATTGAATGTTTAAAGCTCCTTTGTCAAAAATCAGATGACCATATACATGAGGGCTCATTTCTGGATCTTCTATTCTATTCCATTTATCCAAGTGTCTATTTCTGTACCAGTACCATGCAGTTTTCAGCACAATTGCCTTGTAAAATAGCTTGAGGTCAGGGAAAGTGATTCCTGCAGATGTTTTCTTGATGTTGAGGATGAATTTTGCTATTCTAGGTCTTTTGTTATTCTACAAGAAATTGCACATTGATCTTTCCAACTCAATAAAGAACTGGGTTGGAATTTTGATGGAGATTGCATTGAATCTATATATATCTTTTGGTAGGATGGCCATTTTTATACTGTTTATCCTTTGAATCCATGAGCATGGGAGATCTTTCCATTTTCTGAGATCTTCCTTGATTTCCTTCTTTAGAGGTTTGAAGTTTTTGTCATACAGTTCCTTCACTTGCTTAGTTAGAGTCACACCAAGGTATTTTATATTTTTTGTGACTATTGTGAAGGATATCTTTTCCCTAATTTTTTCTCCATGTTTGTCCTTTGAGTACAGGATGGCTACTGATTTGCTTGAGTTAACTTTGTATCCAGACACTTTGCTAAACTTGTTTATCAGCTGTAGGAGTTCTCTGGTATAATTTGTGGTGTCACTTAAGTACACTATGATGTCATCTGCAAAGAGTGATGTTTTTATCTCTTCCTTTTCGATTTGTATCCCCTTGATCTCCTTTTGCTGTATAATTGTTCCATCCAGTACTTTCAGTAGTATGATGAATAGGTAGGGGGAGAGTGGGCAGCCTTGTCCAGTCCCTGATTTTAGTGGGATTGTTTCAAGTTTCCAACTGTTAAGTTTGATGTTGGCTGTTGGTTTGCTGTATATTGCTTTCATTAGGTTTAGTTATGATCTTTGAATTTCTGTTCTTTCCAAGACTTTTAACATGAAGGGGGGGTTGAATATTGTCAAATGCTTTCTCAGCATATAGTGAGATGGCCATGTGATTTTGTTCTTTGATTTTGTTTATATGGTGGATTACATTGCATCCCAGGGATGAAGCCTACTTGGTCATGGTGAATGATCCTTTAGTTGTATTCTTGGATTCGGGTTGCAAGGATTTTGTTGAGTATTTTGAATCAATGTTCATACGTGAGATTGGTCTGATGTTCTCTTTCCTTGTAGGGTCTTTGTGTGGTTTAGGAATGAGGGTTATTTTAGCCTCAAAAAATGAGTTAGGTAGTATTCCATCTGTTTCTATATTGTGGAATAGTTTGGATAGTATTGGTGTTATGTCCATAATAAATGTCTGATAAAATTCTGCACTGAACCCTTCTGGACCTGGCCTTTTTTTGGTTGGGAAGCTTTTGATGACTTCTTCTATTTCCTTAGGTGTTATATGATTATTTAGATGGTTTACTTGGTCTTGTTTTAACTTTAAGATTATGTATCTCTCTAGGAATTCATCCATTTCCTCCAGATTTTCCAACTTTGTGGAGTCTAAGCTTTTGTAGTAGGATCTGATGATTTCTTGAATTTCCTCAGTTTCAGTTGTTATGTCTCCACTTTTCTTTCTGATTTTGTTAATTTGTATACTCTCTTTGCCCTCTAGTTAGTATGGCTAGGGGTTTATCAATCTTGTTGATTTTCTCAAAGAACCAACTCTTGGTTTTGTTGATTTTTTCAATGAATCTTTTTGTTTCTATTTGGTCTATTTCTGCCCCAATTTTGATTATTTCTTGCAGTCTACTTCTCTTCGGTGGATCTGCTTCCTTTTGTTCTAGAGCCTTTAGCTGTCCTGTCAAGTTGCTGATGTATGCTCTCTCCAGTTTCTTTTTGGATGTGCTCAGGGCTATGAGTTTTTCTCTCAGTACTGCTTTCTTTGCATTCCATAGGTTTGGGTATGTTTTGTATTCATTTTCATTGAATTGTAGAAAATCCTTAATTTCTTTCTTTATTTCTTCTTTGACTCTGCTATCATTTAACAGAGCATTGTATATTTTGCATGTGTATGTGGGCTCTTTGTTGTCTTTTTTGTTGTTAAAGAACAGCATTAGTCCATGGTGATCTGAGAGGATGCATGGGAGTATTTCAATCTTCTTATATCAATTGGGGCTCCTTCTGTGTTCAATTATGCGGTCAATTTTCAAGAAGGTGCCATGGGGTGCTGAGAAGAAGTTATATTATTTTACTTTAGGATGATATGTTCTGTAGATATCTATTAATTCAAGTTGGTTCATAGTCTCTCCTAGTTTTACAGTGTCCTTGTTCAGTTTCTGTTTCCATGATCTGTCCATTGATGAGAGTGGGGTATTAAAGTCTCCCACTATTTTTGTGTGGGGTGAAATGTATTTTTTGAGCTTTATTAGGGTTTCTTTTATGAATGTGGGTGCTTTTTTATTTGTAGCATATATGTTAAGAATTGAGAGTTCCTCCTGACAGATTTTCCCTGTAAGGATTAAAAAGTTTCCTTCCTTATTTTTTGATAACTTTTGGTTGGAAATTTACTTTATTCGATATTAGAATGGCCACTCAAGGTTGCTTCTTGGGGCTGTTGGCTTGGAAGTTTTGTTTTCCCAACCTTTTACTCTGAGATAGTGTCTGTCTTTGTCTCTGAGATGAGTTTCCTGTATGCAGCAATATGCTGGATTTTGTTTATGTATCCAGTCTGATACTGTATGTATCTTTATTGGGGAGTTGAGTCCATTTATGTTAATAGATATCAAGGAACAGTGGTTTCTGTTTCCTGCTATTATTGCTTTTGTAGTTTGAGTTGTATCTGTGTCTCTTTCTTCTTTTGGTTTTCTTGCTTATGAGTTTTTTTTTTTTTTTAATTGCTTTGTAATGTAGCTTGAGGTCAGAGTTGGTGATTCCCACAGAAGTTTACTTGTTGAGAATAGACTTTGCTATTCTAGATTTTTTGTTATTCCAGAAGAATTTCCAAATTGTTCTTTCCAACTCTATGAAGTATTCAGTTGAAATGTCGATGGAGATTATATTGAATCAGTAGATTGCTTTTGGTAAGATGGTCATTTTTATAATGTTGATCCTTCCCATCCATAAGCATGGAAGATCTTTCCATCTTCTAAGGTCTTCTTCAATTTCCTTCTTCAGAGACTTGAAGTTCTTGTGATACATATTCTTCAGTTGATTAATTTGGGTCACACCAAGCTATTTCATATTGTTTGTGACTATTGTGAAGGGTATATATTCCCTATTTTTTTTTCTCAGCATGTTTATTCTTTGGGTAGTGTAAAGCTACTGATTTGTTTGGGTTAATTTTTTTTTTTTTTTTTATCTAGCCACTTTGGTGAAGTTTCATTATCACTTGTAAAAGTTCTCTGGTGGAATTTTTGGATTCACTTAAGTATACTATCATATAACTGGCAAATAGTGGTAGTTTGACTTCATTTTTTCCCGACTTGTATCCCTTTTGACTTTTTTTTTTTTTGTCTGATTGCTCTGGACAGGACTTCAAGTTCTACATTGAATAGGTAGGGGTAAAGGAGGAAGACTTGTCTAGTCCCTGATTTAAGTGGTATTGCTTCAAGTTCTTTATTTTTTGATGATGGTTACTGGTTTGCTGGATATTGGGTTTACTATATTTAGGTATGGGCCTTGGATTCCTACTCTTTCCAAGACTTTTAATATGAAGGGGTGTAGAATTTGGTCAAATGCTTTATCAGCATCTAATGAGATGATCATTTTTTTTCTTTGAGTGTGTTTATGATGGATTATGGTGATGGATTTCTGTATATAGAACCATCCCTGCATCACAGGAATGAAGCCCACTTGATCATGGTGAATAATCATTTTGATGTATTCTTGGATTTGGTTTGAAAAAAATTTATTGTGTATCTTTGCATCCATGTTCATGAGGGAGATTGGTGTGAGGTTCTTTTTCCTTATGGGGTATTTTTTTGGTTTAGGAATAAGAGTAATTGTGGTTTGGACAAAGGAGTTTAGTAGTGTTCCTTCTGTCTCTTTCAAAGACTAGTTTGGAGAGTATTGGTATTAGATCTTCTATGAGGGACTGATAGAATTCTGCACTATACCCATCTGGTCTTTTTTTTTTTTTTTAGTTTTGGAGGCTTTTGATGACTGCTTCTATTTCTTTAGGTGCTATGGAATTGTTTAGGTGCTTCATCAGATCCTGATTTAACTTTGGTATCTGGTATCTGTATAGGAATTTGCCCACTTCTTACATATTTTCCAGTTTTGTTGAGTGTAAGTTTTTGTAGGTAGGATATGATGATTTCTTGAATTTCCTCAGTTTCTATTGTTATGTCTCCACTTTCCATTCTGATTTTGTTAATTTAGATACACTCTCTGTGTCCTCTAGTTAGTCTGGCTAAGGGTTTATCAATATTGTTGATTTTCTCAAAGAACCAGAACCTGCTTTTGTTGATTCTTTGTATGGTTATTTTTGTTTCTACATGGTTGATTTCTGCCTTGAGATTGACTATTGCCTGCTGTCTATTCCCTTTGGTGTACATGTTTATTTTTGTTTTAAAGTGTCCAGCTGTGCTGTCAAGCTGCTAGTGTATGCTCTCTCCAGTTTATTTTGGAGGCACTCAGAGCTTGAGTTTTCCTCTTAATACTGCTTTCATTGCATCCCATAGGTTTGAGTATGTTGTTCTTTCATTTTCATTAAATTCTAGGAAATCCTTAATTTTTTTTTTTAATTTTGTTCTTGATGATGTTATCCTTGAGTAGCAACTTGTTTAGCTTCCATATGTATGTGGGCTTTTTGTTGTCTTTGCTGTTATTAAATATTAGCTTTAATCCATAGTGATCTTATAGGATGCAAGGGAGTATTTCAAACTTGTTGTATCTGTTGAGGGTTGTTTTGTGACAGACTATATGGTCAATTTTGGAGAAGGTGCTGTGGGATGCTGAGGAGAAGATGTATTCTTTTGTTTTAGGATGAAATGTTCTGGAGATGTCTGTTAATTCTAATGGGTTCATAACCTCTGCTAGTTTTCCTGTGTCTCTGTTCAGTTTCTGCTTCCATGATCTGTGGATTGATAAAATGGGGTGTTGATGTCTCCCACAAGTATTGTGTGTTGTACAGTATATGCTTAGAGCTATAGTAGGGTTTCTTTTATGAATGTGGGTCTTCTTGTATTTGGAGCATAGATGTTCAGGATTGAGCATGTATCTTGATAGATTTTTCTGGTGATGAATTAAAAGTAACTTTCCTTATTATTTGATAACATTTGTTTAAAAATCTATTTTATTCAATATCAGAATGGCTACACCAGCTTTTTCATAGGGCCATTTGCTTGGAAGGCTTTTTCTTAACCTTTTCTTCTGAGGCAGTATTTTTCTTTGTCTTTGAGATAAGTATCCTGTATGCAGCAAAATGCTGGATCCTGTTTACCTATCTAGTCTGATACTCTATGTCTCTTTATTGGGGAATTTAGTCCATTGATGTTAACAATTATTAAGGAACATTGATTGTTGTTTCCTTTTTTTGTTGTTGTTGTTAGAAGTGAATTATGTTTGAGTATCTTTCTTCTTTTTGGTTTCTTGCATAGTTATTTTCTAGCTTTTCCTAGGTTGCAGT
This sequence comes from Micromys minutus, assembly GCF_963924665.1. Classification (NCBI taxonomy): domain Eukaryota; kingdom Metazoa; phylum Chordata; class Mammalia; order Rodentia; family Muridae; genus Micromys; species Micromys minutus. The sequence goes on along the minus strand of NC_137970.1, from coordinate 61,899,863 downwards.
TTCCCCTTCTTTTGTGTTGGTTTTACGTCTTTCCATTCTTTGTAGGGTTTAATTTGTGGTCAGATATTGTGTGAATTTTGTTTTGTCCTAGAATATATTGGTCTCTCCATCTATGGTAATTGAGAGTTTTGTTAAATATAGTAACCTGGGCTTACATTTGTGTTCTCATCTGTATGACGCCAGTCCAGCATCTTCTAGCTTTCATAGTCTCTGCTGAGAAGTCTGGTGTAATTCTGATTGCTCTTTCTTTATATGTTACATGTCCTTTTCCCCTCACTGCTTTTAGTATTCTTTCTTTGTTTTGAACATTTGATGATTTTACCATTATGTGTCAGGGAGAATTTATTTTCTGGTCCAATCTATTTGGAGTTCTATAGGCTTCTTTTATGTCCATGGTCATCTCGTTCTTAAGTGTAGGGAAGTTTTCTTCTATGATTTTGTTGATGATATTTACTGTGCCCTTTAATTGATATTTTTTGCCCTCTTCTATACATATTACCTTTAGGTTTTGTCTTCTCACTTTTTCCTGGATCTCCTGGAAAAAAAAATTGTGAGGATCTTTTTGGTATTTGCATCATCTGACTGTTTTGTCTATGTTTTCTATGTTGTCTTCGGCCCCTGAGATGCTCTCTTTCATCTCTTATACTCTTGATGATTCTTGTGTCTATGACTCCTAATTTCTTTTTTAGGTTTTCTATATCTGGGGATGTCTCTTTTTATGATTTCTTTATTGTATCTACTTCCATTTTCAATTCTTTTCCTATTTGGTTGTGTTTTCCTGTAGTTCTTCGTGTGATTTCTTCTGGTTCTTCTGTAATTGTTTACAGGAGTTAGTCATGTGCTTCTCAAAGATCTCCATCATCATCATGATGTTTGATTTTAAGTCCAAATCTAGTTTTTTTCTGGAGTATTGGGAAAATCACTACTTACTGTGGTGGGAGAACTGGGCTCTGATGTTTCCAGGTTGTCCTGCTTTTCATTGCTCAGGTTCTTATGCTTTCTTCTTGCTATCTTGTTGCCAGTGATTGTTTGTGATCTTTTTGTCTCTGACTGGTCTCCTGTGGGTTTGAAGACCTGTGGGCTCAGGAGGGAGATTGCTCCTGTGTGTTAGACTCTTTGTGGGCAAGCAGTAAGTTTTGATGGCAGTGATTCAGTTTTATTCTTGTAAGCTGAGGTGTGGGAGCTCTTGCCAGGCTGTTCTGGGTTCTCAACAATCTGCTCATGGGTCCTGACTCCTAATGGCAGAGACTCGTCTCTTTCTCTAGGCCAAAAAGGATCCCTTTCCAGTGAGGACCATGCTCTCTGAGAACTCCCTGCATTCCCTTGCTGGAAACTTGACAAGCCTATGAGTCAGGCTCCCCCTTGGTCCATGTGACAAATTGCTTGTGCAGCTTACCTCACAGCTCAGCCTTTCCCAAGGAGATCCCAAGTTCTGATGCCAGAGACCCTGCCCTCACTGTGTGTCAGAAAGGACCCTTTTCCAAAGAGCACTGAGATCTTTGCCCTCCAAGTACTCCATGTGTGACCTTTCAGGGCTTGTGCCCCAGACTCACCGCTGGTCTTCATGTAAAAGTGCCTATGCAGCTGATCTTCCAGTTCAGTCTTCCCTGGGCTGATCCTGAGTCCTAGTGACAGATGTCCAGCCCTCACTGTGGGCTGTAAAGGACCCTTTTCCAGAGAGAATTGCACTCTCTGTGTTCCTAGAACTCCTGGTGTGATGTACCCTGGCTGGTGTCCAGGCCTGCCACTGGTCCAAGTATAAAAGAGCCTGTGCAGCTGATCTGCAAGCTCAGTCTTCCCAGGCCAGATCCTGAGTCCTGATGACAAAAACCCAGTCCTCACTATGGGCCAGATAGGAACTTTTCCAGAAAGCACCGCAATCTCTGCCTTCTGAGAATTCTCAGTGTGACTTTTCAGGGATTGTGCCCCAAGCTCACTACTGGTCCAGGTGGAAAAGAAGCACTGCAGCTGATCTGGGAGCTCAGCCTCTTGTAGGCAAATCCTGAGTCCTGATGCCAGAGACCTTGACTCTTTTCTTCCTGCTGAGTTGCTGTATCTAAATTCTATATGAAATTTTTGATTTACCTTCTTATATTTAATTTGAAAGGTTTGTTTGTTACATTTTGGAAGCCTTGTGTTTTTACTGAAATAGAGGTAGGGGAAAGATCTAAATGAGAGGGAAAGTGAGAAGGAACTGGGAGGAGGTAAGAAAAGAATATATGATCAGGATTATTTTATGATAAAATACTCTATTTTCTGTTGAATATGTGGGAGGCAAGAGAAGGATGTGTTATTCATCATGTTTGTCAAATTATCAGAAAAATGGAGTTTACATAACTATAATTCCCTCAGGAATCTCATGCTAGGAGAAGAGAAATATAATTCCTGGGCTCAGAAAGAGGGACACCTTTTCTCTCAGAAAGAAATTTAAAGTTGTTAGAACACCTAAGAAAACAGGTAAATATGGCTTAGTGGTTGATGAACCCATGCTATGTGTGAGTGTACTTACTTATAAGTCTGGTCCTATAATTAAATATATATTTTTATTAATACTGGAACCCATATAATCCAAGAGAAAACACTGCATTTCTCAGATTCTCTGCCCTGTAGTTATATTAAAATAATCTTTTTTGAATTTCCACTACTAATTAAAATGCTTTAATTGGCTCATTGTGGAAAAGTACTACAACTTTGCTTTTTGAAGCATGGGCTGCATTCTTAAATTCAGTAACACTAATACTGGGACTGTACATTGGGAATGTCCCTGTAACATCCCTCAGTTTTCCTAAATAAAACTATTAAAAATGGAGTACAGGGCTAAACAAAGAATTCTCAACTGAGGAATACTGGATAGCTAAGAAGTACATAAAGAAATGCTCAACCTACCTAGTCATCAAGGAAATGCTAATCAAAACAACTCTGAGAGTCTACCTCATGCCAGTCAGAATGGCTAAGAATAAAAGCCCAGGTGACAGCAGATGCTGGCTGGGCAGTGGAGAAAGAGGAACATTCCTCCATTGTTGGTAGGATTGCAAGCTGGTACAACCACTCTGGAAATCAGTCTGGCTGTTCCTCAGAAAATTGAACATAGTACTACCTAAAGACCCAGCTATTCCACTCCTGAGCTTATACCAAAAATTCACTCTATCATTTAACAAGGACACATGTGCCACAATATTTTTAGCACCCTTATTTATAATAAGCAGACACTGAAAAGAACCAAGATGTTCTTCAACAGGGGAAAGGATACAGAAGTTGTGGTATATATAAAAAATAGATTACTATTCATCTATTATAAATAATGACTTTATGAAATTCCTAGGCAAATAGATGGAACTAGAGACTATCGTCCTGTGTGAGATAACCCAGTTACAAAAGAACACACATCATATGTACTCACTAATAAATGATACCAGCCCCCCAAAACCTCTAAATAACCCAAAAAAATTGCAAACCTTATGAAGCTCAATAAGAAGGATGAAAAGAATGTGGGTGCCTCAGCCCTTCTTAGAATGGAGAACAAAAGACCCATCCAAGGTAAAATAAAGGAATAGGTATTGAAGAAATGATCATTTAGAGGCTTCCTCACCTGGGGATCCTCCCCTTATACAGCCACCAAAACCAAGCACTATTGCTAATTCCGAGAAGTACTTACTGGCAGGAACCAGATATAGATCCCTTATCCCGAGGTTCTGCCAGAGTCATAAAGATACAGTTGAGGATGCTTGCAGCTAACCATCAGACTGAACACAGGGACCACAATGTAAGAGCTAGATATAGCCTGAAGGAGTTGAACGAATTTGCCACCCCATGGTAAGGACAATATTATCAATCAGCCAACTCCCCCTCAAAACTCCCACAAACTAAAACACCAAACATTCTGCACCCATGGAGAGACCCATGTCTCCAGTTGCATATGGAATAGAGAGGAGCATTGTCTGACATTTTCCCAGTGTGGGAGAATGCCAAGGCACTGAGGTGGAGAAGGTGATTGAGAGAGGGAGCACCTTCATAGAAGTAAGTGGAAGAGGAAAGGGGGGAAAGAAGTGAGGGTGGGGGTGGGGATAACATTTGAAATGTAAATACAGAGAATATTCAATGAAATAATTAAAAAAAAGAAAATCAGAATTCATACTAAATTAAAACAGTACTAACCAAGATTCAAATATGAGTGTGAATAAAAGAACTATTAGCATCATTTCATATTTTAAACTCAAAACAAAGAATTTTCAAAGTCATACTTCCCAAAATAAAATAAATTAAAACAAAAAAGAATGGTGTTTCATTTAGTCTCTGTTCCACCTGGAGATCATACCAGATGCAGCCACAAACTGAGTCACTACTGCTGATTCAAAAAAGTGCATGCTGACAGAAGCCTGATATAGATGTCTCCTGAGAGATTCTGTCATTGCCTTACTGATTCATATGTGGATGCTGGCAGCTAACCATTGATCTGAGCACTGAGACTCCAATGGACGAGTTGGAGAAAGGACTAAAGAAGTTGAAGGAGTTTGTAAACTCACAGGAAAAACAACAGTGTCAACCAACCAGATCACCCATAACTCCCCGGAACTAAACCACCAAACAAAGAGTACACATGAAGGGAACCATGGCTCCAGCTGCATATCTCACAGAGGATGGGAAGGCATTGTCTGACATTAATAGAAGGAGAAGCCCTAGGTCTTGTGAAGCCTAATTTTCCCACTATAGGTGTATGCCAGTGTGGAGAGGTGGGAGTGAGTAGGTGAGAGAGGAAGCATCATCCTAGAAACAGGGGGACAGGGATAGGAGAGAGGAGAATCTGCAAAGGGGATAACATTTGAAATATAAGTACACAAAATATCCCAAAAAAGGGGGGGGGAAGAAAGGAATCAAACATATTTAAAGTATATTTGAGATGAATGAAGAAGAGTCAAAAATTTCAAGAGTCAAAGAAGAAAAATTCTTTCCTTAGTTATATAAAATAACACCTTGCATGGAACAAGACAAATTGGAATTGTTTTAAAGGACTAGCTCTATATCTTCACCAGAATCAATACAAATCACTGCAATTAGTTTTATGGAACTATACTGTAATCATATAGTCACATATGAAAAAATGTTACCATAGATATAAGCAAACACAAGAAGATAAATAACATCAGCAACTATGGAATTGAAGGAGCTCATAAGTTGCAGCTTCAAAGTATGTTATATTGGCATAAGAATAATTTTGACTTAAACTCAGTTGAGAAACAAAACAAAACAAAACCATTAAAGTCAGGGTCTAAATTTACCGTGTGAAGGTATTCCTGGGTTTCCTTCACTAAAAGAAGAAAAGGAGCTTTGGAGACAAGGCACCAAGATGTGTGTGTTTTGCATTTACTTACCTTCATATATTTTAATAACCACCAGGAACCAAAATCTCCTACTTCTTCATTAAGTCACTTTTCTACAATTTATTCTTTTTCTAAAGATGTTTTGCATACCTAATTCTGTTTTAAAGTCTACTTTAACTTTTTTTTTAAATTTTCTTTCTTTTTCTTTTTTTTTAAAGAAAACCATCATATAAAATAATGAAAATAAAATTTTTGTTCTGGTAAGCTACTTTTTATATGACCTTTAATTTTCAGTGTCCAGCTACTGAACTAAAGAGAGTAAGAATTTTATTTTCTATCTTATTAAGCAGTCATATAAATGGCTTATGAGAAAATTAATATCTATCTATATATTAAAATTTAGCTATAGTTAAATACATATCTGTAACTAAAGAAAAATATTATATATTGATTTATCAAAATAAATCTATATAATGTGACTAAAGTAGTATAAATTGAGGGTTTACATTCCTGAAAATTCTTAAAATTCATCTATCAAAATAGTAAATAGACTTTTAAAACTATAACTATTTATAATCTGATAGATAGCTTCAAAACATAAATTTTGCAAATGCTAATAGAAAGAGTTAATTTGTAAAAAGTACTTGTTTCTGAAAACTTAATAGAGGTGTAGAAGTAGTAGGGAGAAATGGTACTTAAAAATCTCTTGCTTTATTCTATCTAGATACCAGTAAAATCATAATTTTACTAAAGTATATTTATTAATATGGTTTCTGTGGCAACATCAAAGAGGGAAAAGTGATAGAGTTCAAACTTTAAAGTAAATTTTAATAATATATTTTTCTCTTTCACTTTAACTTTATTTATGATCTATGCCTAATGTGACTCATATTTCTTCTGCTTATCATTTTGAGAATTTAGTCATTAAATTTGAACTTGGTACCCAGACTGTTTGAATTTTTATCTTATTTTGACCTTGTAAAGATTACCTTATTTTTTTGTTGTTGTCATTTTAACTTTAGTACGTGTCCTCTACAAAATGGAAAATGATCATAAAGATATTAGGCATATTAAGGAAGTTTCAGAGAATTGACTTATGTTAAGTAATTTAAAACAACCATGACCTGATAAACATTCCATAAATATTAGCTGTAATTCATGTGGTCAACATAGTATTGTTGAACATGCTCTGTTTATTTTATGTAATGTAACTTTGCAAATATTTGTTGCTTATATTGACTACTAGAGCTTTTACTGGAGTCTTACTACTTCATTCCCATACCAAATTAGGTAATTCTCAAGATTCATGTCAGGTTAATGTCAGCTAAAATTCAGCTAAAAGCATAAACAGAAGATATAAGAGAAGATGTCAACACTTGCAGCTTTTAAAATGAAAAAAAATTATTGGAAACAGTTTTGGACTGAAAGTTCTGTGATACCATCAAATCACTGAATTTTATGGATAGATATACGTAATGGATATGACACAATGGTGTGATATAGTTACAGACAGAAAAATAACGTTTTTTTTAAATTTTTTACTTTTATATTTCTTACATTCCAGTCTTTACCCTATCACAGTCTGCCCTCCCATAGTTCCTCATCCTATTAAGTCTCCACCCTATTTCCAAGAGACTGTGCCCCCTCCCAAGCCCACCTCCCAGTCCACCAGGCATTCTTTACTCCCTGGGGCCTCAAGTTTCTTTATGGTTAGGCTCATCTTCACCCACTGAGGCCAGACCAAGCAGTCCTCTGCTGGATATGTGTTCAGGTCTCAGACCACCCAACACTACTGTATGCTTTCTGATCTCAGTGTCTGAGATATCTCAGGGATCTGCTTTAGTTGAGAGTGCTAGTCTTCCTATAGGGGTCGCCCTGCTCTTAAGCTTCTTCCAGCCTTTACCTAATTCAACCAAAGGGATCCCTGACTTCTTTCCATTGGTTGAGTTTAAGTATCTTCCTATGTCTCCTTCAGATGCTTGTTGGGTTTCTCAGAGTGCAGCCATGCTAGGCTCTTGTCTGTAAGCATACCATATCGTTAGTAATAATATTTCTGCCCTTGGAGCCTCCCTGATGAGATGGATCCCTAGTTGGGCCAGTTGAATGATCACTTTTCCCTTAGGTTTTTTTTTTTTTTTTTTTTTTTTTTTTTGATAATTTTATCCTTGCAGTTCTTTTAGACAAGAATATTTCAGGCCAGCAGAATGAATGAGAATATGCAAAGAAGTCTTTTATATCACATATTAGGAAATGATTTGTTGTGATACCATAAATATAATTGCAAAGTAAGGACACACCAATATAAAATATAAATACTTCTTTAAATCATTCAGCTATCAAAAATATCATTGCATATTTAGGATATTCATATGCAGGAGGTATACACAACAGAGTACATTAAATGGATGATACAGTGAAATAGAGAAAATTGTGAAAAATTTAAAATAAAACAAAACATAAGAATATATGTTTGAGTTGTCCAAATATATTATAATATACCTAAAATTTCAGTATCATAAACCCATTTTACATTATTTTCTACTGTTAAAATTATATCATTAAAAGAAATAAAATAGGGCCATTAAGTATAAGGCAATTACTTGCCACCAAAACTGAAAACCAAGTAGAAAGCTGGAACCCATATGATGTAAGGAAGGAGACTAACTCTCATAAGCTGTGCTCTGAAATAAAACTACGCAGACAGATAAACATGCACACACATAAATAAAATAAGCACAAATATTCATATGTTTTTAACTTAAATTATGCTCTAAGAATACACAAGATCAAAATATTCCCTAAAAGATCTAGCAAACTATTTGTGAATATCTTTCAATTTGACAAATGAGAAAAATCACAAAATATCAAAAAATACTGCTGACAATAGACTTGTTTTTTTTCACAAAATTCAAGAAAATTTTTATAGTAACTTTTTAATTTTAATATCTAGGTTATTTTATTGCTTATAACATTGCTGATAATTTTCTACATGGTTGTTTTAAGAAAATTTTATGAATTGCAGTTCTCAGATCTCAGTATATCTAAAAACAGCATAAAAGTACACAAGTATTAAGTATCCATAGTTTATGAATAGCATGTGGCAACTTTGACACATTTTCTTTGAATATCCCTGTAAATCCAACTGACCTTTGAGAAGAAAGCACAGTTTTTTTTTTTTTTTTAAATTAAATCTACCTTAAGTGCCAAGAATGCCAGTATGTATACATACCACTGTACAAATTTAGTACAGTTACATTAATGGTAAAAAGCAAAGAAAATGATATTAAAATATATAGTCCTCTAAACTGCCTTTGTCATCACATGTCCTCATTAGAAATATGTAGTTTCTCCTTTCTTCTTCCAAGAATCACAAATGGGACTGCAAAATGGGGGGGGGCACTTTTGACGAAGTAATGGCTATTTCTGAATGTACTTGCTGGAATTCTTCAAAAATACATGTCATTTACCTGAAATATTAGCCTTGACATTCTATAAAGTAAACTCTATTTTCCCTGTGAACTTTTACGGTGTAATAGAAGATACATTTCTCCAAGGAGGAAAAATCCTTTGAAGAGTCTTAAAATTACAGTTATATAGAGAGGATTTTTCTTTTTTCTTTTTTAAGAACTGTAGGCCTTAAAAACAAATGAGTATCTTTAAGTTCTTTTTAAAAGTATTTTTTATATTGAGTTTGTTAAAGCTTAATATATTAGCCAGATACTCTGGTTGGCCAACATTTTTTTATTTCTTTTGTTCCTCCTTTATTCTTTCTTTCTTTCTTTCTTTCTTTCTTTCTTTCTTTCTTTCTTTCTTTCTTCCTTCCTTCCTTCCTTCCTTCCTTTCTTTTCTTTCTTTCTTTCTTTCTTTCTTTCTCTTTCTTTCTTTCTTTCTTTCTTTCTTTCTTTCTTTCTTTCTTTCTTTCTTTCTTTCTTTCTTCTTTCTTTATAGGCTTCAGATTTTATTCCCTTCTTGGTCCCCCTGTCCAACTGTTCTACATCCCATATCTCCCTTCCCCCCCCAGACATCTAAACTCCATGGGTCCCTCAGTCTCTTGAAGGTTAGGTGCATCTTTTCTGACCTAACCCAGACATGGTTGTCTTCTGCTGTATATATGATGGGGGGGGGCTCAATTCAGCTGGTGTATGCTGCCTGATTGGTGATCCAGTGTCTAAGAAATTTAGGGGTCCAGGTTAAATTGACTGCTGGTATTCCTATAGTGTTGCCCTACTCAGCTTATTTCAGCTTTTTCCCAATTCAACCACTGGGATCATCAGCTTCTATTTATTGGTTGGGTACAGATATCAACATCTGACTCTTTCACCTGCTTGTTGGGTCTTTCAGAGGACAGTCGTGATAGGTCCCTTTTTGTGAGAGCTCCATACCCTCTGTAATGGTGTCAGGTCTTGGGGCTTCCTATTGAGCTTAATCCTCTTTTCGGCCTGTTGCTGAACCTTCTTTTCTTCAAGCTCTTCTCCATTTCCATCTCTGCAATTCTTTCAAACAGGAACAATTGTGGGTCAGAGTTTTGGCTATAGGATAGCAACTACATCCTTCACTTGATGATGTCTTGTATTTCTTCTGGACGTGGGCTCTACAAGTTCCCTATAAGGTACTTATTTAGGGTTCCCACCTTTGAGTTTTGAGAGATTATCACCTCTCAGGTCTCTCTCACATTCTGGAGGGTCATCCCAACCTCCTGAGGGTGCCTGCTTTTATTCTTTATCCTGGTCTTCAGGGCTTCAGTTCTTTTTCCCCTACACAAGACCAGATCATGTTCTCCTTTACCCCCTTTGTCCCCTTTCTCACCCAGATTCTGTCTTTCCCTTTTTGAATGTTTTCTTCTTCCTCCCATGTGGGACTGAAGCATCCTCACTTCAGTTCTTCAGCTTGTCAATGTTTTTGATATCTGTAGATTATATCTTGGGTATTCTGAACATAATATTGATTAACATACACTTCTCAGTATAATAATATATTCTCTAGTGAGAACATACTGTGCTTGTCCTTTAGGGTCATAATTATTTTCTAGTTATTTCTATTTGCCTTAAAGACTCAGGATGACCTTGTTCTTAATAGCTGAATAGTATTCCATTGTGTAAATGAACCACATTCTTCTGTTGTGGGACATCTGGATTGCAGGTTCTCTCTTTCACAAATAAGTCTTCTATGAGCTTAGTGAAACATGTGCTTTTGTAGCATGGAGGGGAATCTTTTGGGTATATTCCCAAGATGGATATTGATGGGTCTTTAGTTAAAGCTATATTATATTTTCTAAGGAACCTCCAAATTGATTTCCAGAGTTGTTGTGCCAGTTTGCAATCCCACCAGCAATGCAGAGGAGTTATTTTTCTCCATGTGTCCTTGCCAACAGGGGTTGTCACCTAAGGTTTTGATCTTAGCCATTCTGATTGGTGTAAGGTGGAATCATAGGGTCATTTTGATTTGCATTTCCCTGATCACTAAAGGCTTTGACCATTTCTTTAGTTGCTTCTCAGACATTTGAGATGGATCTGTTTTGAAATCTCAGTTTAGTTCATTGCCATATTTTTTGATTGGGTGGAGTGATTTTTTTTAGTGGGTAGCTTCTTGAGTTCTGTATATATTTTAAATATTAGCCCTTTATCAGGATTTGAAGTTAGTAAAGATTTTGTCCTCAAATAGTAGGTTGTCGATTTGTCTTATTGACTATGTCCTTTGCCCTACAGAAGCTTTCCAGTTTCATGAGTTCTCATTTGTCTATTCATGATCTTAGAGTGTGAGCCCTTGGAGTTCTTTTTAGGAAATTTCCCCCTGTGCCAATGAATTCACGTCTCTTTCCCATTTTCTCTTTTTCTATTAGATTAAGTATATTTAGTTTTATGTTGAGGCCCTGGATCAAATTACATTGTACAAGGCAATAAATATGGATCTATTTTTTTTCTACATACAGACTATCAGACCAGCATATTTATGGATGCCACTTTTTTATTATTGCTTCTTCGTCAAAGACCAAGTGTACATAATTGTGTGCCTTTATTTCTGGGTCTTCAGTTCTGTCTGGTTGTTCAATTTGTCTGTATCTGTACCAATACCATGTAGTTTATTTCTTTTATTACTATTTCTCTGTAGTTCAGCTTGAGGTAAGCGATGGTGATTCCCCCCAACCTGAGAAGTTCCTTTATAGTTAAGAGTTGTTTTCCCCATTCTGCATATTTTTTTGTTTTTCCAGATGAATTTGAGAATTTCTCTTTCCATATATTTGAAGCAATATGTTGGTATTTTGATGAAATTGTGTTGAAACTGTAGATGGTCTTATTCATTCAGTGAAGCCATTGCTGCACTGATACCTAAACCACACAAGGACACACACACACACACACACACACACACACACACACACACGGAGAACTTTGGATCAATTTTGCTTATGAATATTGATGTAAAAACACTCAATAAAATGTGTACACACTGAATCACAGAAAATATCAACACCAAAATTCACTATGATTTATTAGGCTTCATTCTAGGGATGCAAGTTTGGTTCAATATATGAAAATCCAATAACATAATTCACTATACTAAGAAACCCAAAGGGGAAAAAAATCACATTTTATCTCCTTAGATGTAGAAAAAGGATTTGACAAAATGTAATACTTCTTCATGTTAAAAATATTGGAGAGAAGAGGAATTCAAGGCCTATACCTAACATAATAAGAACAGTTTTACTGTAAACAAACAGCCAATATCAAATTAAATGGAGCAATACTTGAAGCAATCCCATTAAAACTGGGGACAAGACAAGTATGCCCACTCTACACATATACATTCAATATAGGAATCAAAGTGTTAGCTTGAACAATAAGACAAGAGACCAAAAGGATAGCATGTGACAAAGAAGAATAAAGTTATCACTATTTGTAGATGATATGGTAAGCGACCCCAAAAATTCTACCAGAGAAATTCTACAGCATATATACAACTTCAGCAAAGTGGTTAAATATAAAATTAACTCAAAAAATCAGTAGCCTTCCTTTATACAAATTGTGAACAGTCTGAAATTATGGAAACAACATTCTTCAAAATAGCCACAAACAATATAAAATATCTTGGGATGACTCTAACCAAGCAAGTGGAAGATTTGTATGACAATAACAAGTCTCTCAAGAACAAAAAAAAAAAAATGAAGATGATCTCAGAATATTGAGAGATTTCCATGATGATGGATCAGCCGAGTTAACATAGTAAAAATAGCCATCCAGCTTTATATTTATCACACATACTCAGGTTTAGTAGTAAGTCGATATTTCATTGAGAAAAAACACTTAAAAACTATTAATTCAGATTTTACTATCCTGTCCCAAGGTGAAGGAAAAGATTTTAAATTAAAAAAATAATCTTAGGGCTAAAATTATGTTCTCTACTTGTTGCTTTTCTGAACTGGCAGAAGAGTCTAGAATGTTTCACCTAAATGAGAATAATGTGATTAAATACTCTGACAGCAAGAAGTATTATTATTTTCACCACAATATCCTTCTTTCTACATGTTTATACATTGACCTCCAGACTCTCCTCTATTGTGAATGACCTCCTTCCCCCAAATCTTTAGAGTATCCAACTGCTCACCACCAAGCTGAACCCAATGTGGGCTGGATTCTGTCCTCAGAAGAAAACAATTTTGATTATTTTTATATGATATATATGTTGTAAGAACTGAGCAAATATATATGTAATATGTGTCACCAGATCTCTATAAAGAGGTCTCATAAAAGTGTTAGAAGTACTTATTCCAATGTTCAGAATCAAATCTTGGCACAGTAGTGAGGATGCCATTTATTGTATTTTGCTAAGCAATAGGCCTACTACACATCACGGATCTGGAGCGTCTCCTCTATGCTTCTTTTGGAAATCTTGGCAAACTTCTCCCTGCTTTCCTTGATGAGCTAGGAGTGAAAGCCAGCTGTTTCTTAACTCTTCTCCTCTTTCCATTCTCTATTAATCATTTTCATGTAATTTTCACCAACAAAAGAATGCTTCTTATTCTATTTCCCTGGATCTACTGGCAATATCTCTGAGCTCTGTTTCTTGGATTGAGTCCCGTTCTTCTTGTTCTGCTGCCTGATCCTCCATTCAGAGGAACTTGGGCTATATCCCTGCACTTCCACTGTCCCTATCATTGACTAACCCTTAGATTTCCAACATTTTTACTTCTACCCCAATTCACCCATTTTATCATTAACTTAAACAGAATTACAAGTTCTTGGTGCTTCCTATTTATCTGGTTCCATTCACGTTTATGTGTAAACTATGTCTAGTGCCAATCATATAATTCTGTCTATGACGATTGATTTAATAAATCATTTTATGGTATTTTGAGACCAGTTCTTATTCTGTAGGTGTGGCTTGTCTTAAGCCCACAGGAATATTCCTGTCTTTCCTTTATGACTACTAGGATTAAAGGCATAAACCACAAGGACTTGCCATATTAAATATACTTATTCTGAAAAAAGTCAACATTTACTAACCAAAGGAAAAACTATAATTATCTTAGTTTCACATGTCAATTTTGTGATGGATGAGAATAAAATTAGTAAGCAATATACTCTTCTAAAATTTAAATTAACTTATGTTTGTGTGGAACAAACTGAAAAAAATGATGTTCAAGATTTAAATAAAAGTTGTTTAATTTGGGTATAATATTTTATATAACTAATTCTATAGTTTTGTGGATGTTTATTTAATTGTTTGATATATGTATGTATATATATATATATAATATCATATATCATGTATAACAGATTATATGTATATAACAAATTATATCATATATAACACAGATATCAGACATATAATATTCCTTGGCTTTAAGAGTTGTATTGTGTTGTTAGAAACTTATCTTTGCTCCATTTAGTATGTAAAATTTTGTAGTTCTAAAATTTGGTATTTCTGAAATATAAAGAGCATGGATATGATCTAATCCAAATCAAGGAAGCTCGCCAAAAGATTAATTTTTTTAGTCTTATTGACCAAGATAGGATAAAGCACTTGACATTGAACAATGGAACTCAACTATCAAAAATGATGACTTCATGAAATTTTTAGGCAATAGATGAAGCTGCAAGATATCATCCCAAGTGAGATAACCTAGACACAAAAGAACAGTTATGGTCCATAATCACAGAGCAGATACTAGGCCACAGAGTTTGGAATACCCAAGAAACCATCTATATAGATATTATGAAGCTAAAAGCAAAGAAAAGCCAGAAGGTAGATGCCTCCATACTTCTTAGAATGAAGAGCAAAACATTCATGGAAGGAAATGACGGACCAAATAGAGGAGCAGGGTTTGCAGAAAAGATCATCCAGAGACTGCCTCACCTGTGGATCAATCCGATATGCAGCTACTAAACCTAAGCACTATTGCTGGTGCCAAGTAGTGCCTACTGGCAAGAACCTGATATGGATGCTTTCTCAGAGGCTCTGCCAGAGCCATACTGATACAGAGGATGATTCTTGTAGTTAACCATTTGAATGAAATTGGATACCACAAAAAAGAGCTATAGAAAAGACTGAATGAACAGAAAAAAAAATCTATAACTCTATGAGAAGAACAAAATTACCAACTAACCAAACCCAACATAGTCCCCAGGGATTAAAACACCACCCAATGAGTTCTTACTAAGAGGCCCATGGCTATGGGTGCATATGCAGCAGAGGATATCATTTTTGACATTAATGGAAGGAAAGGATACAATGAGAAGACCAAAACCTAAGTATGAAAGGTGTTGATGAGAGCAAAATCTCTCAACTAAAAGGCCCAGTAAATATCTTCAACAAAATTATGAAAGAAAACTTCCCTTACCTTCAAAACAAGATGGAATTGAACATACAAGAAGCCTACGGAACTGCAAGTAGATTGGAACAGAAAAGAAACTCTTCACAACACATAATATTAAAAACACTGAATGTCCAAAGCAAAGAAAGAATACTAAAAGCAGTAAGGGAAAAAAGGAGAAGAAACATATAAAGGCAGACCAATTAGACTTACTCCAAAGATCTCAACAAAGACTATAAAAGCTAGAAGATCCTGGAAAAACATTATACAGACCCTACAAGAACACAAATGCTAGTACAGGGTACTATGTCCAGCAAAACATTCAATTACCATAGTTAGAAAATCAAACATGTTTCAGGACAAAATAATTTACACAATATCTAACCATAAATCTGTCCCTACCAAAGATAAGAAATGGAAAAATTGAACATAAGAATGGAAACTACACCCTAGAAAAAGCAAGAAAATAATCATGCAAGATAATCAAAAGAAGAAAAGCACAGGATCATAATTCTACTCATAACAACAAAAATAACAGGAAACAACAATCACCATTCTTTAATATCTCTTAACAACAATGGAATCAAATCTCCAATAAAAAAGACATAATCTATCAGACTGGATATGAAAACAGGATTCAGCATTTTGCTGCATACAGGAAGCTCATCTTAGACACAAAGACAGACACTACCTCAGAGTAAAAGAATGGGAAAAAAAATTCCAAATAAATGGTCCCAAGAAACAAACTGAAGTAGCAATCCTAATATCGAATGAGATACATTTTCAAACAAAAGTTATCAAAAAAAAAGGTAAGAAATGACAGTTTTACTCATCACAAGAAAAATCTATCAAGATGAACGTTCAACCCTGAACATCTATGCTCCAAATGCAAGGGCACTTGCATTCATAAAGAAACCTTACTAAAGCTCAAAACATATATTGCACCATACATAATACTAGTGGGAGATTTCAATACCCCAGATCTCATCAATGAACAGAACATAAAAGCAGAAATTGAACAGTTCTTCAGAAAATTGGACATAGTCCTACCTGAAGACCCAGTTATCCTACTTCTGGGTATATACCCCAGAGATGCTCCAACAATACAATAATGACACATGTACCACAATGTTCATAGCAGCCCTATTTATAATAGCCAGAAGCTGGAAAGAACCCAGATGTCCTTCAGTAGATGAATGGATACAAAAATTGTGGTATATTTACACAATGGAGTACTACTCAGCTATCAGAAACAATGACTTTATGAAATCCCTAGGAAAATGGATGCATCTAGAGAATATCACCCTGAGTGAGGTAGCCCAGTCATTGGATACTAGTCCCAGAAATGTCTGAGTACCTCAGAAACAACTTGCAGGCCATATGAAGCTCAACAATAATAAAGGCCAAATAGTAAAAACCTCAGTCCTTCTTAGGAAAAAAATAAGTATATAGCATCCTCTCAGAGTGTGGTACACCTAGAACTTAAATAATTAATAATCCAAGAGCTAGGAATATAAACTTGTTGCAATTTTTGGTATTCAAAGATCATTATGTTTAATCTATACACACCAAGAAAACTCTGTTTTCATGTTATGTTCCCTTCTACATGAACTTTATGCCTATGGTAACTAGTAGGATTTCAGTGCATGCTATCAAACCTCTAAAATAATTGCCAAAATGCTTTAAAAATCTGTACGTGTATCTCTCTTCTTTAAATAAAGTTGTAAGGAAAAAAAAAGTAAATTGAGCAGAGACACAGCAGAACAAGCAGAGGTTATGACCCAATAGGAATTAACAGACATATACAGAACATTTCATCCTAAAACAAAAAAATATACCTTCTTCTCGGCACCTCACAGCACCTTCTCCTAAATTGACCATATACTCAGGCACAAAGCAGGCCTCAACTGAGACAAGAATGTCGAAATTATTCCATGCATTCTATCATATCACCATGGACTAAGGCTGGCCTTTAATAAAGCAACAAAAAGCCCACATACACAGGGAAGTTGAACAATGTTCTATTCAATGATAGCTTGGTCAAGGAGGAACTAAAGAAAGAATTTTTTTTTTTTTTTTATAATTTAACAAAGTGAAGGCACAATGTACCAAAATTTATGGGATGCAATGAATGTACTAATAAGAGGAAAACTCATAGTTCTGAGTGCCTCCCAAAACAATGTGGAGAGAGCATATACTAGCAGCTTGACAGAACACCTGAAATGTCTAGAACAATAAGAGGTAGAGATACCCAAGAGGAGTAGATGGCAGAAATAATCAAACTCAGAACAGAAATCAACCAAATAGAAACAAAAGAACCATACAAGGAATCAACAAAACCAGGAGCATGTTCTTTGAGAAAATCAATAAGATTGATAAAACCTTATCCAGACATAGTAGAGGGCACACAGAGAGTATCCAAATTAACCAAATCAGAAAGGAAAGGGGCGACATAACAGCACCTGAGGAAATTCAATAAATCATCAGGCCCTACTATAAAAGTCTGTGCTCAACAAAAGTGGAAAATCTAAAGAAAATGGACAAATTTTAGACAGATATCAGATCAAAATGTTAAATTAGGATTAGATAAACCATCGAAACAGTCCCATAACACCTAAAGAAATAGAAGCAGTCATCAAAAATCTTCCAAGCAAAAAAAGCACAGGACCAGGTGTGTTCAGTGCAGAATTCTATCAGACCTTCATAGAAGCCCTATTACCAATATTCTCAAAACTACTCTACAAAATACAAACAGAAGAAACACTAACTGACACATTTTTTGAAGCTACAATTACAATACCCTATGAGGAAAGAGAACTTCAGATCAATTTCCTTCATGAACATCAATGCAATAATAAAATTCTTGCAAACTGAATACAAGAACACTTCAAAATGATCATTCAATGTGATCAAATAGGCTTCATCCCAGGGATGCTGCTTTGGTTCAATACATAAAAATCTATCAATATAACACACAATATAAAGAAACTCAAAGTAACAATGATCATTTTAGTAGATGCTGAGAATGGATTTGACAAAATTGAATATCCCTTCATGTTAAAAGTCTTGGAATGATCAGGAATTCAAGGCCCATAACTAAGCATAGTAAAAACAGTACACAGCAAATTGGTAGTCAACATCAAGCTAAATGGTGAGAAATTTGAAGCAATACCACTACAATTAGGGATTTGACAAGACTGCCCCTTCTCCCCCTACCTATTCAATATAGTACTGAAAGTCTTGGCCAGAGAAATAAGACAGCAAAAGCAAGTCAAAGGTATACAAGTCTGAAAGGAAGTAGTCAAAATATCACTATTTGCAGATGATATGAGTATACTTAAGTGATCCCAAATATTTCACTGGAGATCTACAGCTGATAACTTCATCCAAGTGGATATTATAAAATTAACTTAAATAAATCAGAAGCCTTCCTCTATTCACAGAATTAATTGCTGAGAAAGAAGTTAGGGAAAACACACCCTTTGCAGTAGTAACAAACAACAAGAAATACCCTAACTAAGCAAGTGAAAGATTTGTTTGAGGAGAACTTCATATCTCTGAAGAAGAATATTGAAGATCACAGAATATGGAAATATCTCCCATGCTCTTGTATTGGAAGGGTCAACATTGTAAAAATGGCCATCTTGCCAAAAGCAATCTACAGTGCAGTGTGATCCTTATCAAATTTCAACTCAATTCTTCATAGAGTTAGAAAGAGAAATTTGCAAATTTATTTGGAATAACAAAAAATCCTTGGATATCAAAAACTATTCTCAACAATAAATGAACTTCTTAGGGAATCATCATACCTGACCTCAAGCAATATTACAGATCATTCGTGATAAAAATTGAATGGTATTCATACAGAGATAGATCTGCAGATCATGGTACAGAATTGAATAACCTGAAATTAACTCAGACACCTATGGTCACTTGATCTTTGCCAAAGGAACTAAAAGCTTTCATTGAAAAAGGAGAGCATCTTCAACACATGGTGTTGGTTCATCTGGCAGTCAGCGTACATACAGAAGAATGCAAATTGACCCATTCTTATCTCCTTGTACAAAGCTCAAGTACAAGTGGGTCAAAGACCTCCACAAAAACAAAAAAACGAACAAAACAAAAACAAAAAAAAAAAACCCAGCTACATTGAAACTATTAGATGAAAAAGTCGAGAACTTAGAACATATATGTATAGGGGAAAATTTCCTGAACAGAACCCCAATAACTTATGCTCTATGATTAGGAATCAACAAATGGAACTCATGAAATTGCAAAGTTTCTCTAAGGCTAAGAACATTCTCAAGACAAGAACATGGCAACAAACAGAGTGGGAAAGGATCTCTACCAATCCTACATCTGATAGAGAGCTAATATCCAATATATGTTAAGAACTCAATAAATTAGACTCCAGAGAATCAAGCAATCCTATTAAAAATATG
This sequence comes from Micromys minutus, assembly GCF_963924665.1. Classification (NCBI taxonomy): domain Eukaryota; kingdom Metazoa; phylum Chordata; class Mammalia; order Rodentia; family Muridae; genus Micromys; species Micromys minutus. The sequence continues at coordinate 61,880,292 of NC_137970.1, read as the reverse complement.
TTACAGAGCTAAACAAGAAATTCTCAACTGAGGAATACTGAATGGCTGAGAAGCACCTGAAGAAATGCTCAACATCTCTAGTCATCAGGGAAATGCAAATCAAAAGAACCCTGAGATTCAACCTTATACCAGTCAGAATCACTAAGATCAAATACTCATATGAGAGCAGATGTTGGCTAGGATGTGGAGAGAGAGGAATGCTCCTCCACTAATGGTGGGATTGCAAGCTGGTACAACCACTCTGGAAATCAGTCTGATGATTACTCAGAAAATTAGACATAGTACTCCATGAAGACCCAGCTCTTCTATCCTGGGCATACACCCAAAAGATTCTCCAATATATAACAAAACACATGTTCTACCATGTTTGTGGCAGCCTTATTAATAATAGCCAGAGCTGGAAGGAATTCAAATGTCCTTCAACAAAGGAATAGATACAGAAATTGTAGTACATTTACACAATGGATTACTACTCAGGTATTAGAAGCAATGACTTTATGAAATTTCTGGGCAAATGAATGGAACTGGAGAATATCATTGTGAGTGAGGTAACCTGGTCACAAAAAAACACACTGATAATTGGATACTAATCCCAGAGAGCTCTGAATACCCAATAAACATTTCACATTCCTTATGAAGCTCAGTAGGAAGGCAGGCAAAAATGGAGATTCCTCAGTTTTTCTTAGAATGGAGAACAATACACTCACAGGACAAAATACAAGTTCAAATAAAGGAGGAGGGACTGAATAAGATTATTTAGATGCTAAGTAATCGTGGGATCTACCCAATATGCAGCCTCCAAACCCAAGCACTATTGCTAATGCATAGAAGTATTTATTTGCAGGAACCAGGTATGGGTATCTCTTTAGGGGCTCTACCAGATACAGCTGGGCATGCTTGCAGCTAGCCATTAGACTGAACCGGGGGACCCCAATGAAGGTGCTAAAAAAGGACTGAAGAACCTGAAAGGGTTTGCAACCTCACAGAAAGAACAACATTATCAAAAATCAAACCCTTCAGAACTCTCATGGACTAAAACACCCACCATTGAGTACACATGGAAAGTTACCCATGGTTCCAGTTTCATATGCTAGCAAAAGATAATAGTGTCTACCATTAATGGGAAAAGAGGTCTTTCATCCACTGAAGGCACATTTTTCCCAATTTAAGGGATTGGCAAAGCACTGAGGTAAAGAGGGTGATTGGGAGAGGATACACCTTCCTGGAGCCAAGTGGAGGGGCAGGGTTTATAGGAGAGGAGGTAAAGAGGTTAACATTTAAAATTTAAATACACAGAGTATCTCATAAAAAGAAAAAGAAAAGAAATTATATTCAAAATGTTTAGAAATGTTTTATTTTATTCCTCCTCAAAATATCTACAAATTAGTGTACCATAATGTTTTCCATGTGTGTTATTATGATATGACTGTGACAATACTATACTTTCTATTTTCTACTAGTATAAGTTTAGATTAGAATAGTATAAATATATTTCTTTCTATTTAGCTTTTGTAGCATGCAAAAATTACTTTAAACTTCTAATCCTCTTTATCCCCCCCCACTGAGTCCTGGGATTAGAAGGTAGCACCTCCATACCTTATGGCCTCATGCATTCTAAACAAGCTCTGTACCATCTGAGCTACAACTCCATTGAAGTTTCTTCTGAGAGAATATCTTCTGCGTAAATCATGAAGCTAGCAGAGTAACACAGCGATCAGGCATATAATATTCCTTGCCTTTAACACTTTTCTTATATTTCTAGAAACTTATCTCTGTCCCCCCCCTTTGTATGTGAAATATTCCCAGAGACAGACAAATACATCAAAAGTCCAAAATAGATTAGAAAATTATTTTATACCTCAATTACTGCATTATATATCTTTTGAGATAAAAATTTAGAATGGAATCTAAAAAACTAAAAAAATTACTAAGAATACAACTAAATAAAGTTTCATTTAGCTTTTATGTGTGTTTTTTGTCTTCATGCCATGCTTCATGCATTCTACTTTAAACAAACTGAATTTTCACTGGATAAAATAAACATTTGCCAAATAATTAGACAATTGTTAAATTTTATTTTTTATAACTGCTTTAAGGGAGAGGAGTTATGAACAGTACAGTATAAAATTTTAAGATATAATGTAGTAAGGCCGACTTTCATTGAGTGAGACTCCATAACTAAATGATCTCATGAGTTCTTTTAATTATATTTTCTATTTATTATATGCTCCTTGTAGAGACAAAATTACTAAATGATTTAGTATAATAGTGATTACACAATGTTTTTGACAGGTTTTCCTATCCCATGTTTACAATCTCATTGAAAATTAAAGGAATATATTCTTGTTTATTATCCTAATTGTACTATTTCACAGATATCAGACACCAGCTGTAACCTATTTATTATACTTATCTTTGCTAATTTTATACATTTCCATATTTATATATAATTATCTTTGTTAGCTTCTCTTGTCAACCTTTCTTAGCCTAGAATTTTCTTAGGGAAAGGAAAGCAGTAATTTATGAATTGCCTATATTATATTGATCTGTCAACAGGGACTTTCTTGATAGGTATTTTATATAGAAAGAACTGTCATGCCAAGAGTAGGTATTGCTGAATATTTTGAGGTATCTAGGTAAGCATAAGCTGGACAATGAGCATGTTAGAAAACAGCATTGCATATGGCACCTGCTATTTTTCCTTGGGTATGCAATGTTTTTTTTTTTTTTTTTTTTTTTTTTTTTTTTTTTTTTTTTTTTTTTTTTTAGTAATGCGATAATGCGGATGCAATCGGATGCAATAACAACAAAAGCCTGCCTTTAAGTTCTTGTCTTGAGTTTCTGCCTTGGCATCCCTCAGTAATAAATGATGATCCGGAATTGTAAACTTAAATAAACCCTTTCTCTTTTTAGTCACATTTGGGCAGACTATCATACCAAAAGAAATTAAACTAGAAAGATAATGGACTGACTGCTTACCTAAAAAAAGTAAAATCATGGAAGCCTTTTTTATTAACTATAGTAAAAAATGGATTATTTATTAATAAGAAAATAATTTCTGAGCTTAAACATAAGTCGTCACTGTGAGTACATTGCTTTAATTCTGACTGGGAACTGATTAACAAGATTGACATTAAGTACTAGAAAAATATCAGAAATGGCATTTAATAGTTTTAATTTGCACTGCATATGAAAGTGTTGACATAATAACTCCTATAAGTGAACCATCAAATTCACACCCCCACATCTGTAAGTCTAGCACAGCAATGTGTTGATAATAAGAACATTTAATTATAATAATAATTACTAAAGGAAATGATTTGGCATTAGGACATATCTCTATTCCATGAGTAAGTTGTGAATCATGAATGATTTCATTTAATATATATAGCAATTATATTAACTTTCTTTACAGGTCAGTGTGTATAAGGGAGTTAGGCTCCAATATATACTTTACTTTATACATTAGTTTTGAGTGGAATGATAGTTTACATTTTTTTTTTGTGTGTGTTCAAGAACATTTTTTTCTCTTTCAACTTTATTTTGAAATAAAGAGAGAGACGTACAGATTTTTAAATGCAATTCGGCATAACACTATATGAATATATTTTTGTCAATACTTAATTCTTAGCTCTTGGATTATTAATGAATTAAGGTCCAGGAGTACCACATTCTGAGAGGATGTATACACTTATTTTTTTTCCTCAGAAGAACTGAGGCTTTCACTTTTTGACCTTTTTTATTGTTTTATTTAATTAACTTTATTTTTAAAAACCAAAGATAAATGTACAGATTTTAAAAGCAGTTTTACATAAAAGTATATGAATACACTTTTGTCAGTACTTGATTTTTTTACAGGATTGATAGTATGCCTTAAAATATTACTAGTTACAATGAGTATAAAGTACATGTAAAACAAGATGTAACCTGGAAATAGTTAAAGTTTTCTTGGTGTGTAAAGATTAAGCATAATGATTTTTCTTTTTCTTTTGGCCTTTGTTTTTCTTGAACTTAATATAGTCTGTAAGTTGTTTCTGGAGTGTTCAGAGCTTTCTGGGGTTAATATCCAATGATCAGTGACTACATATTATGTCTGTTCTTTTGAGACTGGGTTACCTCATTCAGGATGATATTCTCTAGATGCATCCATTTTATTAGGAATTTCATAAAGTCATTGTGTCTGATAGCTGAGTAGTACTCCACTGTGTAAATATACCACAATTTTTGTATCATTCATTTACTGAAGGACATCTGGGTTCTTTCCAGCTTCTGGCTATTATAAATAGGGCTGTTATGAACATTGTGGTGCATGTGTCTTTTTTGTATGTTGTTGTGTGTCTGGGATATATGCCATTAAGTGGAATAACTGAGTCTTCAGTTAATACTATGTCCAATTTTCTGAGGAACCGCCAAACTTATTTCCAGAGTGGTCATATCAGTTTACAACCCCACCAACACTGGAGAAGTGTTCCTCTTTCTCCACATCATCACCAAAATCTGATGTAATTTGAATTTTTGATCTTAGCCATTTTGACTGGTGTGAGGTGGAATCTCAGGGTTGTTTTGATTTGCATTTCCCTGATGGTTAAGGATGCCCAGCACTTCTTTAGATGCTTCTCCAACATTCGATATTCCTCAATTGAGAACTTTTTGTTTAGCTCTGTACCCCATTTTTAATAGGATTGTTTGATTCTCTGGTGACTAACTTCTTGAGTTTTTGTATGCCTTGGATATTAGGCCTTTGTGTGATGTGGGATTGGAAAAGATCTTTTCCCAACCTGTTGGCTGCCATTTTGTTTTCTTGACAGTGTCCTTAGCCTTACAAAAACTTTGCAATTTCATTAAGTCCCATTTGTCAATATTTGACCTTACAGCACTAGCCATTGGTGTTCTGTTCAGGAAATTTGCTCCTCTGCCTATGTGTTTTAAGGTTTTTCCCTACTTTCCCTTCTAATAGTTTCAGTGTACCTGGTATGATATGGAGATCTTTGATCCACTTGCACTTTAGCTTTGTACACGGAGATAAGGAAGGGTCTATTTTCATTCTTCTGCATGCTCAGTGCCAGTTGGACCAACACCATTTGTTAAAGAGGCTGTCTTTTTTCCATTGAATGTTTATAGCTCATTTGTCAAAAATCTGGTGACTATATACATCAGGGCTCATTTCTGGATCTTCTATTCTATTCCATTGATCCCCATGCCTATTTCTGTACCAGTACCATGCAGATTTTAGCACAATTGCTTTGTAATATAGCTTGAGGTCAGGGATAGTGATTCCAAAACATGTTTTCCTTGTTAAGGATGGATTTCGCTATTCTAGGTCTTTTGTTATTCCAGATGAAATTGCACATTGCTCTTCCCAACTCTATGAAAAATTGTGTTGGAATTTTGATGGGGATTGATTGAATCTGTAGATTGCTTTTTGTAAGATGGCCATTTTTACAATGTTGATCCTTCCAATTCATGAGCAATGGAAATTTTTCCATTTTCTAAGATCTTACTGGATTTACTTCTTTAAAGTTTTGAAGTTCCCATCATACAGGTCCGTCACTTGCTTAGTTAGAGTCACACCAAGGTAATTCATATAGTTTGAAGTGACTATTGTGAAGAAATCTTTTCGCTAATTGCTTTCTCCACATGTTTTTCTTTGAATAGAGGAAGGCTACTGTTTTGTGTGAGTTAATTTTATATCCAGCCACTTTGCTATACTTGTTTATCAGCTGTAGAATTTCTCTGGTGGAATTTTTGGGGTCACTTACATACATTTACATGTCATCTGCAAACCGTGATGTTTTTACTTCTTCATTTCCAATTTATACCCCTTTGATTTCCTTTTGATTTGTCTAATTGCTCTTGCCAGGATTTCTAGTACTATGTTGAATAAAACTGTAGGGGGACAATGGGCAGCCATGTCTAGTCTTTGATTTTAGTAGGATTGTTTCAAGTTTCTCACCTTTAAGTTTGATATTGGCTATTGGTTTGCTGTATATTGCTTTTATTATGTTTAGGTATGGACCTTGGATTCCTGTTCTTTCTAAGATTTTAACAGGAAGGGGTGTTGAATTTTGTCAAATGCTTTCTCAGCATATAGTGAGATGACCATGTGTTGTTTTTTTTTTTCCTTCGAGTTTATTTATATGGTGAATTATGTTGATGGATTTCCATATATTAAACCATTCCTGCATCCCAGACATGAAGCCTACTTGATCATGGTAAATGATCATTTTGATGTGTTCTTCGATTCGGTTTGGTTTGCAAGGGTTTTGTTGAATATTTTTGCATCAATGTTCATAAGTGAGATTGGTCTGATGTTCTCTTTCCTTGTAGGGTCTTTCTCTCTTTTAGGAATGAGAGTTATTGTGGCCTGGAAAAATGAGTTAGGTAGTGTTCCATATGACTCTATTTTGTGGAACAGTTTGGAGAGTATTGGTATTAGGTAATCAGTAAATTCCTGATATAATTCTGCTCTCAACCCTTCTGGACCTGGGCTTTTTTTGGTTGGGAGACTTTTTGATTACTGCTTCTATTTCTTTAAGTGTTATGGTACATTTTCTTTTTATTTCGCCCTTTATTATTTGACAATGTTTAACTTCCTCAGTTTAACTATGAAAAATGTCTTATTATATCATGTCTCCCTTATAGCTATCTTAAACAAATCCACATTTTATTATGGTAAAAATTATTAAATATATTTCAAGTATATTATCTGTAAAACTATAAACATTAAGGCTATATCTGTATAAAATTTTATTCCAACATGTTAGTAATTCCTTTACAGAATGAATATGAAGGAACTGCTTATAGGGATAATTAAAAATGTTAATAAGAAAGAAATATTATGTGTAAAATTATACAAGCCAGTGTTTAAGTCATAGAAAAAATAGAAACAAGACAAATTTCATGTCTGTTTTGGGAAATCAAGACAGCAGAGGATACAGAGAGCAGTCTTGGAAAGGACAATGATAGTGACATTTTGAGATATTGCTTCTCTTCTAAATTCAAAGAGTTGTTTATGTGGTTTGTTTGTTTTGCAGCTACTCATTTAAAATTTTTTGTTTAGTCAATATGTTAGTTTTACTAAAACAAAAATAAAACAACTAAAATTTTAAAACTTTAGTTGTTAACCTTTGGTATTTAAAGATGAAATTCTTTAAAGACTTTTTTTTAAAAAAATCTCCTTTTAGTATAAAAATAGAACATCAAATGATCCTAAAATAGAAAGTGCTCATTCATATAGGCTTCACATTCATTACCCATGTTAAAAAATTGATTTTCATCATCATACATGAAGAACATTTTGTGCTTTGTATATTCATATTATAACATAGAACCTATTATTTCAACTAAATTATTTATTCAATACATATATTAATGAATACAGTATCTTTCACCACACATTTGCCACAAGAGAGGGCCTCTCTTATAAACAGTATTTCTTCATGGTTTCAAATGACTTTACTCAGTTATCCTAGAAATAAATATCTCTTGGGACAACCTGTCTTACCTTGAACAAACAACTTAAATAAGGAAAGACTGCAGCACAATAAAGATGTGTGATATGCTGTAACAATGTCCTGATTTCTAAGACTACAACACCCAGAGTTACTAACATGTATTTTTTTCCTAGCATACTTCTGATCTTACCATAACAGATAGGCTACCCTACTTTTGTATGCTAATAAACAGTCCAATCTTCTGTTTTATGTCTCTTCTGCCTCTAGTCCTTTTAAGATAAGCCTGAAATTTAACACAACCAAGATATTTTCTTAGACTTGAGCAAACATTTTCATATCTCACCTCTCTGAAGGATATCAGATTAGTAACAAAGCATCATTAATCATATTAGTATATGTGAGCAGAAATCACACAATGAACATGGACAAACTTGATTGTGGGTTTTGACTCTAGTGATAATAAATTAAGAATTTTCTTATACTTCTTATATAAATCTTTCATCAGAAGAATTTATAATTTAATGTTTAAGACTTATTATTCATTAATAGTTGTTATACTGCAACAAAATATATAGAATGGAGAGGGAAGGAAAATAAAGAGTAGATGAAGAAACATTTATCCAAGAGAAAGACTAGGAGTTAGACCAAGTTCCTCATTCACAGACATAGGAAGAAGAACATGATAAGGTAATAAAAATGATGAACATCCAATATGGTTCTTTTCTTACTCAACTTCATGACCTGAGTCAAAATCTGGCATCATAAAGTAAAGGCTAGGGTGACGTTTTATACAGCCAGCACACCAATCTGAAAAGTTATTTGCAAGACCAAGATATGTTTACTGCGAACTTGTGAACCCATCAGGCTCTGAAATTGGCCAGCCCTGAAAGATCTCCCTGAAAGGTCTTTCACACCCTCCCCATACCTAAAGAAGAGTGTGTGAAGCTTTCTGAGTCCTCTTTCTGCTTTTCACAGTTATTTTTTTTCTCAGTGTCTTATTTTTCATTTGCATTTCATTACTCCAATTTATAGTCTTTCATTACAAACTGATTCTGTTTCTTTTTTTTTTTTTTTTTTTGTTACCTCCTACCCTCACTGATTCTGTTTCTTGTTGTCTACTATATCTGAGTGACCTTTCCACTCTCCAGCCAGCCACTCTTTTTGCAAAAGTATAGTAATCAAACCTTTTCCTGCCTTTTAATTCTTTAACTGGGAGAGAAGAGGAACCTAATCAAGACACCTAGTGTGGCAAGAGGACAGTATGGAATATATGTCTTTCAAATGCAAATGGAATAGGTGTCAGGATAAAACTACCAAGTGTATAGGTTTATTGCCTCATCCCCTAGTGCTGAATTTATAGGTATGAGACAAGAGATATAAATGTAAGAAAACACTTTGTAAGGAGTGTCTCAACAAGGCTTTATTGTTTTCTATTTCAATCTTCATACCTGTTCTGATTCTGAAATACATACTTAAAATCCATGTCATTTTTCAAACATATATATTACACATTTCAGCTAGTAACAGGAGTCCCCAAATGATTGTTATATTAGGGAAATAGATACTTATGTGTTCAGATTGTTGTAATCAAGTCTTTTTTACACATATGTTAATTCTAAGTGATACAAACAAATTTATGCTTTGGGGTCTAATCAAGTGAAATGCAGCATTTTCATTATCAGAGCAGTAAAAGATAGCTGAAATGCTATTGAACTTGGGAGATATAACTTCTGCTCAAACCTGGGTCTGGGCACCAGTCCTCAATAAACCAATTAAAAGATTCAAATTAAAAGTAGAAGGTAGGAAATATGGCCACATAGGGAAGAGGGCCAAAAGATCCAGTGTACACATTGGGCATCTGAAGTTAGATTAAAGTTTAAAGAGATATATTTCATACTGCTCCAACTCTGACAGATACATCTCATGCTTTATGCATGAATTTCCTGAGGATATTTTATTTTTTAATTGTCCTTTGTTTCAATAGTTTGCTAGTTAGACTGAGAAATACTAAGGAACCATTAGACTATCACTTGTTTGGCCTTACTTAAAAGAAAACTGGGTATTTTTTTTTCATGTGGGGTCTATGATGACTGTTCATTGAGTACTCTAGTACAGATGGAAGATATGATTGATATACAGGTGAGGGAAGGTAAAAAATAAGACAAGGCCAGAGATTGGGCAGTGAAAAAGTAAGGCAAGGACAGAGTTTTGGAAATTCAAGAGAAGCCACAAAGGGAGAAGCCAAGATGAAGGTGGAATACAATGACCCATCTCCATGTGGCCTTAGATAGTCACAGGTAGCTATGAATATCTTATTAGGGATGGATTATTATAGGGCAATTTGTCTTATCTAGGTGGGTACATTGTATTGTATCAGTTGGCTCTGAGTTATTGTGTGGACTATTTGTAGAGTGAGAATTTAATGATAGAAATCTGATTGATAAATTGCAAGCCTCAAGAGTTTTGATTTTGTTCAGTTACTGGAAATTGTGAAAATAACCACAGGGGGTAGATGCTGAGAATGTGAGCAGAGATTAGAATGTGAGCCAGTGACTTTTTTTTTTCTTTCTTTGCGATTTACAAGTTATAGTAATATCAGTAAATTCCTACTGCACAAAACTTTTGACACTTGTAATGTAACAATCTGATTTATATCTAGAGTTTTGTTTTTATTGTGTAAGTGGAACATGTGACAATAACTACAGGGGGTGGTTGTTGAGGATGTGAGCAGAGTTCATTGCAGAGAGTTGCAGGAGAGTGACTGCCATTGACTGCAACTAGAGAGTTTCTGGCAGCAGACTGGGAAGGAAATTGGGAATGCAGAGAGTCTGTCCAGTCTAGCTAATTGAGAAGAAAATAACCGGCAAATGCCATATGTCTCTATTATGCTGGCGATAACAAGTGTTGGTGGATCTTTTTTTTTTTTAATATTTATCACAATAGGAATATATTTTCACCATTTAGAAACTATTTTGTGAGTTCATAGAGAGCTTTGCAAGTACACTGTTTGAGTGTACAGAGATATTTTTACATTGTATGAGGCCAGAACAAACCGACAATATTTTAAAATTAAATGCTAATATAAAATTATCAGGCTTGAACAAAGACACATAGGAGAAAAATTGAGTGTACTCAATTTATTTGTGTGTACATGTGTGTATGTCTGTGCATGTGCATGTGCATGTACATGTGTGTATGTATGTGTGTGTACATATAACAATAATAATTAAGGAAGAGTTCTTCGATTTAAAAAGATGGTACATGGGGGTATTTAGTTAGAAGAAAAAGAGAATCAGGATTGACATATTATATATATATATCTTTTGGTCTAAAAGATCAAAATTATTAAACAACAAAAACCCTGAATTTATTTTAAGTATCTTGATGTGTTTTATTATGAAACAGGGAACACATGTATGTATACTCATATATTACCATTTTTTGTTTTATTGCTTGTCTGATAAATAACTTTTTGTTTGAAAATCATATATATGCATACAATACATTTTGATCAAATCCACACTTTAACCCCTCCCTTCCAATTTGTTTCCTATTCACTTTGTACTTTTGCCTCTCTATTTTATGTGTTGGATCATTGTCTTTTAACCCCTGAGTTTACTTAGAGATGTCAGTATAAACATGGATGCATAGGCATCCACAGGAACATGGGCAGCCTATCATCTGCCAATTCTCTAAAGAAAACTATTTGGTTTGATGCTTGTTTATTTTGTGACAGTGTCTTTTGCACACAAGTTTGGCCTTGAACTTTGCAAAGGAAGATACATTTTATTTCCTGATCTTACTGCATTTGTCCAGGTATCTTCATTAAGTTTCTTTTCTTTCAATTACAACATTTAAATGCAGGGAAAATTTGAATCAGAACACAGGTAGAAGCAGTAAACTTCTAATAGCAGGCATAATCTACCAGTGAAGGAACCGAGAAACTGAAGAAGTGAGGAAACACACAAACACACACACACACACACACACACACACAGAGAGAGAGAGAGAGAGAGAGAGAGAGAGAGAGAGAGAGAGAGAGAGAGAAAGAGAGAGAGAGAGAGATACAGAGACAGAGACAGAGACAGAGACAAAAAGAGAGAGAGGGGGTGAGAGGAGAGGAGGGAGGGAGGAAGGGAGTGGAGGAAGAGAGAGAAATTGAGCAAGAAACATAGAAAAACCCTCTACAGAGCAGAAGAGTGACCAAGGAAGCTAAAGAATAGGGTTCTTCAAGGAGTTTTCCTTCCATAAATTATGATTGTTCAGTTTGAATGAAAAATGAAGGCTAGGACACCTGCCCGAAACATTGAGATAAATATGTCCAGATCTGTGCTTTAACTTGTGTCTGTCTGCCAGTGGAAGGGCACCACCAGTTAAGTCCACTGGGATTTTGTTTTAAATTGCAAATCTTTTGTCATGGGTCAGATCAGTGAAGAAGCTAAAATGGAAAAGAGCATTCTTTTCTAGAAAGCAGTATTTATCTAACTTTTACTCTCTCACTTCCACTTCCACCTCTCAAGTGCTGGGATTCCAGGCTTGGTTCACAATACCTAGCCTCAGTTTATAACTTATGAAAATCATTACCTTCCTCTCTCTTTTATTTGGTCATAATGGAGTGAGAGTGTATCAGCAAGATAGGACACAGTTTTTCATGATGGGCAAAAATATTTTTAGCAAAATAGTTTACTAATAAAATTTGTTTGTTAAATTATGGAATTAAATCCATCTGTGTAATTGTAAATTCATGTCTAAATTATGATCATTATAAATACACATTATATACACATTTATTTTGTAATGTATGAGCAAATATTATGAATAAAATATGAATAAATATTTTCATCAAAGCATGGAATAGAAAATATGTCATTTCTATTATGACTACTGACATAACTTGTGAGAAGATAGCTATTTGATGTTCGGGAATATATCAAGAATTAAAAAATAAAAAAAACATGTATTGTTGTGCATGCCTGCGGTTCTAGCATCTGACAAGTAGAGGTAGGAAATTCAGATTTTCAATGTAACAGTTTAGAAAGCTAGGTCATAGCCTGCCGGTGCTATAAAATACCTTACATAAAACAAACTAAATAGAAAGAAATGAAAGAGAGAGAAAGGGATGCAAACGCTAAGAGTCATTTTTATGAAGATGTTTTCTATTGGATTACATCTAACCTAAGCATCAATTTTAATATTGCTAATCCTGTATTGTTGCAGAAATGCAGGGCATTATATTTCTAACGATTTTCTCTATAAAGCCTTGATCTGCCCAAGTATAATGTCAAAATTTCCATTCACATATTAATACTGTAGTTACATCACACTTTGGTCTCGCTGTAATTACTTAGAAGAAAATTAGTACCATAAAGTCCTTCATTTATCATCCTATGGAGTTCTCATTTTTTGATCTAGCTTTTATGAGCTTGCATTCAACTAGAAGTTTATTATTATCCATTTATAAGTAGCCAACAAAATAGTAAATTATGCATTTGAAAGCCCTGCTGGCTGACATTTTTAAAGTTCATTGGACATTTTTTTTTTCTTATAGCAGGAATGAGCTGCTAGCACTCAAGGTCTGCAATCTGATCACCATTTAGACTTTGTTAAGAGGTAACTGCAATGAGCTCTTATGAATATTTCATGTCTAAGTGGGCCATACTTTGACACTGCCATTTTATAGTCATTTGTCCTACATCTAAAGAGCACCTTAAAATCCAACAGGTGTATTCTAATAGTTATATTAAGCAGGATTAGATTCCATTTTCTTCACAAAAATAACTGTGGTATTTACGAATTTTTATATTTGTGCTTTTTACATTGTATATATTGTTGTAGGCAGCATTGGATATATGACAATACACCAATAATTTTAACATTAAGTGTAGATTTTCCTGATAATTGTAAAACAAGAGAAACATACACATACAGTCATACACATATGCATAAATGCACATGCACATATACTTACACACACATTCCACACAAACAGAAATAGTGCATGACACAAACTATCATGCAAATACAAGTCCAAGTAAATATTTATGGTGATGTGAAGTTTTAGGAAATTAGTAGGCATTTAACAACCGTGACTTAACACATTTCAATGAAATAATAATAACTTATAGGAACTTGCTCAAGTCCTGCTGACTTATGTTCCTTACTCTGTCGCTGAATTCCACTTTCTCACTAGATATGGATCAGAAACCCTCTCAAATGACAATATTAGCAAATTATTTCATAGGGCCTGTTTTTGATGGTAGTGTTTTCTGAGCACCACCAGAGTGATACATGATCAAGAGCAAATAAAACCACACTTTAGAAGATTTTAAAATACTATTAGATATTGACTAAGTAATGTGAAAAGAACTGTCAAATATACAAGTTATATGATCATCAAAATGGTTTCAAAAGAAACTTATATTACTTCAGCCACCATAAGCCTGACAGTTTTTCTCCAGGACTAAGTTGATATATAATTACATTCTTAGCTTCTGGGTGGGTAGAAGATAATGGTATGCTAATCTAATTGATTTTTGATTTTTTTAAATTGATCAATCATGGGATATTAGGTCAAAAACAGAGGTGGCCAAAATGTGGTTGTTCTATAGGCTTAAACTAATCTAAGTTAAGATAATTAGGCACTAGCTTGTGTCACGTTGACATAAGAGTAACCAGCGCACATTTTTTCTCATATGTGCAATCAAAGGAAAATGAAAAATAAATGAATGTGAAAAAGTAAAAGAACTATTAGTTATGTGGAAAGAACAAATGGGGAGGAAGAAGAAAGAATAAAGAGAAAATGGCAGCATTAATATGGTCAAAGGATGTTAGAGCGTGTATTGAAATATCAAAAGAAAACACTTATACTCTACAACTAAAATTATAAAATGTTGAAAGTTCATATAATCGTGACTTAATATATTTAATAGCAAATATACTAATAAATCAAAACAAGGAAAATTCTATGTCTTAAGTACAACACTGATTTGGATATGATGGCAAGCTATGATACGTTAATTATTATTGTTGTTATTTTGAGGTTTCAAATTTTTACTTAGGTCTCTGTTTGTGTGTATTAAAATATGTCACATGAGGACAGGTACTCTACAAGACCAGAGAGATCAGATTCACCTGGAGCTGTAGTTATAGGTGGTTTTGAGCTGCCAGATGTATAGGTTCTGAGAACCAAACTAGAGTCCTGGGGAGAGTGGTGAGTGCTATTAACTGCTTTTAAATGCTAGTTTCCCAAATTTATGTTTTGTTAAAATAAAAGATAGCTTCTAATTTGCTGATAGACAAGAGCACCTTCAGTATTGATCAGAAAATCTTTTTCAATTAATTAATTTCAAGTTATCAATAGTTGTATAACTTGTCAAAGTGCTGAGAATTAGAGAACACATGATTGATTAGCTATTTACACGGTGTTTTCTATTCATTTTTTTTGCTTACATTGCCAGTGAGAAGAAGGCCACTTCTTTCTTAAGGTTCTATCTAGCACTCCAACTTAGGGTCCATTGTTTCTTTTACAAATTTAAGGTTGAATGTCTGAAACTTAACATTTCTCAGTATGCTGGTTACCATTGCCTTCCATTGACTTTTTACTTCTCTTATCCTTTTTTTTTTTTTTTTTTAAATCTGCTACACACACTACTTTGTTTCACATGTGAGGAGACACTTTATAGTGTTGGTATCTATAACCTACCATCTTACCACTTCCTGAACATACAAAATTTTGAACTGACTTTGTAAAATAATGATTCAGCCTATCATTACAACTATTATTTGAGGTATATCAATGGATATAAAACAGATATTAAGTTTAACTTCCTTAGACTTTCAAAAATATGCACTTTACTGTTTAAATGATATATTAGAATTTTGGAAAGTAAATTAACACAATATATATAAAATCCAGTATATAGATACTCCCACTGTTATGTAAACTTTGTCAATTTTGTATGAATTTATGAGGTAGAAAAAAATAATACTTTTCATTGTTAAGGTAAACTTAATGCTCTTTATTTATGCTCATTGTAACTCCTAAGATCTTAATGCACACTATCAAACTTTTAAAAAAAAAGACAAACAATGACAAAAATATATGTGTATACTTTTATGCAAAAATGCTCAAAATTAGTACATTTATCTTTGTTTTTTCCAATAATGTTCTTCAAAAAAAAGAATATTACCCTTCATGTTTTGAAAATTATAAACTTTTTAAATGTCTTCTATAAAAATAAAATGCACAATATGTAGCAAACTCCCAACATTTGATAGCTAAAACCTTGGCATGACTGATACATTTTCTGATTACCAAAAATTATAAGGAAAGTAGTTGAAAATATACTATGTATTAAAAGGTTGTCATTGAAAAAATTTAAAAAAATACTTTTCATTGTTAAGGTATACTTAATTCACAAATGAAAGCAAATGCAATTTATTTTGTCCAATGTCAGTTCTCCATATCTACTATTAAAATAATTGTCAGTTGCCTTATTAGCAAATAAATTAGCCACAAAGATTAATTTATAGTACAAATTCTAAAGATAGAAATACCATGAAATGTTCTAACACTGTTACATTTATCCCAAAATAACAAATTAAGTGATTTCTGCCTAGTATCAAAGTTTTAATGAAAATTTCCCACAAGATGTTGAATTGTGAATATTCAGACTGGGTGGGATGATAAGTTCTAAATAATATATTTGGATTTTTGGTGTCATTTGAATAATATGTACTTGGTTTACTTGCTCAGATTTTTGAGCTTTTCATTTTGGCTGTCACATAGTTGAACAGGTGATACCATCTCACTTTTGTAAATAGATAAAAAAAATAAATTGGTGAACATAAAGACAGGCTATAGTAACATAAACACAACATATAATCTATTTTAATACAATAATTAAAAAATACTTAAACAATTAGCATTTCTCATAATTGTTCTATTTCTTTTCTCTGGGAATGAACTTTCTTTTCTTGCATTTTTAGTCACTGAGTTGGAAGACTGAAAGTGTAATTGATTTGTAAATAGTCATCCTTAAAAACATGACAGGTTTAATAATGATTTCATCAAATAATTTGAATAGTTACATGTACCTGATAAAATATAATCATTTTTTCTATTGAACAACTTTATTTTAAAAACAAAGATAAATGTACAAATTTTAAGAATTTTTGCATAAAAGTTTATAAATACTTTTTTGTCAGTGCTTTTTTTTTTAAAGGTTTGATAGTATGCATTAAGATCTTACTAGTTACAATGAGCATAAAGTACTGGATTTAACCTGGAATTAGTCAAAGTTTTCTTGGTGTGTAAGGAGTAAACATAATGGTATTTTTCTTTTCTTCTCTTTTCTTTTCTTTTTTCTTCTCTTGAACTTCATATAGTTGTTTCTGGGGTGTTCAGAGCTTTCCGGGTTAGTATCCCATTATCAGTGACTACATATTATGTCTGTTCTTTTATGATTGGGTTATCTCACTCAGGATGATATTCTCTAGATGCATCTATTTCCTTAAAAATTTCATAAACTCATTGTATCTGATATCTGAGTAGTACTCCATTGTGTAAATGTACCACAATTTTTTATCCATTCATCTACTGAAGGACATCTGGGTTCTTTCCAGGTTCTGGCTATTATAAATAGAGCTGCAATGACCATTGTGATCCATGTGTCTTTGTTCTATGTTGGAGCTTCTCTGAGGTAAATGCCCAGAAGTGGAATAACTGAGTCTTCAGGTAGTACTATGTCCAATTTTCTGAGGAATCACCAGACTTATTTCCATAGTGGTTGTACTAGTATACAATCCCACCAACAGTGGAGAAGTGTTCCTCTTTCTACAAATACTGGCCAGCATCTGATGTCTTCGGAATTTTTGATCTTGGCCAATCTGACTGATATGAGGTGGAATCTCAGGGTTGTTTTGATTTGCATTTTCCTGATGGCTAAGGATGTTCAGCACCTCCTTAGATGTTTCTCAGCCATTCGATATTCCTCGATTGAGAACTTTTTGTTTAAGTCTGTACCCCATTTTTTAATAGGGTTGTTTGATTCTCTGGTATCTAGCTTCTTGAGTTCTATTATAACCTTGGATATTAAGCCTCTATTTGATATGGGGTTGGTAAAGAACTTTTTTCACTCTGTTGGTTGCCATTTTGTTTTCTTGACAGTGTCCTTAGCCTTACAGAAACTTTGCAATCTCGTTAATACCCATTTTTCAATATTTGACCTTAGAGCACTAGCCACTGGTGTTCTGTTCAGGAAATTTTTCTTTCTGCCTATGTGCTCTAAGGTTTTCCCTACATTCTCATGTAATAGTTTCAGTGTTCCTCAGTGGAGATCTTTGATCCACTGGTACTGAGGTTTGTACAAGGAGATAAGAAAGGGTCTATTTTCATTCTTCTGCATGCTGAGTGCCAGATGGACCAATACCATTTCTTGAATAAGCTGTTTTTTCCATTGAATGTTCATAGCTCCTTTGTCAAAAATAAAGTGACCATATATGTGAGGGCTCATTTCTGGATCTTGTGTTCTATTCCATTGAAACACATACCTATCTCTGTACCAGCACCATGCAGTTTTTAGCACTATTGCCTTGTAATATAGCTTGAGTTCAGGGGTGGTGATTCCAGCAGATGTTTTCATGTTGTTGAGGATGGATTTTGCTATTCTAGGTCTTTTGTTATTCCAGATGAAATTTTACCTTGGTCTTTCCAACTCTATGAAGAATTGGGTTGGTATTTAATGGGGATTGCATTGAATCTGTATGTAGATTTCTTTTGGTGGCCATTTTTACAATGTTGATCCTTTTAATACATGAGCATGGGAGATTTTTCCATTTTCTGATATCTTCCTGAATTTCCTTCTTTGGATGTTTAAAATTCTTGTCATACAGGCCTTTCATTTTCTTAGTTAGAGTCACACCAAGTTATTTCATAGTTTTTGTGATTATTGTGAACAGAATCTTTTCCCAAATTTCTTTCTCCACATGTTTGTTCTTTTAGTATAGGAAGGCGACTGATTGGTTTGAGTTAATTTTATATCCAGCCACTTTGCTAAACTTGTTTTTCAGCTGTAGGAGTTCTCTCGTGGAATTTGTGGGGTCACTTATTTACACTATCAGGCCTTCTACTAATAGTGATGTTTTTACTTCTTCCTTTTTAATTTGTATCCCCTTGATCTCCTTTTGCTGTCTAATTGCTCCAGCCAGGACTTCCAGTACTATGTTGAATAGGTAGGGGTAGAGTGGGCAGCCTTGTCGAGTCCCTGATTTTAGTGGGATTGCTTAAAGATTCCCACCTTTAAGTTTGATGTTGTCTGTTGGTTTGCTGTATATTGCTTTTATTATGTTTAGGTTTGGACCTTGGAATCCTGTTCTTTCCAAGTCTTTTAACATGAAGGGGTGTTGAATTTTGTGAAATGCTTTCTCAGCATATATTGAGATGACCATGTGGTTTTTTTCTTGGAGTTTGTTTATGGTGGATTATGTTGATGGATTTCTGTATATTAAACCATCCCTGCATCCCAGGGAAAAGCCTACTTGATTATGATGAATGATTGTTTTTATGTGTTTTTGGATTGGGTTTGCAAGGATTTTGTTTAGTATTGTGGCATCAATGTTCATAAGTGAGATTGTTGTAAAGTTCTCATTCTCTGTATGATCTTTGTGTGGATTAGGAATGAGGGTTATTGTAGCCTCAAAAAATGAGTTAGGTAGTGTTTCATCTGATTCTATTTTGGCGGAATAGTTTGGAGTGTTTTGTATTAGGTCATCAATAAATGTCTGATAAAATTCTGCACTGAACCCATCTGGACCTGGAATTTTTGGTTGAGAGGCTTTTGATGACTGCTTCTATTTCTTAGGTGCTATGGGATTATTTAGATGGTTTACCTGGTCCTGTTTTAACTTTAGTATCTAGTAGGAATTCATCCATTTCTTCCAGATTTTCCAGCTTTGTTAAGTATAGGCTTTTATGGTAGGATCAGACGGTTTCTTGAATTTCCTCAATTTCAATTATTATGTCTCCACACTCCTTTCTGATTTTGTTGATTTGGATACTCTCTCTTTGTTTTCTAGTTAGTCTGGCTAAGGATTTATAAATCTTCTTGATTTTCTCAAAGAACCTGCTCTTGGTTTTGTTGATTCTTTGCATGGTTCTTTTTATTTCTATTTGGTCTATTTCTGCCCTACGTTTGATTATTTCTTTTCATCTATTCCTCTTGCATGTATGGGCTTCCTTTTGTTCTAGAGCTTTCAAAGGTGTTGTCAAGTTACTAGTATATGCTCTCTCCAGTTTCTTTTCGGAAACACTCAGAGCTATGTGTTTTCCTCAGTACTGCTTACATTGCATCCCATAGGTTTGGGTATGTCATGTCTTTTTTTTTTTTTGTTGAATTCTAGAAAATCCTTAATATCTTTCTTTATTTCTTCTTTGACCCTGCTATCATTTAATAGAGCATTGCTTAGTTTCCATGTGTATAAGGGCTTTTTGTTGTCTTTGATATTATTAAAGACCAGCCTTAGACCATGGTGATGTGAAAGGATGCATGGGAGTATTTCAATCTTTTGTCTACTGAGGCTTGTTTTGTGACCAATTATGTGGTCAATTTTTGAGAAGGTGCTGTGAGGTGCTGAGTAGAAGGTCTATAATTTGTTTTAGCATGATATGTTCTGTAGATATCTATTAATTCCAGTTGGTTCATAACCTCTGCTAGTTTTATTGTGTCCTTGTTCGGTTTTTGTTTCCATGATCTGTCCATTAGTGACAGTGGGGTTTTGTGGTCTCCTACTTTTATTTTTGTGGTGCAATGTATTATTTTGTGCTTTAGTAGGGTTTCTTTTATGAATATAGGTGCTTTTGTATTTGGACCATATATGTTAAGGAATGAGTGTTCCTCCTGAGAGATTTCCTCTGTAATGGGTAAAAAGTTTCCTTCTTTATTTTTTTTTTTTGATACCTTTTTGTTGAAAATCTACTTTATTCAATATTAGAATGGTCACTCCAGCTTGCTACTTGTGGCCATTTGCTTGGAATTTTTTTTCCCCAACATTTTACTCTGAGATATTATCTGTGTTTTTTCTCTGAGATGAGTTTCCTCTATTCAGCAAAATGTTGGGTTTTATTTATGTATCCAGTCTTATAGCCTATATCTTTTTAATGGGAAACTGAGTCTATTTATGTTAACAGATATCAAGGAATAGTGGCTGCTGTTTTCTGCTATTTTTGCTTATAGAAGTTGAATTGTGCCTGTGTGTCTTTCTTCTTTTGGTTTTCATGCTTATGTATTTTCTTGTTTTTATTAGGATGTAGTTCCCATCCTCATATTGAGTTTTCCCCCTATAATTCATTGTAGTCCTGGGTTTGTGGTCAGATATTGTGTAAATTTAGTTTTGTCTTGGAATATCTTGGACTCTCCATATATGGTGGTTGAGAGTTTTGCTGGGTATAGCAGCTTGGGCTGACACTTGTGCTCTCTTAGTGTGTACATGATGTCTGTCCAGGCTCTTCTAGCTTTCATAGTCTCTGTTGAGAAATCAGTTGTGATTCTGATTGGTCTGCCTTTATATGTTACATGGCCTTTTTCCCTTACTGCTTTTAGTATTCTTTCTTTGCTATGGGCACTTGGCATTTTGACTAACATGTGTCGGGAGGAATTTCTTTTCTGGTCCCTTCTTTTTGGATTTATGTAGGCTTGTTTTTTCTCATGGTCATCTCATTCTAAAGGGTAGGTAAGTTTTCTTCTACAATTTTGTTGAAGATATTTACTGTGCCTCTCAGTTGATATTATTTGCCCTCTTCTATTCCTATTATCCTGAGGTTTGGTCTTCTCATTGTGTCCTGAATCTCCTGGACATTTTGGGTTAGGAGCTTTTTGGTTTTTGCATTTTTTTTCTGACTGTTTTGTCTATGTTTTCAATGTTGTCTTGGGCCCCCCAGATTCTTCCTTCCATCTCTTGTAATCTTTTGGAAATTTTTGCATCTGTGACTCCTGATTTCTTTTTTAGTTTTTTTTTTTTTTTTTTTTTTTTTTTTTTTTTTTTTTTTTTTTTTACCTCTAGGGTTGTCTCTTTTAGTATTTTATTTATTTTTGTACATTTTCATTTTAAATTCTTTCTTCCATTCCTTCATCTCTTTGGTTCTCTTTTCCTCTAGTTCTTTGAGTTCTTTGAGTGTTCTTCTTGTTTCTTCTTTAAAAGCTTCTTTTTCTTTATGCTTTTTCTGCTGTTCTTGTTTAAGGATCTCTATCATCATCTTGAGGTATGATTTTAGGTCTGAGTCTTCTTTTTCTGGAGTGTTTGGCATTTTGCTGTTTGCTGTGATGGGAGAGCTGGGTTGCGGTGTTGCCAGGTTGTCTTGGTTTCCCTGGGGTATGTTTTTTTACTTTCCTCTTGCCATCTTGTTGTCTGTGTTTATTTGTGGTCTTGTTGTCAATGATTTGTTCTTGCCTCTCCCTTTTACTTGGCCTGTGTCCGAAGCTGTCTGTTATCTGCTGGCAGCCAGTGCAGGCAGAACAGGCACTCAGGCCATCTACCACCAGGGACAGTGAAGATCCAGGGATACAGGCCTAATGAGACTGTGCTCTGAGTAGCCAATAGCTAGGGAACAGAGAGGTATGTGCTGAGTGCAGGGAAAGTGTGACCCCTACCCCCTGCTTTTTTCAGGAAGCACAACCCTGGTACTTAAAACAAAAATATCTCCAATAGAAATGATTAATATGCAATTTACACACTATATAATTATGCTATATGAAATGTGGTTTAATGCAGTGTTAAATAATTTCTTTAATCCCGTTTGAACATCTCGGTTTACATTTAATTTTTTAATAACGTTAACATTATTCTTTTATTATAAAACTAGTTTTTAACTATAATAATATAATTTCCCCAAATTATATATATATATATATATATATATATATATATATATATATATATATAAGCTTTTTAAATTCTGAAATATGCTTTAGTATCTCACTATTATATATCACATTTATTATTAAAATAAGGGCATTTGAGAATTCACAGGATATGTTCATTTTATTGTTCTATGTTTTTAGTTGTAAAATCTAAATATAATTATTGAGCAAAAATGTACCTCACAATATTATTGGCTATTAGTAACATTAGATATTTGGTGTTCTGTCGAATGACTGTCCCCGGTTTAGTTTGAGATTCCCTTAAAAGATTTGAACAAGGCTATATACTAGTGGAAAAAACAAGAATGAGTTTGTAATATAATTGCCATATATATTCCTGTAACATGACAATAGACATCTGTTTGACATAATATAGTTTTAAGTCTATATTTAAGTCCATATTCAAGGAGTTAATGTAAGGTTTCACAAGACTTACAAGTATAATAATTATAACATATTAATACAACTTACAATGATTTAGTAGTAATTTGAGAAAAGCGACAATTAGTAAAATATTTTATTAATTTAATTATGTGTTAATGCTTAATCATTTTTTTTTCATGTTTATATGACATATATATTCTTAGGTCAATATGGACACATATGTTTAAGAAGTACATTAAAGCAGAGATCGATGCTTTGACGATAGGTATGCTTTGAGAATACATTCAAAGCAATACTAATATCATCAATTTAAAAGAATAATGACTGACAACCATTTCAGACTCTGACTTTACTATACACTTTCAAATTTCACCCCGAATTTATCTTGTTAAGTTTGTTCTCTATTGCTGAAATTTAAATTTATATTTCTATAAGTATTTAATAGGTAGTTTATATTATTTTCAGGATTTTATATTATTTTCAGCATAAATTTTTAGTGAGTAAAAATAGACATGTCATAACTCTTTAAACACAGACACACATACCCTAATTTATATTTAGTACATTAATTTGGTAATTTAGCTTGGTTATTTTACCTACATTTCTTGTTTCTTATGTTAGTTTGCAGATATATAAAACATAATACTCGTCCATATTTTTGTATTAAGTCCAATATTATATAAACTAGTGAAGAATATTAATTACGGTCTCTAACTCAAGGATAAGAAATGTTTAAATGTTTGATTTAATGTTAAAGTGACTTGATCAATAACTTTTTGATATAGTACACAGCATAACTCCTATCAAATGTTGCTCAAAACAAAAAAAAATGTATACCTATAAAAACAAAACAATAGCAAAAACCTATAAAATTACTTACCAATATGGCAAAAGGGCTTTTACTTATTATACAGTCTGATTTTTACATCATCAAATATAATTGACTAGCAATATTTTTATCTTTTAATCTATGATTGTAAAATTTATTAGTTTCTCAATTTTTGATATAATTTGTATTTTGTATTACTAATAAAATGCACACACCTCTTTCTGATAATGTAATTTTTAGGATAAGAGTAATCAGTTATTTCAGAATGATATGTTGTCTATATTCTTTGACAAATCATGATTCTAATTAGCATTGTCTCCACCATATTAACTATTCCAATTTTACTTTATTGTTATATTTGAAATTAAAATAGTCACTAAAATATTAATTTAGTTTACTTTTGAAAATGAAATTCTGTTTTCATGTAATCAATAAGGCCCAACTCAATAAGCATAAAATACCACCTGTCCTCTTTTTCCTGCTTCTCACAAATGCCTGAGTAAATATACCTACCATCTATCAACAATAGGATATACCTGGCTTTTATTTCTGGCCAATTAAATGTACCATCTCAAAACAGATTAAAATACAAATGTAATCCTGAAAATATAAAGGTCATATAAAAACATAAAAAATATTTCACTTTATATTGGGTAAAGACAGCTTATTCCAAGAGCATATGTTGTGAAAGCAAATCATATGTGATGGCAGCAATCAAACAAGACTGCATGGTAAACAGAAGTATCAATAGAGAAGAAAACAAAAACACTGCAAAGGGGAAATTATTTACACATGAAATAAAGATTTCAAACTGCCAAGAATACAACTGGAGCCATGGGTTTCTCTATGTGTACTCATTGGTTGGTGTTTTAGTCCCTGGGAACACTGGAGGATTTCTTTAGTTAACAATGATGTTCTTCCCATGGTGTTGCAAATCCTTTCAGTTCCTTCAGTTTTTTCTCTTGCTCCTTCACTGGGGTCCCCATGTTCAGTCTGATTGTTATCTGCAAGCATCCTCAACTGTATCAGTATAGCTCTCTCAGAGCCTATGAGAAGGCCCCAGTTCCTAAACCTTTTAAACAGTACCATCAGTTTGGGACCAAGTGATTAATACTGGAGCCTATGCAGGACATTATCATTCAAAGCATTGCATTAATTCTAATACCAAAAATTCTCACTTCACAATAAATTCCCATAGTAAACAGTATGGTGGTTATTCAAAAAATATAAATTATACTATTGTAAAATTCTGAATCCTTATTCCTTATTATACATTCAAATTTAATTAAATCAATATGATAAAGGGATATCTGCATTCTCTTTTTTTATTGCAACCTAGAAGATTATAAAATGCTAAAATGGTAAAATAAATGTGGAATATGTACAGAATAGAATACTGTCTAGATATAATGAATTAATTAAATCATATCATTTGCAACATGTACTTTGGGACCACTGTATTTAGGGAACTAAGACACACATCTAATTAAGTTGATCTTATAAAATTTGGAATAGAATGATTATGATTAAACATTCAAGATACAGGGTAATGAGAATGCTGAAAGGGGTTAGCAAAGGTAATTACAATTCAGCACTTCAGAAGTAGAACATCAATGAGTACCACTTCACAATGTGTGGTTATAGGCAATAATACTGCATTTTACATTTTTAGTATAAAGGGAATATTTTTAATCTAACGGTAGAGAAAGTGAGAAAGTGCCTTGGACACATGGGCACAGGGGAAATTTTCAGGAACAGAACACCAATGGCTTATGCTCTAATATCAACAATTGACAAATGGGACCTCACAAAATTGCAAAACTTCTGTAAGGCAAAAGACACAGTTAATAGGACAAAATGACAACCAACAGATTGGAAAAAGATCTTTACCAACCCGAAACTTGATAGAGTATTAATATCCAATATATTCAAGGAACTCAAGAAGGTAGACTTCACAGAATCAAATAGTACTATTAAATATAGGGTACAGACCTAAACAAAAAAATTCTCAACTGAGGAGTACAAAATGGCTGAGAAGCACCTAAAGAAATGCTTAACATCCCTAATCATCAGGGAAATTCCAATCAAAACATCTCTGAGTTTCTACCTCATACTAGTCAGGATGGCTAAGAAAAAAATCTCAGATAACAGCAGATGCTGGTAAAAAGTAGGAGGAAGTCGAGCATTATTATATTGATGGTGGGACTGCAAGTTGGTAAAACCACTTTGGAAATCAATCTGGCAGTTCCTGAGAAAACTGGAAATATTTTTACCCGAAGACCCAGCTATACCATTCTTGTAGATACACCCAAAAGATGCTCCAACATATAACAAGGACATATGCTCCACTGTGTTTAAAGCAGCCTTATTTATTATAACAGAAGCTGGAAAATAAGCCAGATGTCACCCAACAGAAGAATGGATACAGAAAGTGTGGTATACTTACTTAATGGAGTACTACTCAGCTATTAAAAATAATCACTACTTGAAATTCCTAGGAACTAAAAAATATCATTCTGAGGGAGGTAACCATGACAAAAAAGAACACACCTGGCATGCACTCAGTGATAAGTGGATATTAGCCCAAATTCTCACAATATTCATGATTCAACCTATATACCATATTGAACATGGAAGGAAGAACAGGTTGTGGATTCTTCAGTCCTTCATTCAGGTGGGAACATGATTATTGCAAGAGGACGAGGAAAGGGGGTCCTGGAATATAGAGAGGAGGCTGCAGAAATAAGGAGGCCAGTATTAGGTACTGGAGAGAACAGGAGATATCACGATTCAGAGGACTGTAGAGAAGATCAGGAAATTGAAAAACAAAATGTAGCTGTTGAGTGAGTGGTGAGGAACTGGAGATAGCCACTGGAGGATGCCAGACACCACAAAAATAAGTGGCTTACAGGACTTGTCGGGAGTGATTTTAGTAGAGAAGGGGAAATAGAACCCTTAAAGACCACTTCTAGTAGGTAGGCATGACCAAACACCCATCTCAAAGTTTTTAACCCAGAAATGTTCCTGTTCAAAGAAAGAACAGGGACAAAAATGAAGCAGAGACTAGGAAGGATATCCTGGGAAAGCCTCACATGGAGGTCCATTCTGTTTGCAGACACCAAATTCAACAGTTTCCCTTTCTAAGAAGCACTTGCTGGCAGGAACCTGGTGTGGATTCTCTTTGGGAGGTTCAGCAAGCAACTGACCAGTGAAGATGTGGATGCTTGGAACCAACCAACATGATCTCAGATGCATAGGTAACAGAGGATGACCTTGCCTGAATTCAAGGATAGTGGAGGCCCTTGATCCTAAGGAAATTTGATACCCCAGCATAGGAGAATGCTGGAGTGGTAGGGTAGGAAAGGTCAGTGGGGGAGCACTCTCATAGAGACAAAAGGGAAAGAGGAGAGAGTGGTTGTGAGAGGAAAGGCTTGTAGAGGGGTAACCAGGAAGTGGGATATCATTTGGAATTAAAATGAATGAAATGACTAATAAAAAGTAAATAAAAATGTTAAATTATATACTAAGAAAAAATGAGTTAACGTTCCCCCCAGGAAGAAAAAAAATGTATTGAAAGAGATAAATATATTTAACCTGATTTAAACATCCTTCAATATATCCAGGAGAACAACATGCTACACTATTAATACATACAACTTTAATGATTTTACACATCAGTTAAAAAATAGCAATATAAATTCACAAAAATGTGGAACTGTGTGATAAAATCTACTTTGACATTCTTTTCCCAGTAGAATGTTAAACTCAAATATGTTGTGCTTATGTCTGAGTAATTTCCCCACAGATACCACTTGTATCAGTTATTACTTTTGTTACTTTTAAACTTTGCATGTTTAAATAATTTTCTGGTTTGTTGCACCAATAGCTTGTACACTGTAATATATCATAATAAAATTCTTCTTAGGAGATTTGGCTGCCTATATTCTGTTATACTTTTGTTTGGTGAAAGAAGAAACAAACTTGTTTGGGGCCAATGTTTGCAAGAAAAATATGTAATTTTTTTTTCGGTATCCCTAACAACATGATAGAAATAAAACTTACATGTTCTATTTCAAAGGAAATTACTAAAGGGGAGCTTCTTTTGTCCTTATTTCACAGGTAAATTTCAGAATTGTTTACATTTTCAGAACTCTGCTGGCTACACAAAGCTGGGTAATATTTTCAGTCTTGTAATGTTAAGTTCCTGATTGGTAATGAGGAAACTATGTCTATATCTTACAATCTTACAGATTATCTCATGTATGAAATGTCTATTTGCATAGTTAAATTGGGTAATTAGATATTTTAAATGTTCCATAAGCTCCCCAATTAGAGTCCAAATATTCAAATACTTGAGCCTAAGTGGTAAACTCTCATTCAAAACACAATCAGGAGTGACTTAGTAGTTTTTACTCTCTCTATATAAGAAGGCACCACAGCCAAGGTGACTCTCAAGAAAGAAAGCATTTAATTGGTGAATTGCTTACAGTTTCAGAAGTTTAGCCCATTATCATCTTGGTGCAGATGTTAGTGGGAAGCAGGTACTGGAGCAATAGCTGAAAAGTAACATGATGATGCATAGTCAACAGGAAAGTAAGCAGACTTGGCCTGGAATAGACTTTTGAAACAAAGTATACCTCCAGTGACAGACTTCCTCCAATAAAGCTTATCTTCCTAATCTTTCTAGTCCTTTTAAAGATTTCCAATCCTTGGTGACTAGGCTTTCAAATAAGGATCCTATTGGGGTCATTCTTTTAATTTTAATTCTATTTTTATTAAATTTATTTATTTGTATTCTTTAATGCCTTTTTAACAGTCAAGACTTCACACCCCCCAACCTAGTCTGCTCCCCTGCCTTGACTGTTTTCCACCCAATGACTCCTTCTACCCCCTTCTCTAAGAGGATGTACCCACACCCCATCCCCAACCCCACCATACCTCCCCAACTCTCTGGGGCCTCCAGACTCTCCAAGGTTAGGTGCATCTTTTCTCAGACCAGACCCTGCAGTCCTCTGCTGTATGTGTCAGGTGTCTCATATCAGCTGGTATAGGCTGCCTAGTTGGTGGCTCAGTGTCTGAAATCTCAGGGTTCAGGTTACTTGTGACTGCTGGTCTTTCTATGGGGTAACTATCCTCTTCAGCTTCTTCCAGCTTTCCCCTAATTGAAGCACAGAGGTCCCCAGCTTCACTCTATTTCTTGGGTGTTAGGATCTGGATCTGACTCTTTCAGTTGTTTGATGGGCCTTTCAGAGAGCTCATTCTTATTCAAAGAGTAAGATCTTTGTCATCCCACACTGGATCTCTCCGTGGCAGACATAATCTTTAAGTTGAAATGCAAGGAATGTGCCTATTGTCTTGAACCTCCACATGTGAAATGTACTCTTATACAATGCTAGGTGTCTTGGGGTTTGGGAAAGAAAAATTCATGAGCAACTATTTTCTGGTTCTTTCAGTGTTGCTTTATATCTTAATGTACTAAAAGTCTAGTTCATATTCTCTACCCTAAAGTCATTAGTTTGGTGCTTGTAATTTTGTAGAAGAATAGCTATTAAATTTGATGTATCTAATGACATTTCCCTTCATCCCTTAAAATATTATGTTTGTGTATGTGTGTGTGTGTGTGTGAATATTCTATGTGCATAGGATTCTGTCTTTATTATTTTTGTTACTATAATAAAATACCCTCTATATGTAGTTTGAAATTCATACATTGTAATAACAATGAGAACAAACTTCATTTTCATTTTTTAAAATATATTTTTATTTCATATGTATGTGATTTTTCCTGCTTCTAGGTATATGTGTTTTGTGCATCCTAGAAGCATGTATTGGATCTTTTAAAGCTGGAGATACAGATGGTTGTGAGGCAACACAGGTATAGTGCTAACCAACCTTGTGTCTTTCACAAGAGCTGTAAATGCTCTTAACAACTAACCCATCTCTCCATTCAAGGTTTATTTTTAATTTTCATTGATTATGAGTAACTTATTTTAAGTTATAAGATTTGAGACGTGTATTGAAGATTCTCTTTATTTCTGCCACACCTGTGTTTAGAGTGTGGATGTATTTCTGTCTGTTAATATGTTTGTCAGTGTCTGTGTATGCATGTATCTGTTTTGTTGTTTATATTGACTAATTATGATAGGCTATTTTTGTGCCACCTATAATAGGCCCCAAATCACTGTATAGACCAGATTTCTGGTGACTACCTATCAAGCACTGGGCATACAGGTAGTTATCACCATGCTTGACAATAAAGATTCTCAAAAACAAACAAACAAAAATTAAAGAACAAACAAGAACATTATTTGGTTCACTAAAACTTCTGACCAAATTTTATAGACCTGAACTGAGCTTCCTCATTTGGCATTTGTTCTTTAACTTTAAAACTTACTGGTTTATCAGTAATGAACTAGTTGACTCTTTGCTCAAATTATGTCTCATACTTGCTGTCCTATGAGTCATTCAGTGACACAAATGAATAGACGTCAGTTATTTCAATAAATCATTATTCCCTACAGATGGTATTTACGCAGCATCTGTGAAGCCAACTAGAGATGGATCTGTTCAGGGGGTGGTGAAAAATAAACAGTGTTATAAATTAATTGAGCTTCCTTCGTTCCAGTCATGAGTAAGCTTTCTTTGCCTGGAGATCAAGCATTGCATCATTAAATGTGCTGGCAGGACTTTTTGTAGACTTTTCACAGGAGGGAATTTTTAGCTTTTCTTCTGTTTCAAGCAAACAGATAGGAGTATTAAGTCCTTTTTCCAAAACTCCCACAATTTCCTGTATGATCTTCTTAGACTCTCTCAACAACTTTGATCTTCTTTTTTTTTTTTTCCATTTGATGAATAACTAGTTCTTAGTAACAACAACCTTGCTGTTTTATTTTTGCATGTGTGTGTGTGTGTGTGTGTGTGTGTGTGTGTGCGCCTAACTTTCTATACTTTGAGACCCAAATTATTTGTTTGTATTTGTTTCCTCTTTCATGTCTAATCACTCCATTCTTTTTTGTTCTATTATATATATATATATATTAATATATATATGTTTATATATATAACTCCACCAATTTTAGAAGCAGATATTGAGCATTGTTTCCCTCATTGTTCTTTACCACTGATTGTATTTTTTCATTTATTTTCTCTCTTCCTTCTTCAAACATATCACAAGGTTACCTTATGCATGATTATCAATTTTAACTTGGTTATGTTTATGTTGTGAGTATAAAAGTTTTGCTTGCATGTATACCTTTGATCCTATGAATGCAGTATCTTTGGAAGCCATATAAGAGAATTAAATTATCTGGAACTGGAGCTGAAATGATTTGTATGGCACCATGTGGGTATGAGGAATCAAACCAAGAACAGTAAGTGGCCTTACCTATTGAGCCATGTCTCCATACCTGGTTATTTAACTTTTCCATGTTATATTCATCCAATGAAATAAGAGTTCAGCTTTTTATATACATTATTAAACTTTTGCCTCAAAATTAAGGTGAAATAGCTTCAACACGTGTGAACCATTTTTAAGTACGGAACGTAATTTCTAAGTGGACTACTCATTTTGATAATTTTCCACTTGCTCATATATCTTCGTTGTCTTCCAAGGCCCTTCTGTTTCTCACCCTTTGTCAAAATAATCATAGTCTGACTCTTTATGCACTTTTAAAATATCACTCTTTTTTTTCCACCACTACTATTATCCACACATAGTGTTACCTGGTTTAAATTAAACCCCTTGGAAATGGTGACTGTTGACTCTATTGGAAGTTATTGTAGTTTTCTTTCTATTAGACTCAAGTTAGCAGAGAAATAGTTTTGCTTGGCTTACACTTCTAGGACTCAAGTCATCATTGAAGGATGTCCAGGCAAGAGCTCAAGGCAAGAACCTGGAGGAACTAAGCATGAAAAAAAGTTGTTTTTTAGTTTGTTCTGTGATTTACTCACTATAGTCCATATCCATCACATGGCCATCTGCTTAGAGATAGTGTCATTTACATGAATAATCAATTAATGTAATCTCTCATGCTCACAAGAAAATTAATCAAAAATAATTATTCATCAAGACTATCTTTTCATGTGATTCTAGGCTATGTCATATTGGCTTTTAGTACTATTACAGAAATGAACTCATCTCCTGAAACATGTCTGCTCTTAGAAGATCTTAATATACATTTCCATTACCTGCTAACTTTCTGATGCTGATATTTAAATTTAAAGATGAGAAAATTCAAATTCTTATGATATATGAAAATATTCAAATGCATACAAGTGGTCTTTTCAATTCATGATTTTTATTGTATTTATAAGTATTAGTGTGGCCTCACTCCAGTCAGATTGGCCAAGATCCAAAACTCAGATGACAGCAGATGCTGGCGAGGCTGCGGAGAAAGAGGAACACTTCTCCACTGTTGGTGGGGTTGCAAGCTAATACAACCACTCTGGAAATCTGTCTGGCGATACCTCAGAAAATTGGATATAGTACTACCTGAAGACCCAGCTATTCCACTTCTGGGCATATACCCCAGAGACACTTTAATACACAACAAAGATATATGCACCACAATGTTCATAGCGGCTCTATTTATAATAGCCAGAAGCTGGAAGGAACCCAGATGTCCTTCAGAAGACGAATGGATACAAAAATTGTGGTACATATACACAATGGAATACTACTCAGCCACCAGAAACAATGACTTAACCAAATTCTTAAGAAAATGGCTGCATCTAGAGAAGATCATCCTGAGTGAGATAACCCAGTCACAAAAGAACAGACATAATATGCAGTCACTGATAGTGGGATGCTAACCCCAGAGGCTTGCACTCCCCCAGAAACAACTCACAGACTGTATGAAGTCCAAGAAATAAAAAAAAACAAAAACTATACATATATTCACAAAACAAGAAGACTTTGACTATTTCCATGTTGCGTTTTGTTTTGCATGTACTTTACGCTTATTGCAACTAGTACGTTTTCAATGCATACTGTCAAGCCCTTGAAAAAAATCAAGTACCGACTAAAAAACATATTCACATGGTTTTATGTAAAATTTATTTTAATGTCTGAAAAAACAGTACTGACAAAAATGTATAATTTTAAGCAAAAAAATGTTTAAAATCTTTACATCTATCTTTGTTTTGAAAAATAAAATCGTTTAAAAAAAAAAAAAAAAAAAAAAAAAAAAAAAAAAAAAAAACAAATGTATGTGCTTGTAAGCAGCATTTTTCTTCTCATTTATTTCTGTATATACTTAGCCTTAAGCATTTTGATTTTTTTGAGATTATATTTTAATAAAACAAAGTGCTATAAAACAAAAAAAATAAATAAAATAATCTGTTTTGTGAAATTTCGTTGTATTAATAAAATACATTTGAAAATTTTAATACTTGTTCACAAAATATTTATAGATACAAGTGATTTAGGCTTCTAAATATTTTTATTGCTGTTTTTACAATATTAAGGATAAGAACATAGGCACTCACACATACTGAGTTATCTAACCCTAAGCTATAGTGCTGTGTTGTAATGTTTTGATTACTTGTTTATTTTGTTAGTTTGTTTATTGAAAATAGGGTCTCCTCCATATAATACATCCTGACCACAGTTTTCCCTCCGTCCACTTTTATTAGATTTCTAACACCTTTTCTCCACCTCAGCATGCACTTCTTTCTCCATTCAGCAAAGAGCCAAGAGACAACAACCAAACATAACAAAATAAGATACAATATGACAAGGCAAATAGACCTCAACAAGAGGAAAGCAGTGCCAAAAGAGGGAACAGAGTCAGAAATATGCCTGCTCCCAGTTTTAGCAGTCCTACCAAGCTAAGATCCATCAACATCCACCCTGAGGACCTGGTGCAGGTCCATGCAGAACCCATGCTTGCTGCTTTAGTATCTGTGAGCTGATATGAGCCTAGATGATTTAATATCCCATGTTCTCTTAGTATCCCCCATAACCTCTGGCTACAATTTTTCTTTCTCCTCTTCTGCTGGATTTTCTGTGTTCTCTTGGGAGAGGCCCAATGGAGACCTGCAATTTAAACTTTCTGTATATAATGTTTATGAGTTCTTAATTCATCTTCTCAAATAGTCCATGTGTTCTTTGTTTATATATTCAGAAATGTGTTAAATAGATTTGAAACTATTTAAGCCTTTATGAATTTCTAGTTAAATGCCTTAATCTTAATGAATTTTTGTCAATGGAAGGGAAAAGAAGATTCAAGGTTCACAGTTTTGTTCTGTTTTATTTCCCTTTATGGTAGTGTTCCATTTGCATTTCTGGTCTTTTATAAAGTGAAATTTTGCAAGTTATGTCCTTTTAGTTTCTATATCTTGCACAAAACAAATACTTATGGATAAAAAAGACATTATACCTTCGATTTATCCTTGCTTCCAATTTTTATTTTCATAGATAATCATTTCATGTATAACACTGTAAAAAGTGTAAGGATGGGCATTTCAATAATGTTCAGATGATAAACTTCAACCTCATTTGTTATCTAACAAAAACGTTGATAAAATCATCAGTTTCAGGAGTAGAAGAATGACTCAGTGATAACTGTTAATTCAGAAGTCCTGATTTCAATTCCTATCCACCTCGTGGTGAGTAATAACTATATGTAACTCTAGTAGCAGAGAATCAAATGTCCTCTTCTGGCCTTCATCAGCACTACATGCATATGGTGCACAGATGTACACAAGGCAAAATATCTTTGAATAGAAAATGAAGACCAATAAATCTCTTTTAAAAACTCTGATTATTACACATATGTATTCAAATGGAGTTTTCATATGAAACACCAAAGACAAGATGTAGAGAATAAGAAGCTGTCATGAATAACTGCAAGGAAGGTAAACGAAACTATTTTAAATAAATCAGCTGTACATTTTAAAGATAATGCTTAGGGGATAAAAATCTTTCTACTCATACAGTCTGTACATTATACTTTGGGTTTCCCTAGCTTTTGGGCTAATATACACTTATCAGTGAGTGTATAATATATGTGTTCTTCTGTATCTGGCTTACCAAACTAAGGATGATATTTTCTAGTTCCATCCAATTGCCTAAGAATTTCATGAAGTCTCTCTTTATATTAGCTAATTAGTACTTCACTGAGTAAATGCACCATATTTTCTGTGTCTATTCCTCTGTTAATGAAAACTGGGTTCTCCTAGCTTCTGGGTATTATAAATAAGGCTACTATGAACATAGTGCAGCATGTATCCAAAATGTGGATATTTCAGCTCGTCTTAGAAAGGGGAACAAAATATTCTCAGGAGGAAATACAGGGACAAAGGGTGGAACAGAGACTGAAGGAAAAGCCATCTAGACTGTACACTTGGGGATCTATCTTATATACAGCTGCCAAGCCTAGTCACTATTGCTTATGTCAAGAAGTACTTGCTGACAGGAGTCTGTTATGAATGTCTCCTAAGAGGCTCTGCCAAAGCCTTTCTGATACAGATTAGAATTCTTGCAGCTAACCATCAGACTGAGCAAGGGGACCCCAATAGAGGAGTTATAGAAAGGACTGAAGAAACTGAAGGAGTTTGCAACCTTATAGGAAGAACAACAATATTAACCAGCTAGAACCCATAGAGTTCCCAGGGACTTAACTACCAATCAAAGAGTACACATGGAGGGGGGTCATGGCTCCAGCTGCATTTGTAGCAGAGGATGGCATTGTCTGACATCAATAAGAAAAGAAGACCTTGGTCCTCATTTCCCCCAGAGTTTAGGAATGTCAGGGTGATGATGTGGGAATTTGTGGGTGGGAGAGGGAACATCCTCATAGAGCAGAGGGAGGAAGATAGGAGAGTGGGAAACTGGGAAAGTGATAACATTTGAAATGCAACTAACTAAACTATCCAATTAAAAAGAGACAAAAATCATTCTACTCATTTGGAATATCAGATTTCAGGTCCTAAGACACATAACATATGACTCAAATATATACCTATTTCTCCAACTCCAGGGCATATAGACAAGGCATATGGACATTAGAACTCTCCTGCTCTGAACAATTACCTCCATATATGTGAGTTTATAGAGACATAAACATATAAATTAAAATAATTTCTAAAAGCATCTCTATAGTTCTTATACAGTAAATCACAAACTTGTTATATGTAACCCTTTTCTAGATATTTCCAAATGGAATTAAAGCTCCCACTAACAAAAATTCTCTGAGAGAATGCTTATAACTGCCTCAACCATAGCATTCAATTGGACTAAAGATAAGCATTTATAAAATAAACTGTGGTACATTTACACAATTGAGTACTACTCAGCTATCAGAAACAATGACTTTATAAAATTCCTAAGAAAATGGATACATCTAGAGAATATCATCCTGAGTGAGATAACCCAGTCACAAAAGAACAGACATAATATGCAGTCACTGATAATTCGATACTAACCCCAGAAAGCTCTGAACAACCCAGAAACAACTCACAGGCTATACGAAGCTCAAGAAAATCACAGGCCAATAAATGAAAGCCTCAGTTCTTCTTAGGAAAAAATAAATGTATAGCACCCTCTCTGTGTGGTATACCTGGACCTTAAATCATTAATAATCCAAGAGCTAAGATTATAGCCTTGTGGCAATTTTGGGTATTTACAGATCATTTTGCTCAATCTATACTCACCAAGAAATCAGTATATGTATCCCTCTCTTTTTAAAAATAAAGTTGTAAGAAAAAAAAAAGTAGTACATACTACTCAGAAATTAAAAGAAGTTTTTCCAGTATGTTCATAGTAGAATTATTTATTATACCCAGAAGCTGGAAACAACCCAGATGTCCCTCAACAGAAGAATAAATGAAGAAAATGTGGTGTATTTATACAATGGAATACTATTCAGCTATTAAAAACAAGGACTTAATAAAATTCTCAGGCAAATGGATGGAACTAGAACATATCTTCCTGAGTGAGGTATCTTAGACACAAAAGAACACACATGGCATGTACTCACTGTTAACTGGATATTAGCCCAACGTTTAGAATACTCATGATAAAACTCACAGACCATATGAAGCTTAAGAAGAAGGAAGACCAAAGAGTGAATGCATCAATCTTACTTAGAAGGGGAGAAATACCATGGGAGTAGAGGGAGAGAGATACCTGAGACAGAGAGAGGAAGGGGAGGGAAAATGTGGCAGGATCAGGTATGGGAAGAAACAAAAGTACAGAAGGTCAAGATATTGTACAGAAGGAAAGCAAGAGGTTCTCAGGACCTAACAGGGATGACATTAGCTGAAATACACAACAAAATTAAGTAGAGTATTTAGAAGTCCTCTCCAGTTGATAGGCACAGCCCAAAGCTGAGGAATGGGGACACCCACCAATCTCAAAATATTTAACCCAGATTTGATCCATTTGAAAGAAATTACAGAGACAAAAATGGAGCAGAGGGTGAAGGGAAGGCCTTTCAGGGACCATCCCATCTAGTGATCTATTCTACCTGCAGACCCCAAACGCCAGACACTATTGCTGATGCCAAAAAATGTTTGTTAACTGGAGCTTAATAAAGCTGTCCCTTGAGACTCTTTGCCAGTACCTGACCAATACAGATGCAGATACTCACAGCTAGTTATCTAACTGAGTCAGGGTACCCCAATGGAAGAGTTAAGGGTATGACTGAAGAAGCTGAAGGGGATTGCAACCCTATAGACAGAAAAACAATATCAACTAACTTGACTTCTCAGAGCTCTAAAGGACTAAACCATCAACCAAAGGGTACATATGGAAAGACCCATGGCTCCGGCTACGTAAGTACTAAAAGATGATTGCCTTATCTGGCATCAATGTAGAGGGAGGCCCTTGGTCTTATGGAGGCTTGATACCCAAGAGTAAGGGAATGCTAGAGTGGTGAGGAGGGAATGGGGGAGGGTGGTTTGTGGAGCTAGGAAGCACACTGCAAAGAGCAAGGGGGATAGGATGGAGGGTTTATCGAGGGGAAACTGGGAAGGTGGGCAACATTTGAAATATAAATAAATAAAATAATTAATAAAAAGAAAATGTAGTCTGAATATTTTTAAAAGCATGAATTAATCTTACGTAGTCTCTCAAGATAAAATGATATCAAAAATTATAAGTTCTAATTTAATTTTTCCATTTTTATTTACACTCACACACACAGGAAAAGAGAGAGAGAGAGAGAGAGAGAGAGAGAGAGAGAGAGAGAGAGAGAGAGAGAGAGAGAGTAGAAAGGAAAATCTGCCTATAATGAGGATTAGCATGCTTTAGAGTTATTGTATTAACTATGCCATGATTCTTGTAATACCAGATGATAGACAGTGTTTATCACAATTGGGCTGAGGGTCAATTCAGTAAGAGTTATTGATTAGTTTGTGTGTGCTTGGGTTTTGATTAAGCAAGCAGTGCTAAATTGATGTCCTGTTGGTTCCTTTGTGATGAAAATTATATTAAATCTGAATAAATATCTGATAAAGGTTTAATGTTGAAGTGAACAAATAGGTTACAATGTTTGTACCAAACAGATTAATAATAATAATAATAATAATAATAATAATAATAATAATAATTATTATTATTATTATTATTATTATTATTATTATTATTATTATTATTATTAAAAACCCAAAATAGTATCTAGAGAAAAGGCAGAGTAGTTAAGTGTACTTGTTGGTCTTTCAGTGGTTCCAGGTTTTCTTTTTATTTTATTTATTATTATTTTGCATTCCCCTACACTGGTAAAGTGTGCCTTCACTGGCCTTTTCTCCCTCTGATACCAGACAATGCAATCTTCTGCTTCATATGCAATTGTAGCCATAGGTCTCTCCATGTGTGCTCAGTGGTTGGTGTTTTAGTCCATGGGAGTTGTGCATGATTTGTTTGGTTAACAATGTTCTTCCCATCTGATTACAAACTTTTAAGACCCTTCAGTCCTTTCTCTAGCTCCTTCATTGTGGTCCCTGTGTTTAGTTAGATAACCAGTTATCCTCAACCATGCTTGAGCAGCAAGCATCCTCATCTCTATCTATATAACTCTGGGAATGCCTCTGATAAGGCATCCATATCTGGTTCTTGCTAGTAAGCATTTCTTAGCATCAGAAATTGTGCTTGGGTTTGGTGGCATCATATGGGATAGATTCCCAGGTAAGGCAGTCTCTTTATTGACCTTTTCTTCAATCCCTGCAGATTTATTTTCAATACCCACATGTTTCAACTCCAGTTCCAAGGGATCAGATGAGTTCTTTCGCTACTGAGGAGATTCCATACACCTCCTGATACACAAACATGCATTCAGATAATACACTCATACAAAAAAAAATTAAAATGCAAACAAATTTAAAAATAAGCAAAACAATTTTAAATAATATTATAAAGCTATCAGATAATGAACATGGGACTTGGAAAAATTCATTATATATTCAAGTGAGAAATATTTGGTTACCTAACTTACTTTGCAATTGCACAATTATTATAAAATTTATTTTACTATTTTAAGATGTTAACTTAGTTTTCAATTAAAACTTCGGTCTTTTGTGTTACATATATAATTTTAGACATATCAATTTGTGTACAACTGTCTTTCTTCATTTTATTGGTTATTTTATTTATTTACATTTCAAAGGTTATCTCTTTTCCCAATTTCCCTTCCACAAGCTCCCTATTTCTCCCCCCCCTTCTGTTCCCCTATGAGGGTGCTCTTCCACCTGCACACCCTCTTTCTAATTAGACTTATACTTGAAAAAAGTCATGACATTGATCAATCAAACAGGCAGCATAGAGGAGCTGGTCCAAAGCTCCCAATACATTTATAGCAGAGTACTGCCTTGTCTGGCCTGAGAGAGAGAAGTGCCTAACCCTCAAGAGACCTGATGCCACAGGGACTAGGGAGGTCTGACACAGGAGGGGTGCATCCACTTGGAAACATTAAGAATGAGATGAGAGACTATGTGAGGTTGGACCAGAAGAGGGTGATGACTGGACTGTAAAAAAAAAATAATAATGATAATTTAAAAAAGTAAACTCATTTAGGTTTCTTACTTTTGTCCACTGGTCTGATGTTCATTTTACGATTCTGTGAGTGGAAGGCTGTAGTCATCTGAAGCCTATATAGGTTCATAAACTTAGACACGATATGGAGTATCAAATCAAAGGATTGTGGTAGTGATAAACAAAAGAAGAAAATAGGTACTCTGAATTTAAACATAAAAAACAATGGTAAATAAATATATAATGTTCTATCTCTTTCAAAAGTTTCTATGTCAGGATAATTAATATCTAAAATGGTTATAGTTACACTTGTGTATAAAATTTTAAAGATCATAATTCTGTGACTCTACTGGGACATGTTATATTGATGATAAATTCCTACATAAAATAATATTAAAGTTAAACACATGTAAAAGGCTCTGAATGGACATTTTGTTTATCAAAGTTTAACACATATAATAGACGCTAAATAGATTTTTCTTTATCAAACTTTTAATCAGTTCAGTTATTTGTTATTTATGTAGTTTGATTTATAATCTTTCTATTTTTTCTGTGGTTTGTGATTTAATAAAAAGTAGGTGATAAACAAGTCCTTCTGTACATACAAGAAATAAACTAATTATTTTCAGAATATACTATTTTACTTTTGTTTGTCAATATCATCTAATATAATAAATGCTCAGCAGCACATTATTTTTATTTTAAAATTAATAAATAATAAATTGGCATTAATTTCAAGTGATATATATATATATATATATATATATATATATATATATATATATAATTATGATTTATTCATGAATTCCCTAAGGGGTCACACATGTATTAGTCTATCTCAAGAAAAACAGATAAAATGCTTTCACTTTTCATATATTTTGCTATATGTTATACCCATTATAAAATGAGTATCTAATACATTTTATTTAAACACAGATATATTCATATATTTCTCTATTTATAGATAATCATTGCCTTATTTTAAATTTCCTATGTTCACAATATATAAGTAAATTGCTCTTATACTTAGCTATTTTTATAAAATATTGAGCTGAATATTTATGCCAATTATCAGTATAAAAATTTGGAAGTTGTAAAGTTGCTATTAATTGTATTATTAATATGTGCTTTAAAGAAAAATTCAGAGCTAATATTCATCATGTTAACTCTGTTCTATAAAGTCATTTATAATTTAGAATTGTTTTTTTTTTTTTTTTTTTTTTTTTTACAGGGACATTTAATTGGGACTGGCTTACAGGTTCAGAGGGTCAGTCCATTATCATCAAGGCAAGAGCTTGACAGCATCTAGAGAGGCATGGTGCAAGAGGAGATGTGAGTTCTACATTTTCATCTGAAGGCTGCTAGCAGAAGACTGGCTTCTAGGCAGCCAGGATGATGGTCTTTTTTTTTTAAACGACTTTATTTTACAAAACAAAGATAAATGTACAGATTTTAAACATTTTTGCTTAAAATTATACATTTTTGTCAGTGCTGTTTTTTCAGATAATAAAATAATTTTTACATAAAACTATGTGAATATATTTTTTAGTCAGTACTCGATTATTTCAAGGGCTTGACAGTATGAATTGAAAACCTAATAGTTACTATGAGCATAAAGTACATGCAAAACAAAACGCAACATGGAAATAGTCAAAGTCTTCTTGTTTTATAAATATTTTTTTTTTTTTGTTTTCTTTATTTCTTGGACTTCATACAGTCTGTGAGTTGTTTCTGGGGGAGTATAAGCCTCTGGGGTTAGCATCCCAATATCAGTGACTGCATATTATGTCTGTTCTTTTGTGACTGGGTTATCTCACTCAGGATGATATTCTCTAGATGCAGCCATTTTCTTAAGAATTTGGTTAAGTCATTGTTTCTGGTGGCTGAGTAGTATTCCATTGTGTATATGTACCACAATTTTTGTATCCATTCATCTTCTGAAGGACATCTGGGTTCTTTCCAGCTTCTGGCTATTATAAATAGAGCTGTTATGAACATTGTGGTGCATATATCTTTGTTGTGTATTAAAGTGTCTCTGGGGTATATGCCCAGAAGTGGAATAGCTGGGTCTTCAGATAGTATTATGTCCAATTTCTGAGGTATTGCCAGACTGATTTCCAGAGTGGTTGTATTAGTTTGCAACCCCACCAACAGTGGAGAAGTGTTCCTCTTTCTCTGCAGCCTCGCCAGCATCTGCTGTCATCTGATTTTTGGATCTTGGCCAAGCTGACTGGTGTGAGGTGGCATCTCAGGGTTGTTTTGATTTGCATTTCCCTGATGGCTAAGGATGTCGAGCACTTCCTCAGATGTTTCGTGGCCATTCAGTGTTCCTCAACTGAGAACGTTTGTTTAGCTCTGTACCCCATTTTTTAATAGGGTTATTTGATTCAATGGTGTCTAGCTTTTTGAGTTCCTTGTATACCTTGGATATTAGGCCTCTATCTGATATGGTGTTGGTAAAGATCTTTTCTTATTCTGTTGGTTGCCGTTTTGTTTTCTTGATGATGTCCTTAGCCTTACAGAAACTTTGCAATCTCATTAAGTCCCATTTGCTAATTTTGACCTTAGAGCTTGAGCCATTGGTGTTTTGTTCAAGAAATTTTCACCTGTGCCTATGTGTTCTAAGGTTTTCCCTACTTTCTCATCCAATAGTTTCAGTGTATCTGGTTTAATGTGGAGATCTTTGATCCACTTACACTTGAGCTTTGTACAAGGAGATAAGAAAGGGTCTATTTTCATTCTTTTGCATGCTGAGTGCCAGTTGGACCAGCACCATTTGTTGAATAGGCTGTCCTTTTTCCATTGAATGTTTACTGCTCCTTTGTCAAAAATCAGGTGACCATATATGTGAGGGCTCATTTCTGGATCTTCTATTCTATTCCATTGATCCCCATGCCCATTTCTGTACCAGTACCATGCAGTTTTCAGCACAATTGCCTTGTACTATAGCTTGAGGTCATGGATAGTGATTCCCGCAGATTTTTTTTTTTTTTTTTGTTGTTGTTGTTGAGGATGGATTTAGCTTTTCTAGGTCTTTTGTTATTCCAAATGAAATTGCACATTGATCTTTCCAGTTCCATGAAGAACTGGGTTGGAATTTTGATGGGAATTGCATTGAATCTGTAGATTGCTTTTGGTAGGATGGCCATTTTTAATATGTTCATCTTTCCAATCCATGAGCATGGGAGATCTTTCCATTTTCTGAGATCCTCCTCAATTTCTTTCTTTAGAGGTTTGAAGTTCTTGTCATACAGGTCCTTCACTTACTTAGTTAGAGTCACACCAAGGTATTTCATAGTTTTTGTTACGATTGTGAAGGGTACCTTTTTCCCTAATTTCTTTCTCCACATGTTTGTTCTTTGAGTATAGGAAGGCTACTGATATCTTCGAGTTAATTTTGTATCCAGCCACTTTGCTGAACTTGTTTATCAGCTGTAGAAGTTCTCCGGTGGAATTTTTAGGGTCAATCAAGTACACTATCATGTCATCGGCAAAGAGTGATGTTTTTATCTCTTCTGATATGTACCCCCTTGATATGCTTTTGCTGTCTAATTGCTCCAGCCAGGACTTCCAGTACTATGTTGAATAGGTAGGGGGAGAGTGGGCAGCCTTGTCGAGTCCCTGATTTTAGTGGGATCGCTTCAAGTTTCTCGCCATTAAGT
Organism: Micromys minutus; assembly: GCF_963924665.1. Taxonomy (NCBI): domain Eukaryota; kingdom Metazoa; phylum Chordata; class Mammalia; order Rodentia; family Muridae; genus Micromys; species Micromys minutus. The sequence continues at coordinate 61,837,078 of NC_137970.1, read as the reverse complement.
TTGATGTTGGCTGTTGGTTTGCTGTATATTGCTTTTATTATATTTAGGTATGGACCTTGGATTCCTGTTCTTTCCAGGACTTTTAACATGAAGGGGTGTTGGATTTTGTCAAATGCTTTCTCAGCATCTAGTGAGATGACCATGTGATTTTGATCTTTGAGTTTGTTTATATGGTGGATTACATTGATGGGTTTCCTTATATTAACCATTCCTGCATCCCAGGGATGAAGCCTACTTGGTCATGGTGAATGATCGTTTTAATGTGTTCTTGGATTCGGTTTGCAAGGATTTTGTTGAGTATTTTTGCATCAGTGTTTATACGTGAGATTGGTCTGAAGTACTCTTTCCTTGTAGGGTCTTTGTGTGGTTTAGGTAATAGGGTTATGGTAGCCTCAAAAAATGAGTTAGGTAGTATTCCATCTGATTCTATCTTTTGGAATAGTTTGGAGAGTATTGGTGTTATATCCCCAATAAATGTCTGATAAAATTATGCACTGAAACCTTCTGGACCTTGGCTTTTTTTGGTTGGGAGACTTTTGATGACTTCTTCTATTTCTTTATTTGTTATAAGGTAATTTAGATGATTTACTTGGTCCTGGTTTAACTTTGGGATCTTTTATCTGTCTAGGAATTCGTCTGTTTCCTCCAGATTTTCCAATTTTGTGGAGTATAAGTTTTGTAGTAGGATCTGAGGATTTCTTGAATTTCCTCAATTTCAGTTGTTATGTCCCCACTTTCCTTTCTGATGTTGTTAATTTGGATACTCTCTCTTTGCCCTCTAGATAGTCTTGCTAGGGGTTTATCAATCTTGTTGATTTTCTTAAAGAACCAAATCTTAGTATTGTTGATTTTTTTTCAATGGTTCTTTTTGATTCTATTTGGACTATTTCTGCCCTAATTTTGATTATTTCTTGCCATCTACTCTTTTTGGGTATATAGGCTTCCTTCTCTTCTAGGGCTTTTAGCTGTGCTGTCAGGTTGCTAATGTAAGCTCTCTCCAGTTTCTATTTGGAAGCACTTAGGGCTATGGGTTTTCCTCTCATTACTGCTTTCATTGCTTCCCATAGGTTTGTGTATGTTGTGTTTTCGTTTTCATTGAATTCTAGAAAATCCTTCATTCCTTTTCTTTTTTATTTCTTCTTTTACCCTGCTATCGTTTAACAGAGTGTTGTTTAGTTTCCGTGTGTATGTGTGCTTTTTGTTGTCTTTGTTGTTGTTAAAGACCAGCCGTAGACCATGGTGATCTGAGAGGATGCATGGGAGAATTTCAATCTTCTTATATCGATTGAGGCTCTCTCTGTGTCCAATTATGTGGTCAATTTTCGAGAAGGTGCCATGGGGTGCTGAGAAGAAGGTGTATTCTTTTACTTTAGGATAATATGTTCTGTATATATCTATTAATTCTACTTGGTTCAAAGTCTCTGCTAGTTTTGCAGTGTCCTTGTTCAGTTTCTGTTTCCATGATCTGTCCATTGGTGAGAGTGGGGTATTAAAGTCTCCCACTATTATTGTGTGGTGAAATGTATTTTTTGAGCTTTAGTAGGATTTCCTTAATAAATGTGGGTGCTTTTTTATTTGGAGCATATATGTTAAGGATTGAGAGTTTCTCCTGACCAGTTTCCCCGGTAATGAGTAAAAAGTGTCCTTCCTATTCTTTTTTGATAATTTTTGTTGGAAATTTACTTTACTCGATATTAGAATAGCCACTCCAGCTTGCTTCTTGGAGCTGTTTGTTTGGAAGTTTTTTTCCCACCCTTTAACTCTGAGATAGTGTCTGTCTTTGTCTCTGAGATGAGTTTCCTGTATGCAGCAAAAGGCTGGATTTTGTTTTTGTATTCAGTCTGATAGCCTATGCCTCTATATTGGGGAGTTGAGTCCATTTATGTAAATAGATATCAAGGAATAGTTGTTTCTGTTTCCTGCCATTATTGTTTTTGTGGGTTGAGTTGTGTCTGTGTCTTTTTCTTCTTTTAGTTTTCTTGTTTAGCAGTTTTCTTTTTTTTTTTTACTAGGCTGTATTATCCCTCATTGTATTGGGTTTTCCACCTATAATTCGTTGTAGTGCTGGGTTTGTGGTCAGATATTGTGTAAATTTTGATTTGTCTTGAAATATCTTCATCTCTCCATCGATGGTGATTGATAGTTTTGCTGGAAATAGCAGCTTGGGCTGGCACTTGTGTTCTCTTAGCGTGTGCATGATGTCTGTCCAGGCACTTCTAGCTTTCATAGTCTCTGTTGAGAAATCGGGTGTGAGTCTGATTGGCCTGCCTTTATATGTTACCTGACCTTTTTCCCTTACTGCTTTTAGTATTCTTTCTTTGCTTTGGGCACTTGATGTTTTTACTATTATGTGTCAGGAGGTATTTCTTTTCTGGTTCAACCTATTTGGAGTTCTGAAGGCTTCTTTTATGCTCGTGGTCATCTCATTCTTGAGGGTAGGGAAGTTTTCTTCTACTATTTTGTTGAAGATATTTACTGTGCCTCTTAGTTGATACTCCTCTCTCTCTTCTATCCCTATTATCCTTAGGTTCGGTCTTCTCATTGTGTCCTGGATTTCCTGGACATTTTGGGTTAGGAGCTTTTTGTTTTTTGCATCTTCTCTGGCTGTTTTGTCTATGTTTACAATGTTGTCTTCTGCCCCCGAGATTCTCTCTTCCATCTCTTGTAATCTATTGGAAATGCTTGCTTCTGTTATTCCTGATTTATTTTTTAGGTGTTCTACCTCTAGGGTTATCTCATTTTGTGTTTTTTTTTTTTTATTGTGTCAGTTTCCGTTTTAAATTCCCTCTTCCATTCCTTCAACTCTTTGATTCTGTTTTCCTCTAGTTCTTTGAGTTCTTTGAGTGTTTCTCTTGTTTCCTCTTTAAAAGCTTCTGAATCTTTCTGCTTTTCCTTCCGTTCTTGTTTAAGTATCTGTATCAGCATCTTGAGGTATGATTTCAGGTCTGTGTCTTCCTTTTCTGGAGTGTTTGGAATTCCGATATTTTCTGTTATGGGAGAGCTGGGTTTTGGTGTTGCCAGGTTGTCTTGGTTTCCTTGGGATATACTCTTTTGCTTTCCTCTTTCCATTTTGTTGTCAGTGATATGTTCTTGCCTTTCCCTTGTATCTGGTCTGTGTCCCTGGATCTCCACTGGTCCAAGTGGCAGATGGGTCGAGCCCTGTTCTATGCCTCAGAGTTGCCGGGTGGGAACAGAAATTCCAAAGTTCTATTCCTGGTTGCTGGATCAGACAGGGCGGGGCAGGGCAAGGCAGGCGGTGCACTTTCCGTGTGCACTCTGCAGAGATCTATCTGCTCCCTGGCAGCCCAGGTCTCCCACCCACCAGTTGCTCAGCCTCTACGAGCCGCCATTCTGGGTGGCAGATGGGCCAGGCTCCGTGCTGTGTCCTGAAGTCGCCTCTGGGTGGAAACAGAAGTTCCTAAGTTCTGTTCCAGGTCACTGGATTGGGCAGGACAGGGCAGTTCAAGGCAGGGGTTGCACTTTCCGTGTGCACTCCGCAGAGATCCCTCTGCTCCCTAGCAGCCTAGGTCTCCCACTCACCACTTGTTCAGCCTTTACGAGCTGCCGTTCCATGTGGCAGATGGTCCAGCCTCCGCTCTGTGTCCTGAAGTCGCCACCGGGTGGAAACAGAAGTTGGAAATTTCTGGTCCTGGTCGCTGGATTGGGCAGGGCAGGGCAAGGGGGTGCACTTTTTGTGTGCACACCGCAGAGATCTCTCTGCTCCCTGGCAGCCTAGGTCCCCCACCAAGCAGTTGCTCCTATAATTTAGAATTGTTATACTATGAGTTTATGCATTAGTCATGAATCTATATGATTAATTAAATCTAAATAGAATATATTTCAAAATCAATTTTTAGAATTTACATTTTCTGTAGGAAACTTTTTGAAGATTTATCTTAATTTTGAGTGTCTTTTTAATAACAAATACTCATGCTTACATCTTAAACATTCATGCATTTTGGTCCCGTATTCTTATTCACATTGACCAATATTATTTGTCCTTTTATTGTATCATGCTACAGAACCAAATTACTTTCTTGCTTTCCCTTAAGTATTCATATGTCTTTTATAGATGTGTAGTATTTTGTTTTTACTAAGATTTTTATGCTTCATAAAGCATTCATTTGACTATGTTTAACATCTTCTGGTAACCAACAATTTCCGAAATGTAGGCCAATATTAATCTACATAAACCTGTACATATTAAAAGCATATATAAACATAACTACCCAGAATATATGATGTGCCATGTGCTAATAAACCAATTAATTATGCTTCCCAGAAACAAATTTAAGTTTCAACTATACATTAAGCTTCTCATACAGGAAAGAAAAAAAAAAACAGCCCATAATTAAGAGTTTGAAGTTAGAAAAACAATGTCACCTTTGAAGACACACACCTGCACACACACACACACACACACACACACACACACACACACACACACACATAGATAAATAGATATTAGATCTTACATACTGAACACAAAAAATTAAAAGTAAGTCATGTAATTTTCTTAGTTGATATATAAATATATGGAGGAATAAAACTTCCAAATTAATTTGATTAAGTAGGGCTATCATTAACTCACAGCAGTATTTATTTCAAAAGAACTATGTAACTAGGCCAATAGATGAAGGCAGAATAATAGAACTTTATTAATGTTCTAAATTTCCTCATTTCTTTTATTTCCTAAAATTAATGTGTTGGGAGATTATTAATATGAAATAAGATAAGGGGAGAAAATTTAATATCAATTAGTGTTCTAATTAAATGTTACTTGGTGATTTTAGAAAATTTTGTTTTAATTAACCAGTCAAACACTCTGGGACATACTAATTATGAAAACAGCATTACTCTGAGCTCCTAGACACATGCTACCTATTAATTTTATCAGTATAAAATGACAAGCATTCATCTTACTAACATAGAAGGTGTAAAGTTCAATAACTCAAATGTATTTATTTACCCAAGCTGGATAGGTGCTTCAAAGTAAGAGTGATTATCAAGGACATAGCATGTGAGTTTAGATCTTATCCAAATGAAAACCTTCTATTTTATGGAAATTGCATCTACCCAGAATACTCATGGGAGGAAATACAGGAGCAGAGCCTGAAGAAAAGGCCATCCAGAGACTGCCCAACTTGATAATCCATCCCATATACAGCCATCAAACCCAGTCACTATTGCTGATGCCAAGAAGTGCTTGCTGACAGGAGCCTGATATAGATGTCTCCTGAGATTCTCTGCCAGAGCCATACTGATACAGATGAGATTGCTTGCACCTAACCATCAGATTATGCACAAGAACTCCAGTGGAGGAGTTAGAGAAAAGGACTGAAGGAACTAAGAAGTTTGTAACCCATAGGAAGAACAATAATATCAAACCAACCAAATCGCCCAGAATTCCCAGGGACTAAATCGCCAACCAAATGGTACCCATGGGAAAGACCCCTGACTCTAGCCACATTTGTAGCACAGGACGGCATTGTCTAGCATCAATTGGAGTAGAAGGATTGATCCTGTAAAGGCTCATTTCACAGTGCAAGGCAATGCCGGGGTGTTGAAGTGGGAGTGGGTGGTTGGAAGAGGAAGAATCCTAATAGAAACAGGGAGAAGGGAATTAGAGTGGGGGACACCAGGAAAAGGGATAACATTTGAAATGTAAATACATAAAATAATCAATAAAAAGGGAAAAATTGTCGCAGAGAATGTCTCAAAATAATATAATAGAAAATAAAACCCTAAATCACTTATCAAAATAAATGCCTCAGTACAGAAGTTGCTATAAAATATAGTACACTTTATATTAATCATCCTTACTAAGAGAGAAAAATGTATTCTTAGAAAGAGAATGATATTCTAGATAACTCATTTGTCTAGCTACAAAATATAAAAAGCAAAATTATATAAACATTCAATTATCATGATATTTAGTTTTACTTTTTCAACTCTATTGTGCATATTGTTATTTAATAAATTTAATGGTGCCATTTTAGTAGTTCTTTGAGTGTTAAGACAGTTATTATATCTGTATTTAATATTTTCATACAGTCAGAAGAATTTCATAAATGTATAGTCAACATTCATTCTTATCCTTAAGCAACAGTATTCTTTTGTTCTATGACTCTAACTTTTCTAGACATTTCATAAGAATATAATCCATTCATATAACTTCTAATATCTGAATTAACTTACCTAATACTTTTTGAAATTCTGTCAGCTACACCTACAACTATAAAAGATAAAGCTGGTAATCTAGTTGAGATTCCAGGTGCTGCTACTTGAAGCGGGCAGTATGTCGTTCTCCCTTCAGAATTTGCAAAATCAACACATACTTTTAGTTGCACCAGTATCAGATTTATCAAATGGTACAATGTACAATGTTCAGTATCAAGTAATATCACAATGACCTAACACACTTAAAAGTTCAAGTAGTAGATTAAAAAGAGGACCAACATCATCAAGAATAAAAAAGACTCCAAAGGCTAGCTTGCACCTGTTAAAAAAAAAGGTGGTGGGAGAGGGACCAATCTTGGGATAAAGAAGTAACAAATTTTTCATATACCAGGTTGTGGTAAACTCTATGGAAAACCTCATATTTCAGAGCACATTGGCACTGGAATTCTGGGTAGTGCCCCTGTAACTAGATGTTCTGTGGTAAAAGATTTACATAGAGTGATGGATTATCGAGGTACAGAAGTACACATGCAGGTGGGAAGAAATGTGTTGACCAGAATGTTCAAAATGCTTTATGAGAAGTGACCACCTTGCCAAGCATATTAAAATACATCAGAATAAAAAAGTCATTCACTCTAGGAGCACAATGCTAAAGTCTATGGAAGGTGGAAGGGATAATGCTTTGATTACTGCAGGAATAACAACACTTATTCTTGTAAATATTCAACAGGGTACTGTGTCAGGGAACTGACAATACTTCTGTCACCAGCAATCAAGGCATCCTTACCAACACTGAAATATCTTTACAACTTGTCACAGTTTCTGGAAATGAGACAATGGAGTAAATACTTATTCATTGTGGTTATTTTTATATAGTAGTGAGAAGAATATTGTTCCTTAGATATCATTTTATTGATGTGTAAAAAAATTTCAAATGAGATTAACTTGGTTACTGAAATGCCTTACTTTGTATGATATTCCATAGTATATTAAAAATGTGAAAAATTTACATGGGTTTTGTAGGTCCTTTTAAAATCTAGAAGAAATGTAATTTTACCAAGTTATATAAAAAGAAAATTGAATTTAACAATGCAAATAGTAGTCTAACCAAATGCATCAATCCTATGTGGTTTAGTATAAAAAAGAGAAACTCTTGTTATTTATCTATTGTGAGATTAAAAAAATGGTGGTGAAAGAAATCATGTTATAAATTTTTGTAATTTTCTTGATGATTGGAATATTTATTATGCATAACTGACAAATCAAGTTTCCAAGTAAATGTTACATCATGTTGGCTTTACTTAGCTTATCAATTTGTCATTTTGAAGCTAATTATTTTAATTAGGTTAACTGTACAATATTTTAAGCACTACTCTTGTAAGATTTTGAAAATTACATTTTAACACAATCCTTTAGGGATAGTCACCCTTTAACTCCTGTTGAAAAGCCAGCTTTAAGATATAATTTGCCAAAATAATGTCTTGTTAATATTCTATAAATAATGAAGTTGGGCATATAGCCTATATTTTTAAAAAGTTTAAAATGTGTAAATTTAAGCATTTGGGTGGTAAAATGTTCTAGTGAATTACACCTTTCCCTGCAGTTTGGAGGACCAAAAATTAATAACAAGGTGTATTGTGTCTTTTTGTTTAAATCCAATCTTGGTTCCAAAAAATATGTCTGTAAAAACCTTAAAGGCCATTGTTTTAAATTACCAATCAAATATAACATATACAAACATAACAAAATCACTTGAACAGTGATGGTGCTCCAACCATGTGGATATTAGTCATAGAAACTAGACACTATATTTTCTAAGTATGTTTTTATCTAGGGAGTCTGCACTTAAATACTACCCATTTTCCTTTTTTGCTTCTTCCCTTAAAATTTATGTGTATTCAATACATTTAATTGAGAAATGCATGCTTTTCATTATGTTGTGTTTTCTTTCTATTTTTTTAGTTATTGTTTATGTTTTCAATTAAAAATGAAATTCTTCTCTAATATAGAATATGTCAACATGTTGCTCCATTTTATTGATGAACATTTTTTTTTTAGTTAGATGAAGATCTCATTTGGGGTTCCATTCAAAGGCTAATAGTCTCGAGCTCTAATGGGAGGGAAGAGATGGAGAACTCTGGCCCTATTATATCTGACTACATTTCTATACATCCGCTCTCATCTGTTGCCAGAGGGAACCTCTCGGATGATGACTAGAAAAGGCAGGGATCTGTGATTATAGCATCATTTGTTGAATATGTATGTTTTTCAGTGTGCATTTCTTAATGTGTGTATTCTCTTTAAACCTTTTAGTTAGTTTGGATAAGACTGTGTATATCTTAATGATTTCCTCAAAGATTCAATGCTCTTATTTTATTAACTCTTTGTATTGTCCCTTGTTTCTAATTTATTGATTTTAGCAGTTAGCTTGATTATTTATCACTTTCTGATTCTCTTGGGTATGCTTACTTCTTTTTGTTCTAGGTTCCATGTGTGCTCTTAAGCAACTAGTATGACATTTCTCCATTTTTAAATGTAGGTTCTTAGTGCTATGAACATTTCTTTTATCATTGCTTCTATTGTGTGTCATATGTTTGAATATGTTACATATTCATTTTTATTATTTTTTATTGAATTTCAGAAAGCCTTTTCTTTATGTCTTGACCTAGATATTTTAAACTATATATTAAAGACTGGAAATGTGACTTCATAGCTGTTTTGATTACCTGAGATCTGTTAACAGCACCAACATCAGGATTGTCACAAATGCCTATAACACCATCTCCAGAGGATACAGTACCATCATAGAACATCTGCTGCTACTGCTCTTCATGAGGAAACTGGCAATAACAATGTCTCCTTGTCTAAATATTGACATAATTCAGATGAAGTGCTCTTATTATCTTTTAGTTAGTTTCATTTTGAAGTCCATTTTGTCATATATTAGGATAGTGACACCTGTTTGCTTTCTGGTTCCATTTGATTTGGGTATTTTTTCAGTGTTTTTCTTTAATGTGGTGATTATATCTAAAGTTCTGATGTGTTTCTTAGAGATAGAAGCCACACTGATTTTGTTTCTTAATCCATTCTACCAATCAATGTTTTTGATTGGATTATTAAAAACATTAACATGAAAGTTTTGTATCCTTGCATTGCTTTTTTGTTTTATGTTTCCCCCCTCTGTTATACTAATAAATACATAAATATATTTAACAGAAAAAGACTTTATATTTTTGATTGATCAGTGGAAATAGAGACTGTTATAGAAATGTACAAGTTGATTCTTAAAATATGCTATTATTTGATATAGCAAAGATTTTTGTTACTCCTTGATAATATCTTTTAAAGTATCTTTATATTTTGGTATTAGCAAAAGATCTTGATTTTTTTTCATGGAAACTTTGCTAGTTTCAGAGTTAGTATAGTTTTAATAATCACTTGGCATTTTTTTCTTACTTATTTCAAGCAAGTTTAGAATTGAATAAGTCAAATTATGTTTGCATTGCTGTCATATACCAAGAATAAAGTGCAGAGACTTGACCCTTGAAATGCATGAGGGCATAATATTTGAACAGTACATTCTGGCAACCACAATTAAGCAAGGGAAATAAGCCTGTTGGTGAAGATGTTGAGTATGCTGTTGTGAGAAAAAGGATGAGAAAAATATGCCGCTTGTGGTCAAATTGTGAAAGACTTTTAAAGTAAAGAATGGCAATTCATATGCAACAGTTTTATAAAATCCAAGAGAGGAGTATGAGAGTGAATTTTGAAGAAAAGATGGATTTACTTTTTCATGAGAATATGTTTTTTAAAACTGTTGCCATCCCAAGATTACAAAGGATGCCTTATGTGACAGTAACATCCACGGTATTCAAATTTTGGGTTAAATTCAGATTATCAATTATCTGATATATTCTTATAAGGACAGAGCTTTTAGAAATGTTAATTTTTAAATTAACCCAAGGTTCATTCTTGGGTTAAGATAATCTGATGATGATAAAAAAAAGAAAGAAAAACCCGTTACATGTGGCCTGTGGAGATGGCTCCTTAAGAATACTTTCTATGTGAGCATGAAGATTTCTGTTCAGATTCCCAGCATCCATATAATATTGCTGAGCATGCCCACATGCTCAATTAATACCTGTAGTAAGATATCTACTTAGGTAGAGCAGACAGGAGATCATTGTAAATTAGAGAACAGCCAGCATAGCCAAATACACTTGAAGTCCAATCTTGAAGAACATATCTCATGGTTGAGAAGAGATCACCCATACCTAATGTCTTCCTCTGGCCTCTGCATTGAGGTCAAACCCACACATGAGTCACGTGAGTGTGTGTGTGTGTGTGTGTGTGTGTGTGTGTGTGTGTGTGTGTGTGATCTTGCTAACACACATACACACAGTATTATTTGGTGCAATAACTTTAACATAAAATGAACTATTTCAAATGGTACATTTTGTGATATATTTCTGAATAATTTTTTTTTCTGTGACAGCAAATGAACTATTATGAAATAAACATTTCTTTACTTTTTTTTTATTCCATGGCAGGCAGAGCAAGCGATTTAAGGCTTTAAAGAAAATAAGTGATATTTCTCAGGGGATTATTTTTTGGATCAGAACATGGCCAATTTGATGAATTTTTTGTCCCAGCTGAGAAGAATAATTGAAAAATCATGGTTTAAAAACACATACAAATCATTATTCTTTTCGAATCTCCTTTTTATTCTTAAAGCTTGAATTTTCATCTCTCAATTAAAGATTAAGAAATTTAATATATAGAGGATTACAGATCATTCATTTTTAACAACAGGACATAATTACAAAAGTATAAATTTCCCACCATGCACAGCAGGAGAAAAGTATTATTTTCATAGAATTGTCTTCCTCATTACTCACATCCTCATTGCACATTGCTTGTTTCCACAAAGCACAAGGTAGTTGTGCCTACTGAATGGAAAAATGCATGTAGTAAAAATGGCAGGAGATCAATGCTTACAATTTAGGTGTCTTTAAACAATTTGCAGCAAAAGTATATTTATAAGTATTTCTTAAATAACTTCAAAGTTCTACTTCAACAAAATACATTTGAATCAAATGGTCAGTTTAACAGAATAATAAATTGGAACATTCTCTGGGAAAATAATTTCAATACAGTAAATAAGATTTAATTTTAGCTAATTAATAGATCACTTTATATCCATAGAAATTAAAAGATACAAAGAAACATAAGTGGTATAAAACATTTATATATTCAGTATAACTTTAGGGCTTCTCTTCATAGATTTGATATTTTTCAGTTTTGTACTTCTTAAACATTACAGTGGCTACTAATTTAATCAATTATTCAAGTAAATTGACCCTGTAATCTTTGGAGAATTGATAGGGGAATTATTGTTCATAATATACTGTTTTCAAGATGAAAATTTCAAAATTAAGTGGGATGTTTTAAATATGTCGAGGCCATGATATGCTGATAAATAATGACTTTTATATCAAGTGATTTAAAGACAAGATGCCAGTGGCTTTTTTTCTAATATTCTGCCTTAATTCTTTCCTCCACTGTGTCACAACAATATTCACCATCACAATGACTTTTGATTGTTTGCCTATTATCTAAACTTACTTTATAGAATTTTTTAGTTCTATTAAACAACCTAGAAGTCCCCCAACCAAAGACTGGATAAAGAAAATGTGGTATATATGCAGGAAGGAATGTTATTTGTCTATTACAAATATTTCATGAAATTCACAGGCAAATATATGGAACTAGAAAATATCACTCTGAGTATGTAAGTCAGAGCCAGAAATAATTGATTGATATATATTCACTTATTAGTGGACAGTGGCCATAAAGTACAAGATAACCATGCTACAACCCATAGACCCAAAGAAACTTTGAAATAAGGAGGCCCAAGGGAGGATACATGAATATCAGTTGGAAGGGGAAATTAAATAGACATTGGTGGTAGATGGTAGGAAGGAACAGGATGGGGGGGAACTGGATAGGAAAGGGGGTAAGGAGGGTTAGAGAAATGTAGATCAGGTGTGGGGAGTGGCAGGAAAAAGCTGGGAGTGTGGATGGAAATCAGTAGGTACATCTGTGAGACTCACTGGAGAACTGGGACTGGAGAGACTCTTGGGAGACCATGGGGATTGTTCTTGTGGAGACCTTTAGCAGCTGGGAATATGAAGACTGAAGTAGCCACCTCCTGTAGCTCACAGGACTTTCGGTGGTGTGACAAGGACAACGACTTATGCACAAAATCTTTAACCCAAAATTTCTCCTGTCTATATTATGTATAAGGATAAGAATGGACCAGAGATTGAGGGAATGGACAGGCAATGAATGACTGGCCCAACTTGAGACCCATCCCATGGAAGAGAGCCAACCCCTAACAATATGAATAATACTCTGCTATGCTTGCTGACAGAAGCCTAGCACAACTGTATTCTATGAGACTTCATCCTCCATCAAGCAGTTGATGAAACTGGATGAGGATACACATAGCCAAACATCAATAGGATCTTGGGGAATCTTGTGGAAGAAAATGGAGATAGGATCAATGGAACTAGGGGTTTAAAGGACACCACAAGAAGAACTATAGCATCAAGTAACCTGGGACCATGGGGTTTCACAGACACTGGACTATCATCCAAAGAGCATATTGTAGCTGTATATATGTAAAGCATACATGAAGCTTTGTCTCCTAACATTTGGAACAGGACTGTCTCTGACTTTGATGTCCGCTAATGGATCTCCTTCCCCTGGTTGAACAGAGTGGTTGGGCCTCAGTTTGAGAAGATATGCTTTGTTCTGCTGCGAAATGATGTTCCAGGGTAGAAAGGAATCTTACCTAAGGGTGAAGGGGAGGCTTACCTTCCCCAAGGAAAAGAAAAATAGAAATTGGGTGTGTATGCAACAGAAAATAAGATATTTGTTAAGTGAATCAACACTAATAGAATATTTGTGTGGAAAAGCAGACTTTCTCTAAGCAATGAGAACTAATTCTCACATGTTATTGTCTGCTTTCCACATGTGTACCATGGAACATACATCTAAATGTATAAAAAATAAGGTATATTTAAAAATAAAAATGATATATGTAAAATGGCAAATTGCTTTTGTGGAGGGCATAATATTATAAATTATAAATCTATCAAAGTTAATATTTCCAACAACTATTAGAAGTTCCGTGGTGGCTTGCATAAAAATGGATTATAGGCTTAACATGTGCTCCACAGTTAATGGAAAATTTAGGAATAATTAGGAGGTGTGGCTTTGTTGAAGAAAGCATGTCACTGGGGTGGGTTTTGAGGTTTCAAACATCCATGCCATGCCAATCTCTTCCTCTCTCTGTGTGTCACCTGTGGATCAAGATGTAAAACTAATCTCCTGTTCAACACCATGTCTACTGCATTCTGCTATGATGATAATGGACTAACCTTCTAAAACAGAGAAAAAGCCACCAATTAAACAAAGTTATAAGAGTTGCCTTGCCATGGTATCTCTTCCTACCATTAGAACAGTGTCTTAAGTTACAGGTTTTTACTAGGGATAGGAATATTGCCCTAACAGGCCTGACCATACTCTTTGGCAAAATAAAGAAAACATTAAAACTTTAGAGCAGAAAAACAGAATAAGGTGGTTACCAGGTCTTTTAAAAAAATGTTCTATTGGTTTACATTTCCTTTAATATCCCCCATCCCTGTTTACCCTCCACAAAGACCCTGTCCCATTCCCCCTTGCTCTCTCTCCTTTGCCTGTATGAAGGTGCTCTTCCACCCACTCACCTACTCACTGCTCATAATCTCCCCTCCCATAGGTAAGCATACTTAAATTTCTATATTTTAAGCATGAATTCTTATTGTTTTACTTTCATTTTACGATTACATTAGTTTGAATGAGAAATGTCCACTATAAACACAATTATATGAGCACTGGATCCACAATGGTATCAGAGGACACTGTGAAAGTTTTAGGTACTGGAGCTTTACTGAAGAAAGTATTTTACTATGTGCTAGCTCTGAGAATGTCTGGCTTTATCCATACTTCCTCTTTACTCTCTCTACTTAATGTTTGTAATTTCTAGTTGACCTGGCTCTTGCTTCCATGACTGCTGCTGACTGCAGTGTCTCACCCTCCATGACAGTCTCTCAAGCTTTTGCAACTATTAGCCCAAAAAGTTAGGCCATAAATTTCCTTAGTCATAACATTTCATCATAGTAACTGAAAATTAATGAATATAAGTATTATAAGTGAATGGAGATAAGTATTTTCATCTTCATCCTATTAATTACAATTCTTTTAAGTTTTACTGAATCATATCCTCTTAGCTTCTTGTTTCTATGTCACTGTCAGTTTCTTATTATTCAAGAAACATGTTGTTGAGGTCAAGCACTGTGTGAGAAGGGGCTTTCCTATAATCTGATTGAAATATGCATTTTATTTTGAATATTTTGAAGTTTCTTCTATATGTTGTATTTTTATATTCTGCCAATATCCTTTCTTCTTGTTCTAAGTTAATTGTCTTCTTATTGTGACCAAATACTTCATTGGACACAGTTTGATGGTATAGTATCATACTGAGGTAGATATGTTATAGTCTATAGTTGTGTGGTAATGTGGCTGAGACTTCTCGTATTACATAACTAGAAATAGAACTTAGATGTCTTTTTCTTTCATCCATTTTGTATAGTTCATGGGATTGTGCCACTGATTATGACTCACTAGAAATAATTTCTCATACCCAAAATATGGATCTCATTAATATTCAATGCATATCCAAATACAATCAATTCAAAATTGACATTATGCAACTTTAATCCTTGACAATGAACCCATGTGACATTACTTTTTATGTTTCATTGAAAATTTATTCAACATATTGTAATCACAAATTCTATCTCCACCCATATCCTCTTAGCATCCATATTCCTCAAACTACCAGCCTTCATTATCTCACTGTTTAGAACACAGGTAAAACATATTCTAAGCCAACCAGTATTAAAATAATCAACACAACAAACAAAGTAAAACAAAAACCAGTAAACACAAGAAAATTCACTTAGACCCATGCATGCAAACTCAAAACCAATATAAAAATACACACTCAGAAACTATGATATACAAGCAAAAGACCCATATAATTCAAACAAAACAAAACAAAACAAAACAAAAAAACTAAAAAAAAGAAAAAAACAGCCAAGCAAATCAACATGACCAAAAAAAGAAAAAAAAAAAAAAAATCAACAACCCACTGAGTTCATTTTTTTGCTGTCCATCTGCTGCTTGTTATAAGGCTAGTCCTTAAATGTGATTTATATCACTGGTGAAACTCCTTGGAGAAAACTGATTTTTTCCTACACATCTGTTTGTTTATTAGACATAGTATGGACTTTTGTACAGTCTCCCCCTCAGTGCTGGTTACCTTGAACCTTGGGAGGTCCTATGCATTTTTGTCAGTCTCTCTGTGTGCATATGTGTGCCAGTCCTGCTCTGTGTACAAGGCTTTGTTTCCTTGATGTGGTCCATTCCCTCTGGTTCTCAAAAAAAAAAAAAAAAAAAAAAAAAAAAAAAAAAAAAAAACACTTCACCTCCTATATTGCAGGGTTTCCTGAGGACTAAGGGTAGAGATTTCATGAAGAAATCATTTTTAGGATCGTGTGTTCCAAAATCTCTCACTGTTTATACACTGTACTATTACCATGTGACTTTAAAACATAGTATTCTACTGTTCTCTATTGTAATATGGCAATTTTATAACACAAAATGTACTTCTTTCTCATTTCAATTTCCCCCACAATCTTTACAAAATTTCTTTTTAATAAATCTTTATAAGATATCCAAGTCAGAAAAGAACACTATGGAAGGTACTCACTTATAGACAGATACTAGCCCCACTAAAAGGTTGGAATACCCAAGAAATCATCCAGAGAACATATGAAGCTCCAAAAGAAGGAAGGGCATAATGTAGATGCCTCAGTTCTTTTTAGAAGGGAAAACAAAACTGGGGAGGAAATACAAGGCCAAATAGAGGAGCATGGATTGAAGAAAAGATCTACACAGACTGCCTCACATGTAGAACCACAGCATTTGCAGCCACCAAACCCAAGCACTATTGCTGATGCCAAGAAGTGTTTACTGGCAGGAACCAGAAATGGATGTCTCCTCAGAGGCTCTGGAAAAGCCATACTGATACAGAGGAGGATGCTTGCAACTAACCATCGGATTTAACACAGGGACCCCAATGAAGGAACTAGAGAAAGGACTGAAGGAGCTGAAAGGATTTGCAACCTCATGGGAAGAACAACATCATCATCAGCCAAGTCACTGAGGTGGAGAGAGTAACTGGGAAAGGAAACACCTTCATGGAAGTGAGTTGAGGGGGAGGAAGGAGGGCAGAAGGAGGGAATTGGTATACCATTTAAAATGTATCTAATATCTAATAAAATTGAAAAAAAACAAAATCTAATATGACCCCATAGTAAAAAACCATCAATAAATATGCAAGGTACATAAGAAATGATTCTTGGAAAATATTCTCATTTTGAAGGTGAGCAAAGGAAATGACAAAGCAAGTCAAAGCAAGTCCTGAAAACAGCAGACTAAACACCAAATCCTACCACTCCATGTCTTGTGTTTGTAGTTCTTAGTGACATTTGGATTTCAAAAGCCTTGAGCTGACATGCCCTTCCAATTCTACTGCCCACAGATTTAATTAGCAGCCATACCACAGTCATAGCATCGCCAACATCCTCAGAATTCTATCACAATTTAGGATTAACCTTTACAGTCTCTTGAAAAGCTTAACAAAACTTTCTTGCAGGGAATCTGGCCCAGACATGTTTTCCCTGATCTTAGCAGTTTCGACAAACAGGAATTAAAACTCCTATTCAGAACTTCTTACATTGCTCAGTATGAAAACCTGGAACCATGTTGATGCCGCTGCAATATCCTCTTGCCAAATAAGAAACAGTCTATAATCAGGACACTTTCTACTATGGCTATAATAATATTGGCAAGCTGTAATGACAAAACCTGAGACAGTTGGTCTTTAGTAGGAAACCAGTTTTGTAGCATTACCAGTTATTCTTTCAGAGCAATCCATAATATTAAAATTATGAGCTTCTGCTAAATTAAGCTAAAGCTTCTGTTGCTTGCATGACAGCTTTTCTCAACGCAGTATAAGTTTTCTTTATAATTGTTCTAACATCTTTAAGAACCATGGGTAAGCTTTTTCCATGCTCATTATTCAAATATTTAAAATTCGTACTTTTTCTATGCATTAAATTTTATATTTTCAGTTACTTCTACTCCCATATTACTTGCTTTACTTTTTCCCTGTTAACCTAAATAAGAATAGTGGATATTAACCAGGCCACAAGGTCATTACTACATTGTTTTGTAATTCTTTTTGCCAAGTATTACAATTTTTACTTAAAAATTTAAAACTAAAATATGAATGAAGTTAACTGTGTATTTTCATACATACTTTTGACTTCATGATCCTCCTTTCAGTTTTCATTCCTCAGTATTCCTGAAATCTCATATTATTTCCATTGTTTCCTCAGAAGTCCTGTTTCAGCTTTCATACAAAATATTTTTACTTTTCTTCTCATCTCATAATCCCAATTTACAGTTTCAAGACCTACATATCTATATACCTCACATATGTGCAATTTAAATATAGGACTAACATATAAAGAGAAAATATTTGTAATTTGTCATTTTGAAAAAAAGTTTTCTTTAATTTAAATTTATAAAGCTATATAATGACAACTGGTTATAAAAAATTAAAATCCATGTTTCACTGATTCTAATGATTATATAAAAAATTATATTGATTACTTTCTCATATAATGCATCCTGACTACAGTTTCCAGTCTCTCTAATCCTCCCACTTTTGCCATCTCCCTTCTGCCCAGGGTACACTCATCTTTTTCCCAAACCTCACCCTCAAAAAGACCAGGGTTTCAATAGGACATCATCTGATCTTGACACAGCACAACAAGATAAAATAAGACCAGGTATGTTGCAGTAAATAAAAATATGGCAACCTCTTATCTCACACTAGTGATGGCACCATTAGGGCAACATCTCACTGTGGGAATCTTTATTTCAGTGACTCCATGCTGCCCTCAAGTACTTTCAGACTCTGGCTGACTATGAGCCTCACTCTTCCAGCTCTCTCTCTGCCAGCAGGGAATTTTGCTCACATTTGCCACAGTCCAGTAAAATCATGACTCAACAATGAATAATATATCTAACAGATAAATTATATGTAACAGATACGTTATCTAACAGTTAAATTATATGTTGATTTCTCAATCTACAATCAATTTGCACAATAATCTTATAGTCAGTTGACAAAGATATAAGCTGCCCACCTAGATAAGAAATCCATCCCTTAGAAAGTATACATAACTACCTATGGCTACTCAGAACCAGACTAAGAGCCCCAAGGACAAAGACAGGTAAATTTGGTCTTCTATGTTGAGTCTCCCCCTTCTCCTTTGCTCTGGCATTACTAAAATATGTCCCCACTCCACTCTCTAGCATCCAATCATGTATTGCTTTGACCTAATGAGTGCCAACACTCATCTGCATATGGACATCAACCTACACTTCACCTTTTCTGTTTGATAAAAACAAACCAAATTGAAAAAAAAAAACAAACCAACAAAACAACAACAACAAAACCTTTTCATCAGAGGTAAGCTGTGAACAAATATTACTATTAGAAAATCATTTAGATGACTATGTTTTCTCAAAGTTAATTAGCATGGGTAGGCTATTAGACTAAAATAATCTTCAACTCCATCAGAAATCTAAGAATGACTAATATTACCTGAAATTCTGAGAAGCACAAAACATAGCTTCTAAAACGTAGTCAATTTATCAAGACCACTGATCTACCTGAATGTCTGCTATTCCTCAACATGTTGGAGCATCGTTTTCAGCTTTCTGGCCCATGATCATCTGACAGTACTTTGTAATGCAGAATTTTGAAATACTGATAAATCTGGCCTAACAAATGTCATCAGTTGACTATTCTGTATAATGTGTCCCTTTCTTGACAGTATATGTCTATAGACAAGTTGAGACAATTCTTGCCTAGTGGCAGTTATGCCAGGATAAGAGCAACTGCACTGATGTTCAATTTCTTCTTAAAAATCTAAGAAAGGGCACTGTCAGGAGGTCTCTTTTCAAATAATCTTTAAGAAAGAAAAAATGAAAGACTCAGTTCTTCTTAGGAAAAAAATACATGTATAGCACCCTCCCAGACTGTGGTACACCTGGACTTTAAATCATTAGTTAGCCAAGATTTAAGAATATAGCCTTGTGGCAGTTTTGGGTATTCAAAGATCATTATGCCTAATCTATACTTACCAGGAAATCTGTTTCTATGATAAGTTCTGTCCTACATGTACTTTATGCTTATGATAACTAGTGGGATTTCAATGCATGCTATCAAACCCCTAAAAGAATTAACTACTGACAAAAATATTCATATAGTGTTATGCTAAAATGCCTTTAAAAATCTGTATATGTATACATCTTTTTTTAAAATAAAGTTGTAAGAGAGGGAAAACATAAAGAAATAGCCAGAAACTTTATATTTTGTGGACTTCTGACACCTTTGAAGATCATATATCTACAAAAATTATTTCTGAACTGTTAAGCCTTGACTACACTTGTCTATTTCTATTTGAAATATCTCAAAACAAAACCTTATGATTACTTTTTTCCCATTTGTGTTTGTTTGAATCTACTTTTTCAGGTGGTCTCCCTTTATCAAATCAAATCCAAATAACTCTGAAAGTTACTCAGGTCCTAATCACCTTCCTTTCTTTTTTTCTTTTTTTTTCTTTTTTCTTTTTTTCTTCTTTCTCTTACAACTTTATTGTAATGCATTGAAATCCCACTAGTTAGGTATTCAAAGATCATTATACTTAACCTAATCACCTTTCTAATAATGCAAAGACAAAACCTGTTTTTAGAAATTAGCATAACCTTTAGTTGGAAACCTTAAAAAATATATATTATAATCTTCTCTAGAGAAGTAATATCACTGCAAAAAAAATTATGGGGGAGATTATCAATCCTTACAATAAAGCTGGCAAGAGAATTCAGTAGGGAAATGGCCCCAAAAGCTAACAAGAGTGTTGGAAAATTTCCATTACTACTGTTAGGAATGCCCGCAAACCAATGAGTCAATTAACATAAGGTATATATATATGCAAAACACCTATCAGAGACTTAGGCAGGTTCCTTGATTGCTGCTTTCAGTCTTTGTGAGCACATATGATCCCTGCTTACATGAGTTTCTAGGTTATGTTTCCCCAGTGTCCCTGAACCTTTTAGGTCAAAGCTTTATAAAAATATATTTAACCCATTCTGTTTTATTAATTGAAACTAAATTAATCAAGTTAATTAATTGGAAGTTCAGTTCTTTGTAAATTTTTATTGGCTATTTTATGTATTTACATTTCAAATGTTATATCCTTTTCCACCTCTAAAATGCCACCTCCCCCTCCACCTACTTCTATGAAGATGCTCCAGCTACCACCCACCTCATTGCCCTGGTATTCCACTGCACTGAGGAAATGAGTTTTCACAGGACCAAGGGCTTCTCCTCCTGTTGATGACAGACAATGTCATCCTCTGCAACATATGCAGCTGGAGCCATGGGTCCCTTTTTGTATACTCACTGGTTGGTGCTTTAGTCCCTTGGAGTTCTGGGGTTTTTAGTTGGTTGATACTGTTGTTCTTCTTATAGAGGTGAAAACCCTTTCAGTTTCTTCAGTCCTTTTTTCTAATTCCTCCATTGGGGTCCCAGTGCTCAGTCCAATAGTTAGCTGCAAGAATCCTCATTTGTATCAGTAAGGTGAGGTCATTTTTCTTAATAGCTGAATGGTATTTCATTGTGTAAATATACCATAATTTCAGTATTCATTCCTCTTTTGAAGAACACCTGGGTTCTGTCCAGCTTCTGCCTATTATAAATAAGATTTCTATGAGGATATTGGACCATGTGTCCTTGTTATATGTTAGAGAATATCTTGAGTATATACCCAGGAATGCTGTAGCTTGGTCTTCAGGTAGTAGTACTATGTTCAGTTTTCTGAGGAACCTCCAGACATATTCATAGAATATTTGTCTTAATTTGCAATCCCACCAACAAATAAAAGGTTTGCTTTCTGCATACACTACTTCACTAGCATTTACAACCACCTGATTTTTTTTTTTATTCTAGCCATTCTGACTGTGTTGAGCTGGAGTCTCAGGGTTGTTTTGATTTGCATTTCCCTGGTGACTAAAAATGTCAAACATGTCTTTAGGTACTTCTCATCCATTCAGTATTCCTCAGTTGAGAATTCATTTTTTTAGTATTGTACCCCATTTGTATTAGGGTTATTTGATTCTCTGCAGCCTAACTTCTTGTTTTTTTTTTTTTTTTTTGTATATATTGGATATTACCCCTTCATTGTATGTAGGATTTGTAAAGATCTTGGTGTTTTATCCTGATGAAAGTGTCCTTTGTCTTATGGGAGCTTTTCAATTTTGTGATATCCCATTTGTCAATTTTTGATTATAGAGAATAAGTCATTGGTGTTCTCTTCAGCAAATTTCCATGGGGCTATGTATTTGAGGTGTTCCCCTAATTCCTTTCCTATTAGTTTCACTGTATCTAGTTTTATGTGGAGTTCTTTGATCCATTTGGACTTGAGCTTTGTACAATAGGATAAGAATGGGTCAATTTGCATTCTTTTACATGCTCATTACCAGTTGACCCAGCACAATTTGTTGAAAATGCTATATTTTTTCATTGGAGATTTTGAGATCCATTGTAAAAGATCAATTAACTATAGGTGTGTGGGTTCATTTCTGGGTGTTCAATTGTCTACATGCCTCTTTCTGTACCAATAGCATTCAGCTTTTTTATCATGATTGGTAAGTAATCACAGTTGAGTTCAGGAATAGTGATTTCTGCATAAGTTCTTTTATTGTTGAAAATAGTTTTTAATATCCTGATTTTTATTTATTTATTTTTATTGAATTTGCAAGTTGTTCTTTCATTTTATATATATATATATATATATATATATATATATATATATATATATATATATATATATATATATATATATATATATATATGGTATTTTCTATATTTATATTTCTAATGTTATCTCCTTTGCCCTCACTCTCATATCCCATACCCCTTCCCTTGCTTCCATGAAACCAACTTCCCTCTCCAAGTCAGTGCCTTGGCATTCCCCTACTTTGCAAAACTTGTGTGTTTTGTATTTTCTTTGACTATTGTGTCAAAGTTTTCTATGGTATCTTATGCCTCTGAGATTCTCTCATTAATCTCTTGTATTCTGTTAGTGATGCTTGTGTCTATGACTCCTTATCTTTTTCCTAGGTTTTCTATCTCCAGAGTTGTCTCTTTTTTTTCTGATTTCTTTCTTTTTCTATTTTCATTTATAGATTCTGGATGGTTTTGTTCAATTCCTTCACCTGTTTGTTTGTGTTCTCTTGTAACTCTTTAAGAGATTATTGTGTTTCCTCTTTAAGGGCTTATACTTGTTTACCCGTGTTCTCCTGTATTTCTTTTAAAGGAGTTATTTATGTACTTTTTTAAAATCCTCTATCTTCATTATGAGATGTGAATTTAAATCTGAATCTTGCTTTTCCAGTGCGTTTTTTTTTTTGTATCCAGAACTTGCAGTGGTATGAGAACTGGATTCTGATGATACCAAGTAGCATTATTTTTCTGTTGCTTACTTTCTGTGCTTTCCTCTTGCCATCTGGTTATATTTGGTATTTTTTATTCTTGCTGTATGTGACTGGAGCTTGTCCTTCCTATGGGCCTGTGAGCCTCTGATACTAGAAATGATAGCTCTCTTTGGAGACCAGCACTTTCTGGGCAGGTTTTGTGTCTGGAGAGCTGTGGGACAACCTTAGGTCTGGGCACAGATGAAGACAGAAGAGTTTTGTCCCAGGTCACTTATTGGCTTTTGAGTCCTCAGAGCTATTTGAGGGTCTCTATCAGAACATTCAGTGGAGTGAAAGTTGTGTATCACCTTTGGGTTTAGGAGTGAGAATGTTCTTCAGAGACTAGCTCTCTTAGGCAGGTTTTGGGTCCAGGGGGCCACGGGTGAGGCCCAGATCTAGGTGCAGATGGAGATTGGAAGTGTCTAGTCCCATGCATCCCTGTGGTTCCTGTGCCCTTTGTGCTTCTGGCAGGTGTTTTATGGAACAGTCAATGGAGAAAAAGTGGGTGGGTAATCACCATGGGCTTAGAAGTGAGAGTGCTCCTGGGGGATCAATTCGCTGTGGGCATGTTTTGAGTCCGATTTTTAATTCTTAATACCAAATATATATGCTTGTGTTTTCTTTTCAATATTAAAATGAAAATGTTGGGAATTAAGACAATTATCTTTTTTAAATATTTTTAAACATTATTTTATTTTTTTTCTTATTTAAAACCTTATTTTAAAAAAAAAGATAAAAGAAAAAATGTAAACATTTTTGCATAAATGTATACAAATACATTTTTGTCAGTGTTTGGCTTTTTTTTTTCTCTCTTTTATAAGGTTTGAAACTCTACATCAAGATCTCACTAGTTACAAGGAACAAAAAGTACATGTAAAACAGGATGAAACCCAGAATTAGTCAACGCTTACTTGGTGTGTAAGGACTGTGCATAATGTTTTTGTTGTTGTTGTTGTTGTTGTTGTCGTTGTTGTTGTTTTGTTTTCTTTTCTTTTTTTCTTGAACTTCACACAGTCTGTGAGTTGTTTCAGGAGAAGTCCGAGCCTCTGGGGTTGGCATCCCACTATCAGTGACTGCATATTATGACTGTTCTTTTGTGACTGGGTTATCTCACTCAGGATGATATTCTCTAGAAGCAACCAATTTCTTAAGAATTTGGTTAAGTCATTGTTTCTGATAGCTGAGTAGTACTCCATTGTGTAAATGTACCACAATTGTTGTATCCATTCATCTACTGAAGGACATCTGCGTTTTTTCCAGCATGTGGCTATTATAAACAGAGCTGCTATGAACATTGTGGAGCATGTATCTTTGTTGTATATTGGAGTGTCTCTGGAGTATATGCCCAGAAGTGGAATAACTGGATCTTCAGGTAGTACTGTGTCCAGTTTTCTGAGGAATTGCCAGACTGATTTCCAGAATGGTTGTATGAGTTTGCAACCCCACCAACAGTGGAGAAGTGTTCCTCTATCTCCAAAACCTTACCAACATCTGCTTTCATCTGAGATTTGGATCTTGGCCAGTCAGATTGGTTTGAGGTGCAATCAAAGAATTGTTTTGATTTGCATTTCCCTGAAAGCTATGGATGTCAAGCACATCCTCAGATGTTTATCAGCAATTCGATATTCCTCAATTGAGAACGTTTTGTTTAGTTCTGTACCCAATTTTTAATAGGGTTGTTTGATTCTCTGGTGTCTAGCTTTTTGAGTTCTTTGTATACCTTGGATATTAGGCCTCTATCAGATGTGGCCTTGCTAAAAATATTTTCCCATTCTGATGGCTGCCGTTTTGTTTTCTTGACAATATCCTTAGTCTTACAGATACTTTGCAATCTCATTAAGTCCCATTTGTTAATCTGTGACCTTAGAGCTTGAGCAATTGGTATTTTGTTCAGAAAATTTTCTCCTGTGCCTATGTGTTCGAAGGTTTTCCCTACTTTCACTTCTAATAGTTTCAGTGTATCTGGTTTAATGTCGAGATCTTTGATCCACTTACACTTGAGCTATCTACAAGTAGATAAGAAAGGGTCAATTTTCATTCTTCTGCATGCTGAATGCCAGTTGGATCAACAACATTTGTTTGATAGGCTGTCCTTTTTCATTGAATCTTTACAGCTCCTTTGTCAAAAATCAGGTGACCATATATGTGAGTGCTCATTTCTGGATCTTCTATTCTATTCCATTGATCCAGGTTCCTATTTTTGTACCAATACCATGCAGTTTTCAAGACAATTGCCTTGTAATATAGCTTGAGGTCAGGGATAGTGATTCTAGCAGATGTTTTCTTGTTGTTGAGGATGAATTTCCCTATTCTAGGTCTTTTGTTATTCCAGATGAAATTGCCAATTGATCTTTGCAACTCAATGAAAAACTGGGTGGGAATTTTGATGGGGATTGCATTGAATCTGTGGATTGCTTTTGGTAGGATGGCCATTTTTAAATTGTTGATCCTTCCAGTCCATGAGCATGGGAGATCTTTCCATTTTCTGAGCTCTTCCTTGATTTCCTTCTTTAGAAGTTTGAAGTTCTTCTCATACAGGTCCTTCACTTGCTTAGTTAGAGTCACACCAATGGATTTCATAGTTTCTGTGACTATTGTGAAGGGTATCTTTTCCCTAATTTCTTTCTCAACATGTTTGTCCTTTGAATATAGGAAGGCAACTGATTTGTTTGAGTTAATTTTGTATCCAGCTACTTTGCTGAACTTGTTTATCAGCTGTAGGAGTTCTCTGGTGGAATTTGTGGGGTCACTTAAGTATACTATCATGTCATTTACAAAGA
This sequence comes from Micromys minutus, assembly GCF_963924665.1. NCBI lineage: Eukaryota > Metazoa > Chordata > Mammalia > Rodentia > Muridae > Micromys > Micromys minutus. Next base: position 61,811,333 of record NC_137970.1, on the reverse strand, counting down.
GTGAAGTTTTTACCTCTTCCTTTCCGATTTGTATCTCTATGATCTCCTTCTGCTGTCTAATTGTTCCAGCAAGGACTTCCAGTACTATGTTGAATAGGTAGGGGGGAGAGTGGGCAGCCTTGTTGAGTCCCTAATTTTAGTGGGATTGCTTCAAGTTTCCCACTGTTAAGTTTGATGTTGACTGTTAGTTTGCTTTTTTTTTTTTTAAATCCATATTTTTATTTTTTATTTTTTTTTTTTTGTCTTCAAAACAAGATTTATTTTTTTTAACATGAAAATACATGGAACATACATTGGTCTCTTATCTGTTACAAATAAGACTCAAATTATTAATCATAACAAGAAGTGTTTCTTGAGATATTTCCATCTACACAAAAGACTAACAGCTTATTATTTTTTTTAAAGATTTTAAACATTTTTTGCTTAAAATTATACATTTTTGTCAGTACTGTTTTTTCAGACATTAAAATAAATTTTACATAAAACCATGTGAATATGTTTTTTAGTCAGTACTTGATTTTTTTCAAGGGCTTGACAGTATGCATTGAAAACGTACTAGTTGCAATAAGCGTAAAGTACATGCAAAACAAAACGCAACATGGAAATAGTCAAAGTCTTCTTGTTTTGTGAATATATGTATAGTTTTTGTTATCTTTATTTCTTGGACTTCATACAGTCTGAGAATTGTTTCTGGGGGAGTGCAAGCCTCTGGGATTAGCATCCCATTATCAGTGACTGCATATTATGTCTGTTCTTTTGTGACTGGGTTATCTCACTCAGGATGATCTTCTCTAGATGCAGCCATTTTTTTAAGAATTTGGTTAAGTCATTGTTTCTGGTGGCTGAGTAGTATTCCATTGTGTATATGTACCACAATTTTTGTATCCATTCGTCTTCTGAAGGACATCTGGGTTCCTTCCAGCTTCTGGCTATTATAAATAGAGCCGCTATGAACATTGTGGTGCATATATCTTTGTTGTGTATTAAAGTGTCTCTGGGGTATATGCCCAGAAGTGGAATAGCTGGGTCTTCAGGTAGTACTATATCCAATTTTCTGAGGTATCGCCAGACAGATTTCCAGAGTGGTTGTATTAGCTTGCAACCCCACCAACAGTGAAGAAGTGTTCCTATTTCTCCGCAGCCTCGCCAGCATCTGCTGTCATCTGAGTTTTGGATCTTGGCCAATCTGACTGGTGTGAGGTGGAATCTCAGGGTTGTTTTGATTTGCATTTCTCTGATGGCTAAGGATGTCGAGCACTTCCTCAGATGTTTCTCGGCCATTCGTTATTCCTCAACTGAAAATGATTTGTTTAGCTCTGTACCCCATTTTTTAATAGGGTTATTTGATGCTCTGGTGTCTAGCTTTTTGAGTTCCTTGTACCCCTTGGATATTAGGCCTCTATCTGATGTGGTGTTGGTAAAGATCTTTTCCCATTCTGTTGATTGCCATTTTGTTTTCTTGACGATGTCCTTAGCCTTACAGAAACTTTGCAATCTCATTAAGTCCCATTTGTTAATCTTTGACCTTAGAGCTTGAGCCATTGGTGTTTTGTTCAGGAAATTTTCTCTTGTGCCTATGTGTTCTAAGGTTTTCCCTACTTTCTCATCTAATAGTTCCAGTGTATCTGGTTTAATGTGGAGATCTTTAATCCACTTACACTTGAGCTTTGTAAAAGGAGATAAGAAAGGGTCTATTTTCATTCTTTTGCATGCTGAGTGCCAGTTGGACCAGCACCATTTGTTGAATAGGCTGTCCTTTTTCCATTGAATGTTTACTGCTCCTTTGTCAAAAATCAGGTGACCATATACATGAGGGCTCATTTCTGGATCTTCTATTCTATTCCATTGATCCACTTGCCTATTTCTGTACCAGTACCATGCAGTTTTCAGCACAATTGCCTTGTAATATAGCTTGAGGTCAGGGATAGTGATTCCCGCAGATGTTTTTTTGTTTTTGAGGAAGGATTTCGCTATTCTAGGTCTTTTGTTATTCCATATGAAATTGCACATTGATCTTTCCAATTCCATGAAGAACTGGGTTGGAATTTTGATGGGGATTGCATTGAATCTGTAGATTGCTTTTGGTAGGATGGCCATTTTTAAGATGTTGATCTTTAGTATCCATGAGCATGGGAGATCTTTCCATTTTCTGAGATCCTCCTCAATTTCTTTCTTTAGAGGCTTGAAGTTCTTGTCATACAGGTCCTTTACTTCCTTTGTTAGAGTCACACCAAGGTATTTCATAGTTTTTGTAACTATTGTGAAGGGTACCTTTTCCCTAATTTCTTTCTCCACATGTTTGTCCTTTGAGTATAGGAAGGCTACTGATTTGTTTGAGTTAATTTTGTATCCGGCCACTTTGCTGAACTTGTTTATCAGCTGTAGGAGTTCTCTGGTGGAATTTTTGGGGTCACTCAAGTACACTATCATGTCATCGGCAAAGAGTGATGTTTTTATCTCTTCCTTTCCGATTTGTATCCCCTTGATCTCCTTTTGCTGTCTAATTGCTCCAGCCAGGACTTCCAGTACTATGTTGAATAGGTAGGGAGAGAGTGGGCAGCCTTGTCGAGTCCCTGATTTTAGTGGAATTGCTTCAAGTTTCTCGCCATTAAGTTTGATGTTGGCTGTTGGTTTGCTGTATATTGCTTTTATTATGTTTAAATATGGGCCTTGGATTCCTGTTCTTTCCAGGACTTTTAACATGAAGGGGTGTTGGATTTTGTCGAATGATTTCTCAGCATCTAGTGAGATGACCATGTGATTTTGGTCTTTAAGTTTGTTTATATGGTGGATTACATTGATGGATTTCCTTATGTTAAACCATCCCTGCATCCCAGGGATGAAGCCTACTTGGTCATGATGAATGATGGTTTTGATGTGTTCTTGGATTCGGTTTGCAAGGATTTTGTTGAGTATTTTTGCATCAATGTTCATAAGTGAGATTGGTCTGAAGTTCTCTTTCCTTGTAGGGTCTTTGTGTGGCTTAGGTACAAGGGTTATTGTAGCCTCAAAAAAATGAGTTGGGTAATATTCCATCTGATTCTATCTTTTGAAATAGCTTGGCGAATATTGGTGTTATATCCCCAATAAATGTCTGATAAAATTCTGCACTGAACCCGTCTGGACCTGGGCTTTTTTGGTTGGGAGGCTTTTGATGACTTCTTCTATTTCTTTAGGTGTTATAGGGTTATTTAGATGGTTTACTTGGTCCTGGTTCAACTTTGGGACCTTGTATCTGTCTAGGAATTCGTCCATTTCCTCCAGATTTTCCATTTTTGTGGAGTATAAGTTTTTGTAGTAGGATCTGATGATTTCTTGAATTTCTTTAGTTTCAGTTGTTATGTCACTACTTTCCATTCTGATTTTGTTAATTTGGATACTCTCTCTTTGCCCTTTAGTTAGTCTGGCTAGGGGTTTATCAATCTTGTTGATTTTCTCAAAGAACCAACTCTTTGTTTTGTTGATTTTTTCAATGGTTTTTTTTTTGTTTCTATTTGGTCTATTTCTGCCCTAATTTTGATTATTTCTTGCCGTCTACTCTTTTTGGGTATATCTGCTTCCTTTTGTTCTAGTGCTTTTAGCTGTGCTGTCAGGTTGCTGATGTGAGCTCTCTCCAGTTTCTTCTTGGAAGCACTTAGGGCAATGAGTTTTCATCTCAATACTGCTTTCATTGCATCCCATAGGTTTGGGTATGTTGTGTTTTCGTTTTCGTTGAATTCTAGAAAATCCTTAATTTCTTTCTTTATTTCTTCTTTGACCCTGCTATCCTTTAACAGAGTGTTGTTTAGTTTCCATGTGTATGTGGGCATTTTGTTGTCTTTGTTGTTGTTAAAGACCAGCCGTAGACCATTGTGATCTGAGAGGATGCATGGGAGTATTTCAAACTTCTTATATTGATGAAGGCTCGTTCTGTGTCCAATTATGTGGTCAATTTTCGAGAAGGTGCCATGGGGTGGTGAGAAGAAGGTGTATTCTTTTACTTTAGGATAGTATGTTCTGTATATATCTATTAATTCTAGTTGGTTCAAAGTCTCTGCTAGTTTTGCAGTGTCCTTGTTCAGTTTCTGTTTCCCTGATCTGTCCATTGGTGAGAGTGGGGTGTTAAAGTCTCCCACTATTATTGTGAGGGGTGAAATGTATTTTTTGAGCTTTAGTAGAGTTTCTTTTATGAATGTGGATGATTTTTTATTTGGAGCATATATGTTAAGGATTGAGAGTTCTTCCTGACAGATTTCCCCGGTAATGAGTAAAAAGTGTCCTTCTTTATCTTTTTTGATAACTTTTGGTTGGAAATTTACTTTATTTCATATTAGAATAGCCACGCCAGCTTGCTTCTTGGAGCTGTTTGCTTGGAAGTTTTTTTCCCACCCTTTTACTCTGAGATAGTGTCTGTCTCTGTCTCTGAGATGAGTTTCCTGTATGCAGCAAAAGGCTGGATTTTGTTTATGTATCCAGTATGATAGTCTATGTCTCTTTATTGGGGAGTTGAGACCATTTATGTTAATAGATATCAAGGAATAATTGTTACTGTTTCCTGCCATTTTTGCTTTTTTGGGTTGAGTTGTTTCTGTGTTTTTTTCTTTAGTTTTCTTGTTTAGGAGTTTTCTTGTTTTTACTAGGCTGTATTTTCCCTCCTTGTATTGGGTTTCCCACCTATAATTCGTTGTAGTGCTGGGTTTGTGGTCAGATATTGTGTGAATTTTGATTTGTCTTGAAATATCTTTGTCTCTCCATCGATGGTGATTGATAGTTTTGCTGGGTATAGCAGCTTGGGCTGGCACTTGTGCTCTCTTAAGGAGTGCATGATGTCTGTCCAGGCTCTTCTAGCTTTCATAGTCTCTGTTGAGAAATCGGGAGTGAGTCTGATTGGTCTTCCTTTATATGTTACCTGACCTTTTTCCCTTACTGCTTTTAGTATTCTTTCTTTACTTTGGGCACTTGATGTTTTTACTATTATGTGTCGGGAGGTATTTCTTTTCTGGTCCAACCTATTTGGAGTTCTGAAGGCTTCTTTTATGCTCGTGGTCATCTCATTCTTGAGGGTAGGGAAGTTTTCTTCTATGATTTTGTTGAAGATATTTACTGTGCCTCTTACTTGATACTCTTCTCCCTCTTCTATTCCTATTATCCTTAGGTTCGGTCTTCTCATTGTGTCTTGTATTTCCTGGACATTTTGGGTTAGGAGTTTTTTGTTTTTTGCATCTTCTCTGGCTGTTTTGTCTATGTTTGCAATGTTGTCTTCTGCCCCCGAGATTCTCTCCTCGATCTCTTGTAATCTGTTGGAAATGCTTGCTTCTGTGGCTCCTGATTTCTTTTTTTGGTGTTCTGACTCTAGGGTTATCTCTTTTAGCGCTTTTGTTATTGTGTCAATTTCTGTTTTAATTTCCCTCTTCCATTCCTTTATTTCTTTGGTTCTGTTTTCGTCTTGTTCTTTGAGTTCTTTGAGTGTTTTTCTTGTTTCTTCTTTAAAAGCTTCTGAATCTTTTTGCTTTTCCTCCCGTTCTTGTTTAAGTAACTCTATCAGCGTCTTGAGGCATGTTTTCAGGTCTGTGTCTTCTTTCTCTGGAGTGTTTGGAATTCCTATGTTTGCTACTATCGGAGAGCTGGGTTCTGGTGTTGCTAGATTGTCTTGGTTTCCTTGGGATATACTCTTTCTCTTTCCTCTTGCCATTTTGTTGTCAGTGATATGTTCTTGCCTTTCCCTTGTATCTGGTCTGTGTCCCTGGTACACTTTCCGTGTGCACTCCTCAGAGATCTCTCTAGTCCCCAGCAGCCCAGGTTCCGGGTGGCAGCTGGGACAGGCTCTGCTCTGTGTCCTGAAGTCACCCCCGGGTGGGAACAGACGTTCCTAAGATCTGTTCCTGGTCACAGATGCTCACCCTCTCCGAGCCACCTTTCCGGCTGGCTGTTGGGCCAGGCCCTGCTCTGTGTCCTGAAGTCGTCTCTGGGTGGGAACAGAAGTTCCTAAGATCTGTTCCCAGTCACAGTTGCTCAGCCTGTACGAGCCGCCTTTCCGGCTGGTGGTTGGGCCAGGCTCTGCTCTGCGTCCTGAAGTTGTCTCCAGGTGGGAACAGAAGTTCCTAAGATTTGTTCCCGGTCACAGTTGCTCAGCCTGTCGTTAGTTTGCTTTTATTATGTTTACGTATGGACCTTGGATTCCTGTTCTTTCCAGGACTTTTAACATGAAGGGGTGTTGAATTTTTTAAAATGATTTCTCAGCATCTAGTGAGATGACCATGTGATTTTGTTCTTTGATTTTGTTTATAAGGTGGATTACATTGATGGATTTCATTATATTAAACCATCTCTGCATCTTAGGGATGAAGCCTACTTGTTCATGTTGAATGATCATTTTGTTGTGTTCTTGGATTCAGTTTGCAAGGATTTTGTTGAGTATTTTTTCATCAATGTTCATAAGTGAGATTGGTCTGAAGTTCTCTTTCCTTGTAGGGTCTTTGGTTGGTTTAGGAACAAGGGTTATTGTAGCTTCAAAAAATGAGTTACATAGTATTCCATCTGATTCTATCTTGTGAAACAATTTGGAGAGTATTTGTGTTATGTCCGCAATAAATGTCTGATAAAATTCTGTACTGAACCAATCTGGACCTGGGCTTTTTTTGGAAGGGGCGCTTTTGTTGAATTCTTCTATTACTTTAGGTGTTACAGGATTATTTAGATGGTTTACCTGGTCCTGGTTTAACTTTAGGATCTTTTATCTGTCTAGGAATTCATCCATTTCCTCCAGATTTTCCAATTTTGTGGAGTATAGGCTTTTGTAGTAGGATCTGATGATTTCTTGAATTTCTTCAGGTTCAGTTGTTATGTCTCCACTTTCCTTTCTGATTTTGTTAGTTTGTATACTCTCTCTTTGCCCTCTTGTTATTCTGGCTAGGGGTTTATCAATCTTTTTATTTTCTCAAAAACCAGCTCTTGGTTTTGTTGATTCTTTCGATAGTTCTTTTTGTTTTTATTTGGTCTATTTCTGCCCTATGTTTGGTTATTTCTTGCTGTCTACTCCACTTGGGTATATTTGCTTGTTTTATTCTAGAGCTTTTACCTGTGCTGTCAAGTTGCTGATATATGCTCTCTCCAGTTTCTTTTTGGAAGCACTCAGAGCTATGAGCTTTCCTCTCAGTACTGTTTTCATTGCATTCCATAGGTTGGGTATGTTGTGTTTTCATTTTCATTGAATTCTAAAAAATCCTTAATTTCTTTCTTTATTTCTTCTTTGACCCTGCAATTGTTTAACAGAGCATTGTTTAGTTTCCATGTGTATGTGGGCTTTTTGTTGTCTTTGATGTTGTTAAAGATCAGCCTTAGACCATGGTGATCTGAGAGGATGCATGGGAGTATTTGAATCTTCTTATATCGATTGAGGCTCCTTCTGTGTCCAATTATGTGGTCAATTTTCAAAAAGGTGCCATGGGGTGCTGAGAAGGAGTATTCTTTTAGTTTAAGATGATATGTTCTGTAGATATCTATTAATTCCAGTTGGTTCATAGTCTCTGCTAGTTTTACAGTGTCCTTGTTCAGTTTTTGTTTCCATGATCTGTCCATTGGTGAGAGTTGGGAATTATAGTCTCCCACTTATATTGTGTGGGGTGAAATGTATTTTTTGCGCTTTAGTAGGGTTTCTTTTATGAATGTGGGTGCTTTTGTATTTGGAGCATATATGTTAAGGATTGGGAGTTCCTCCTGACAGATTTCCCCTGTAATGAGTAACAAGTGTCCTTCCTTATCTTTTTTGATAACTTTTTCTTGGAAATTTACTTTATTTAACATTAGAATATCCACTCCAGCTTGCTTCTTGGGGCTTTTTGCTTGGAATTTTTTTACCCACCTTTTATTCTGAGATAGTGTCTGTCTTTGTCTCTGAGATGAGTTTCCTGTATGCAGCAAAATGCTGGATTTTGTTTATGTATCCAGTCTGATAACCTATGTTTCTTTATTGGGGAGTTGAGTTCATTTATGTTAATAGATATCAAGGAATAGTGGTTTCTGTTTCCTGCTATTATTGCTTTTGTAGTTTGAGTTGTGTCTTGTCTCTTTCTTCTTTTGGTCTTCTTGCTTAGGAGTTTTCTTGTTTTTACTAGGATGTAGTTCCCCTCATTGTATTGGGTTTTCCACCTATAATTCAATGTAGTGCTGGGTTTTTGGTCAGATATTGTGTAAATTTGATTTGTCTTGAAATATCTTCATCTCTCCACTTATGGTGATTGATAGTTTTGCTGGGTATAGCAGCTTGGGCTGGCACTTGTGCTCTCTTAGTGTCTGCATGATGTCTGTCCAGGCTCTTCTGGCTTTCATAGTCTTTGTTGAGAAATCAGGTGTGATCCTGATTGGTCTGCCTTTATATGTTACCTGACCTTTTTCCCTTACTGCTTTTCCTATTCTTTCTTTGCTTTGGGCACTTGGTGTTTTGACTATCATGTGTCAGGAGGAATTTCTTTTCTGGTCCAACCTGTTTGGAGTTCTGAAGCCTTTTGTTATGCTTGTGGTCATCTCATTCTTAAGGGTAGGGAAGTTTTCTTCTACTATTTTGTTGAAGATATTTACTGTGCCTCTTAATTGATATTCTTTTCCCTGTTCTATTCTTATTATCCTTAGGTTTGTTCTTCTCATTGTTTCCTGGATCTCCTGGACATTTTTGGTTAGGAGCTTTGTGGTTTTTGCCTCTTCTCTGACTGTTCTGTATATGTTTTCAATGTTATCTTTGGCCCCCGAGATTCTCTCTTCCATCTCTTGTAGTCTATTGGAAATGCTTGCATCTGTGACTCCTGATTTTTTTTTTTAGGTGTTCTACCATTAGGGTTATCTCTTTTGGTGTTTTCTTTATTGTGTCAATTTCTGTTTTAAATTCCTTCTTCCATTCCTTCATCTCTTTGGTTCTGTTTTCATCTAGTTCTTTGAGTTCTTTGAATGTTTTTATTGTTTCCTCTTTAAAAGCTTCTGATTCTTTTTACTTTTCCTCCCGTTCTTGTATAAGGATCTCTATCATCATCCTAAGGTATGATTTTTAGGTCTGTGTCTTCTTTTTCTGGAGTGTTTGGCATTCTGCTGTTTGCTGTGATGGGAGAGCTGGGTACTGGTGTTGCCAGGTTGTCTTGGTTTCCTTGGGACATGTTCTTTCACTTTTCTCTTGCCATCTTCTTGTCAGTGATATGTTCTTGCTTTTTTCTTGTACCTGGTCTGTGTCCCTGGAACTCCCCTGGTCCAGGTGGTAGATGGCCCGAGCCCTGTTCTGTGCCCCTAAGCCACCTGGTGGGAACTGAAGTCCCAATTTTGGGTTTCTGGTCCCAGGATCAGGCAGGGCAGGGGCGCACTTTCCGTGCACACTTGGCAGAGATCTCTCTGTCCTCTGGCTGCTCAGACCTTCTTCTCACCAAGCCTTTATTTTTGGGAACTGCTGGTCCAGGTGGCAGATGAGGCGAGCCCTGTTCTGCGCCCCAAAGCTGCCAGGTGGGAACCAAGGTTCAAATGCTGGGTTCCTGTTCTCTGGATCAGGCAGGGCAGGGGCATGCTTTCTGTGTGCACTTTGCAGAGATCTCTCTGCGCCCTGGATCCTCGGATGTCCTTCTCACCAGGCCTTTACCTTTGGGTCCTGCTGGTCCAGTTGGCAGATGGGCCCAGCCCTGTCGTCAATTATCTTAATAACATTTTAAAAGAGGTACAAAAAATATTATTTTATATGAGTTGTTCAAATATGCTTAATTACATTTAATATGAATATATTCAAAATAAAAGTAAATTAATATCTTTTAATTTTATCTTTAAACAAAAATTAAGAGAAAGCATTTCATTCTGATAATGCTAAGTTGAATAAATATAAAATAAACTGTAAATAATATTTTATTAAAAGTGACATCATTGATTAGAAACTTCAGGAGAATGGAAAAAATTGAATATCTTAGGGAAAAAATAACTAGTATACTGTTACAGTTTGCTTCTTCAGTGTCATCAAAGTATCATATTTTATGGCATTGTTTGAAGCTTGTAAAGTGATAGAAATTTTGAGGTGGCATATTACTTGTGTTCAAATTGCTCTAATAAAACACCATAGCCAAAAATACATGAGAGAGAGAGAGAGAGAGAGAGAGAGAGAGAGAGAGAGAGAGAGAGAGAGAACCACCAACTGGCTTACAAGTGTTCAAATGTCTCAGATTAAGGGGCATATTTCTTATCCAGGCTACCATATTCTACTCCCTAGCCCTCATAGTTTTATAGACACACCATAATTTTAAATAAAAAACTACATTTAATCCAATTTTAAGTGTCTCCATAGTATTTCAGATTCCCAATATTGCTTACTTCACTTTTATAAATTTATACAATGTTATCTCAAGTTCTTTCATAGAAAGAATTCCCTGCCATTGGAAACCTGGCTTCATTTTCTACATAAAACAGGGGAAAAGCATCCATGTCTCCTTCATGTCTCTAAAGCCAGTACTAAATTAAGTACATTTCCCAGCCTGGTTTCCAGTTTGGAATAGAAGTCTGTTCCTTGACTCAAAACCTTTTTCATTTACAGTGGAAGTTTAACTAGATAGGGTCTGTCTTTGAGGATATCTCTGCCTTTATCCCAATCCATCGCGTGTCTCTCCTTATTGACAATAGCCTCCTTAAAATTCAGCATTTATTTAGATGTAACTTTCATGGTGGCCTTTGTCTCTCTATACGTGGATGGTGTATTTCTTTCAGTTTCAATTGCTTTTTTTTTTTTTTTTTAACTGTAAGCTTACATGTACAACATAAGTTGCACATAGGTAACAGATTCAATATAGATATATCCTTCAACAAATTATTCCATCTATTGTTTTTAAATTTAGCCTCAGATAATATATTAAAATTAGGGCAGAGACAGCTATATTATTTTCTAATATGTCACAAGAATGGCCTCTAATCCAGTGTTGTTAAAGTCCTTGCTTTTCTCTAAGATATATTGTGTCAGATCTCTATAATCTGCTTTGCTTTTAGCACTGGCATGCTATACTCTGTTTATAGAATTTAGATATTTTCTATCCCAAAGTTCTAAAGACTTCCCTATTCTTTCAAAAATCAATATAGTACCTTCACAGTAAGTAATACCCTACTCTTAATACCAACTACTATTTTACTTTCATTTATGTTGCTGTGATAAAGCATGATGACAATCTTAGTCACTGTTTTATTGCTCTAAAACTAGAACTGAAAGCAGTACATTTTGATTCTAAGGAGGAAAGGCAGCTGGGTGTGGGCTTTTAAAACTCAAAGCCTATGGCTAGTGACCCACTCTCTCCAAGGAGGCTAATCCGAATCCCCACTTCTCAGATACCACTCTTTGGTGATTAAGAATTTAAATATATGAGCCTGTGGGGACTGTTCTTATTCAAATACCACAATGACAAAGGCAACACTTAAAAAAGAGCTTATATGGACTGACTATTCCAAAAGTCAATGAGTGCATCATGGAAAGGAAGCATGTCATCAAGTATAGCCATGGAATCAGATTTAGGAAGCTGAGAGATCACATCTTTTACAAAAAGTAGAAAGAACTAGAAGGAGGGTGAGGCTGTATATTATCAATGCCTGTCTCCAATTACTTACTGATTCCAGAAGGCCACATTCCCTAAACTTCCCCTAAACAATGCCAACAACAAGTTATAAAGTATTCAAATGACTTAGATTATGAGGGTATTTCTCATTCAAACCATCATAGGTGAAACTAATGGGATGTTTTATGATGTGAAGGGAATGCCCAATATATGAATATTTTGGCCTTGTTTCTTTTTTTCTTGACCACTGAGGAGTAAGTGGTAATTTTCTTTCCTGTATTCTTGCCATAAAGAATTATCTCATAACATGCCTTAAAGGTTTTTAGGCCAATTAACTATAGCATGAAACCTTGAAATGTAAGCCAAAATAAAGAGTACACAACTTTAAGATGCATCTTGTTGAGTTTCTCATGCAGTTTGTTACACTGAGAGAAAACTGACTAATATAGCCTCCATACTGTTGTATTATTTATATACCAGAGTTCTAGGCCATGGATAATGATATTGTGTAAGAAATATTCCCTTATGCCCTTGTCAGGAGATGAGAGAAAGAGAAGAACAATTATTTTTGAAGGAGATTAGAGCCTCCTACCAAACAAATGTTTATTCCCCATAGAGAAATACATCTTTAAAGGCTTCTCTCAGTTGAAGTAAATGTTTTGATCCAAATTCAGTCCATTTTTGATTGTAGGCAATAGTAGAAAGTCTCCAGTGAGTCAAATTGAGATCACTTCAGCTGGAAAAGAAAGTAAGGTACAGAGATAAGAAAAGGTTTCATGGTACTGAGAAACAATTTTAATAGCATATTTCTGGGAAAATAGATCTACTAAAGAAAGTTCAATCAGGAGGTTATAAAACTCTAAATTTTTGTAAAAGCACCCATATAACAGTACATAAAAAAAAAAAAAATAAAGAGCTGTTGATAGCAGATTTTCGCTGAGAACCAGTACTTAGGAAAGTAAAATACTGTGGAGAAAAAAGTAAGGGAATCAGAGAGAGTAGAAAGTTTTGCTTTGTTGACATACAGATTTTAGTGCTCCAAAAGATTAGAGTATGGAGTAATATCTGCCTCATGCTTCAAGTCCTCTATGAAGGTGGAGCTGTATCTGGTGAGTGCCTTCATGCTGTATGAAAAGTAAGATGGAGTTGAAGGTAGAGAGGAAGAATAAAAATAAGATGAATGAATACCATGGGAAAGAAAGAATAAAGAACTATGATAGTACTAGACTCATCAGTAAACAACTGAAATAATGATTTTAATCCACTCATGATGACAGAACTGCTGTGAATGAATAATTTGGAAATAGTATTACTGTATTGTGAATTAAATTGTCAAAATGCAAAGTATGAGGAATGTGTACATCAAGTATCATTTCTACCTTGAAACTCAAAGTTTTAATCTTTATCATATGCAAACACATCAGTTCTACCTCAGTTGGTCTAAGTATTATATCTTATCTAGAATTAAGTGAGCAGTTAAATAATAATAATTAAAATATGTAGTAGGAATTAACCAAAGGTATTCCTCACCCATCTGTGGACCAGTAAATTCATATATGTTCTTTCAAACTACATTGTTAAAGTTGGCACAGAATATACACTTTTATTGCAAAAATGTAAGAAAAACAGTAGCTAACATGACTCAATTAAGTCCAAATTTGAACCTGGAAAACTGAATTTAGATTTAAACCTCTTGGCTGATCTCAATTGCCTCAGCTTCAAGAGCAGTTACTGTGCCTCCAAGATCCTTGACAGATCTTGCTTTATTATATAGCTAGAATCAGTCTAGACAACAACTTTTTTTCCATTTGGTGTCCCCTGTATTTGAACCAGAGACATGAGTTGGTGACACTGTAGCTATGTGATTTCAAAGGCTGCCTCTTGCCATTTAGGCAATGTACTAGGTGACTATGGATGCTAAATTCTATTGCTCAATTAGCTATCTGCTTAGCAGGATTTTTTTTTTTTTTTTTTTGATGTCTCACCTTCTGAATCAAGTCTCTGCCTCAGATCCATACTATATAATGGTATCTTTAGGAATCTTCAGCCTTCATTATTCTACTACAGTTAAACAACTTTATGTATCTGCTACTAAAACAAAAATATGGATATCACAAAATATTGTTTAAACTATGTGAATTTCATTAATAGGTTATCTTGGGCATGACATAAACCTATGAAGAAAATGGTGCTACACTGAGTGAACCCAATTCGTGAGGCAGCCTAAGGCAAGGGATGCTGACATTCCAATGATATTTCTGCATATACTTCCATTTCACAAGCTTATATTGCTGAAGAGATCTCTGAAGTGTCTTTAGAGACATTTCTCTATTATATTGAATAAAGCCTCCACATAATAGTCACTTTCATAATGATTATTTTACCATAACTTTGTTTTTTGTCAAAAGATATCTTTTTTAATGTTTATAAGACCAGACTGCAAATATTGAAAACAAAACAAAATGGTTTTCTGTTTGATGACTTCTGTCTTTGAACAATATATTTCTTTATGTATATATTATTATTATATTCGCATAAAAACTACATAATTTCTTTAATATTTTGCCTATAATATTTCTATCATTTATACTAGCTGATACCTCTTCAATGCTGCAACTTACACATTCCTAGTAATAAATGTGTTCCAGCCAAGTATATTCTGTCTAACAAGTATGTCTATAATTATATTTTTCTTTTTTAACTTTTTAAAATTGCATTAGATACTCTCTTTATTCACATTTGAAATATTATCCACTTCCCTCATCATGTTCTCATCCCCCCTACCCCTCCACTTTTCTTCATGAAGATGCACTTGCTCTTAATAACCTTCTCTACCCCATTGTGTTGGCATTCCCCTACATTGGGAAAAAGTACCCTCTCTGGACTAAAGGCCTCTTCTCATATTGATGCCAGACACTGATATCTTCAGCTACATGTGAAACTGGAGCCATAGATTTTTCAGTGTGTGCTCAATGGTAGGTATTTTAGTCCCTGGGATTTGTGCAGAGTTTGATTATTTGATAATGTTTTTCTTTCCATGGGGTTGCAACCCATTTCAAATCCTTCAGTTCTTTCTCTAACACCTTCATTGGGGTCAATGGGTTCAGTCTGATGGTTACCTGCAAGCATCCTTATCTGTATATGTATGACACTGGCAGCATCAAAGAGGAGGCATATCTATCTGGTTCCTACCAGTAAATACTTCTTGGCGTCAGCAACAGTGCATGGGTTTAGTGGCTGCTTACCAGGTGGATACCTAGGTGAGACAGTTTCTGCATGATCTTATCTTCAATTCCTGTTCCTATATTTGACATAGTATTTCCTCCTGTGTTTTGTTCACCATTCCAACATGGACTGAGGCATCAGAATTTGGACCTTTCCTCTTTTATTTTATTTTTTTTTAACTTTTTTAAACGACTTTATTTTACAAAACAAAGATAGATGTACAGATTTTAAACATTTGTTGCTTAAAATTATACATTTTTGTCAGTACTGTTTTTTCAGATATTAAAATAATTTTTACATAAAACTATGTGAATATATTTTTAGTCAGTGTTTGATATTTTCAAGGGCTTGGCAGTATGCATTGAAAAAATAATAGTTACAATGAGCATAAAATACATGCAAAACAAAACACAACATGGAATTATTCAAAGTCTTCTTGTTTTGTAAATATATTTTTTTTTGTTTTCTTTATTTCTTGGACTTCATACAGTCTGTGAGTTGTTTCTGGGGGAGTGCAAGCCTCTGGGGTTAGCATCCCAATATCAGTGACTGCATATTATGTCTGTTCTTTTGTGACTGGGTTATCTCACTCAGGATGATATTCTCTAGATGCAGCCATTTTCTAAAGAATTTGGTTAAGTCATTGTTTCTGTTGGCTGAGTAGTATTCCATTGTGTAAATGTACCACAATTTTTGTATCCATTCATCTTCTGAAGGACATCTGGGTTCCTTCCAGCTTCTGGCTATTATAAATAGAGCTGTTATGAACATTGTGGTGCATATATGTTGTGTATTAAAGTGTCTCTGGGGTATATGCCCAGAAGTGGAATAGCTGGGTCTTCAGGAAGTACTATATCCAATTTTCTGAGGTATCGCCAGACTGATTTCCAGAGTGGTTGTATTAGTTTGCAACCCCACAAAGAGTGGAGAAGTGTTCCTCTTTCTCCACAGCCTCGCCAGTATCTGCTGTCATCTGATTTTTGGATCTTGGACAATCTGAATAGTGTGAGGTGGAATCTCAGGGTTGTTTTGATTTGCATTTCCCTGATGGCTAAGGATGTTGACCACTTCCTCAGATGTTTCTCGGCTATTCTCTGTTCCTCAACTGAAAACGTTTTGCATAGCTCTATACCCCATTTTCTAATAGGGTTATTTGATTCTCTGGTGTCTAGCTTTTTGAGTTCCTTGTATACCTTGGATATTAGGCCTCTATCTGATGTGGTGTTGGTAAAGATCTTTTCCCATTCTGTTTGTTGCCTTTTTGTTTTCTGGACAATTTCCTTAGTCTTACAGAAACTTTGCAATCTCATTAAGTCCCATTTGTTAATCTTTGACCTTAGAGCTTGAGCCATTGGTGTTTTGTTCAGGAAATTTTCTCCTGTGCCTATGTGTTCTAAGGTTTTCCCTACTTACTCATCTAATAATTTCAGTGTATCTGGTTTAATGTTGAGATCTTTGATCCACTTACACTTGAGCTTTGTACAAGGAGATAAGAAAGGGTCTATTTTCATTCTTTTGCATGCTGAGTGCCAGTTGGACCAGCACCATTTGTTGAATAGGCTGTCCTTTTTCCATTGAATATTTACAGATCCTTTGTGAAAAATCAGGTGACCATATACATTAGGGCTCATTTCTGGGTCTTCTATTCTATTCCATTGATCCACATGCCTATTTTCATATGAGTACCATGCAGTTTTCAACACAATTGCCCTGTAATATAGCTTGAGATCAGGAATAGTGATTCCCGCAGATATTTTTCTGTTGTTGAGGATGGATTTCACTATTCTAGGTCTGTTGTTATTCCATATGAAATTGGACATTGATCTTTCAAATTCCTTAAAGAACTGGATTGGTATTTTGATGGGGATTGTATTGAATCTGTAGATTGCTATTGGTAGGATGGCCATTTTTAAGATGTTGACCTTTCCAATCCATGAGCATGGGATATCTTTTCATTTTCTGAGATCCTCCTCAATTTCTTTCTTTAGAGGTTTGAAGTTCTTTTCATATAGGTCCTTCACTTGCTTAGTTAGAGTCACACCAAGATATTTCATAGTTTTTGTTACGATTGTGAAGGATACCTTTTCCCTAAATTCTTTTTCCACATGTTTGTCCTTTGAGTATAGGAAGGCTACTGATTTGTTCGAGTTAATTTTGTATCCAGCCCTTTGCTGAACTTGTTTATCAGCTGTAGGAGTTCTCTGGTGGAATTTTTGGGGTCACTCAAGTACACTATCATGTCATCGGCAAAGAGTGATGTTTTTATCTCTTCCTTTCTGATTTGTATCCCCTTGATCTCCTTTTGCTATTTAATTGCTCAAGCCAGGACTTCCAGTACTATGTTGAATAGGAAGGGGCAAAGTGGGCAGCCTTGTCGAGTCCCTGATTTTAGTGGGATTGCTCCAAGTTTCTCGCCATTAAGTTTGATGTTGGCTGTTGGTTTGCTGTATATAGCTTTTGTTATGTTTAGGTATGGACCTTGCATTCCTCTTTTTTCCAGCACTTTTAACATGAAGGTGTGTTGGATTTTGTCAAATCCTTTCTCATCAGCTAGTGAGATGACAAAGTGATTTTGATCGTTGAGTTTGTTTATATGGTGGATTACATTGATGGATTTATTTATATTAAACCACCTCTGAATCCCAAAGTAAACCTACTTGATCATGATGAATGATCTTTTTAATGTGTTCTTGGATTCAGTTTGCAAGGATTTTGTTGAGTATTTTTGCATCAATGTTAATAAGTGAGATTGGTCTGAAGTTCTCTTTCCTTTTAGGGTCTTTGTGTGGTTTAGGTTCGAAGGTTATTGTAGCCTCAAAAAATGAGTTAGGTAGTATTCCATCTGATTCTATCTTTTGGAATAGTTTGGAGAGTATTGGTGTTATATCCCCAATAAATGTCTGATAAAATTCTGCACTGAACCTGTCTGGACCTGGGCTTTTTTTGGTTGGGAGACTTTTGATGACTTCTTCTATTTCTTTAGGAGTTATAGGCTTATAGATGGTTTACTTGGTCCTGGTTTAACTTTGGGATCTTGTATTTGTCTAGGAATTCATCCATTTCCTCCAGATTTTCCAAATTTGTGGAGTATAAGTTTTTGTAGTAGGATCTGATGATTTCTTGAATTTCCTCAGTTTTAGTTGTTATGTCCCCACTTTCCTTTTTGATTTTGTTAATTTGTATACTCTCTCTTTGCCTTCTAGTTAGTCTTGCTTGGGGTTTATCAATCTTGTTGATTTTCTCAAAGAACCAACTCTTGGTTTTGTTGATTTTTTCAATGGTTCTTTTTGATTCTATTTGGTCTATTTCTGCCCTAATTTTGATTATTTTTTGCCATCTACTATTTTTGGGTATTTCTGCTTCCTTTTTTTCTAGGGCTTTTAGCTGTGCTGTCAGGTTGCTAATGTAAGCTCTCTCCAGTTTCTTTTTGGAAGCACTTAGGGGTATGAGTTTTCCTCTCCGTACTGTTTTTATTGCATCCCATAGGTTTGGGTATGTTGTGTTTTGGTTTTTGTTGAATTCTAGAAAATCCTTAATTCCTTTTTTATTTCGTCTTTGACCCTGCTACTGTTTAACAGAGCATGTTTAGTTTCCCTGTGTATGTGGGCTTTTTGTTGTCTTTGTTGTTGTTAAAGACCAGCCATAGACCATGGTGATCTGAGAGGATGCATGGGAGTATTTCAATCTTCTTATATTGATTGAGGCTCGCTCTGTGTCCAATTATGTGGTCAATTTTCGAGAAGGTGCTATAGGGTGCTGAGAAGAAGGTGTATTCTTTTACTTTTGGATAATATGTTCTGTATATATCTATTAATCTTAGTTGGTTCAAAGTCTCTGCTAGTTTTCCAGTGGTCTTCGTCAGTTTCTGTTTCCATGATCTGTCCATTGATGCGAGTGGGTTATTAAAGTCTCCCACTATTATTGTGTGGGGTGAAATGTATTTTTTGATCTTTAGTAGGATTACTTTTATGAAAGGGTGCTTTTTTATTTGGTGCATATATGTTTAAGGATTGACAGTTCCTCCTGACAGATTTCCCCGGTAATGAGTAAAAAGTGTCCTTCCTTATCTTTTTTGATAACTTTTGGTTGGAAATTTACTTTATTCGATATTAGAATTGCCACTCCAGCTTGCTTCTTTGAGCTGTTTGCTTGGAAGTTTTTTTCCCACTCTTTAACTATGAGATAGTGTCTGTCTTTGTCTCTGAGATGAATTTCCTGTATGCAGCAAAAGGCTGGATTTTGTTTATGTATCTAGTCTGATAGCCTATGTCTCTTTATTGGGGAGTTGAGTCCATTTATGTTAATAGATATCAAGGAATAGTTGTTTCTGTTTCCTGCCATTATTGCTTTTGTGGGTTGAGTTGTGTCTATGTCTTTTTCTTCTTTTAGTATTCTTGTTTAGGAGTTTTCTTGTTTTTACTAGGCTGTATTTTCGCTCATTGTATTGGGTTTTCCACCTATAATTCATTGTAGTACTGGGTTTGTGGTCAGATATTGTGTAAATTTTGATTTGTCTTGAAATATCTTCATCTCTCCATCTATGGTGATTGATAGTTTTGCTGGGTATAGCAGCTTGGGCTGGCACTTGTGTTCTCTTAGGGTGTGCATGATGTCTGTCCAGGTTCTTCTAGCTTTCATAGTCTCTGTTGAGAAATCGGGTGTGAGTCTGATTGGCCTGCCTTTATATGTTACCTGACCATTTTCCCTTACTGCTTTTAGTATTCTTTTTTTGCTTTGTGCACTTGATGTTTTTACTATTATGTGTCTGGAGGTATTTCTTTTCTGGTCCAACCTATTTGGAGTTCTGAAGGCTTCTTTTATGCTCGTGGTCATCTCATTCTTGAGGGTAGGGAAGTTTTCTTCTATGATTTTGTTGAAGATATTTACTGTGCCTTTTAGTTGATACTCTTCTCCCTCTTCTATTCCTATTATCCTTAGGTTCTGTCTTCTCATTGTGTCCTGGATTTCCTGGACATTTTGGGTTAGGAGCTTTTTGTTTTTTGCATCTTTCTGGCTGTTTTGTCTATGTTTACAATATTGTCTTCTGCCCCCGAGATTCTCGGTTCCATCTCTTGTAATCTATTGCAAATGCTTGCTTCTGTGATTCCTGATTTATTTTTTAGGTGTTCTACCTCTAGGGTTATCTCTTTTTGTGTTTTCTTTATTGTGTCAATTTCCGATTTAAATTCTCTCTTCCATTTTTTCATCTCTTTGGTTCTGTTTTTCTCTAGTTTTTTGAGTTCTTTGAGTTTTTTTTTTCTTGTTTCCTCTTTTAACGCTTCTTAATCTTTTTGATTTTACTCCCATTCTTGTTTAAGTATCTCTATCAGCATCTTGAGGTATGATTTCAGGTCTGTGTCTTCCATTTCTGGAGCATTTGGAATTCCGATATTTGCTGTTATGGGAGAGCTGGGTTCTGGTGTTGCCAGGTTGTCTTGGTTTCCTTGGGGATATACTCTTTCACTTTCCTCTTGCCATTTTGTTGTCAGTGATATGTTCTTGCCTTTCCCTTGTATCTGGTCTGTGTCCCTGGATCTCCACTGGTCCAGGTGGCAGATGGGTAGAGCCCTGTTCTATGCCTCAGAGTCGCCGGGTGGGAACAGAAGTTCCAAAGTTCTGTTTCTGGTCGCTGGATCAGACAGGGCGGGGCAGGGCAAGGCAGGGGTGCAATTTCCGTGTGCACTCCGCAGAGATCTCTCTGCTCCCTGGCAGCCAAGGTCTCTCATTCACCAGTTGCTCAGCCTCTACGAGTCGCTGTTTCTGGTGGCAGATGGGCCAGGCTCTGCTCTGAGTCATGAAGTCGCCTCCGGGTGGAACCAGAAGTTCCTAAGTTCTGTTCCTGGTCACTGGATCAGGCAGAACAGGGCAGGGCAAGGCAGGGGGTGCACTTTCCATGTGCACTCCGCAGAGATCTCTCTGCTCCCTGTCAGCCCAGGTCTCCCACCCACCAGTTGCCCAGCCATGGGCCAGGCTCCCCTTTCATCTTTTAAAGCTGCATAAAGTCTGTAAATTGTTTATTGGGTATTCAGAGCTTTCTGGGGCATAGTATCTGTTTATTTTTTAGAGCAAACCATGGATGTTCTTTTGTGACTGGGTTACCTCACTCAAGATAATAGTCTCTAGCTTGATCCATTTGCCTAGCAATTTCATGAAGTCATTGTTTCTAATAGCTGAGTAGTATTCCATTTTGCCCAGTAGTGGTAGAGCTGGGTCCTCAGGTAGTACTATATCTAATATTCTGAGGAACTAACACTGATTTCCAGAGTAGTTTTATCAGTTCAAACACAACCAAAAATGGAGGAGTGTTCCTCTTTCTCCACATTCATGCCAGCATCTAATGTCATCTGAATATTTGTTCTTAGCAATTCTTACAATATGAGGTGGAAATTCAGGGTTGACTTGATTTGCATTTTCTGATAAATAGGGATGTTGAACATTTCTTTAGGTGCTTCTTGGTCATTCAGTATTCCTCAGTTGAGAATTATTTGTTTAGCTCTGTACCCCCATTTGTAATAGGATTGTTTGATTTTCTGGAACCTAATTTCTTGAGTTCTTTTTATTAGCCATCTATCAGATATAGGATTGGAAATGATCCTTTCCACTCTTTTGGCTGCCATTTTGTTTCCTTGACAGTGTCTTTAGCCTTACAGAAACTTTGCCATCTCATTAAGTCCCATTTGTCAAACTTTGACCTTAGAGCAGGAGTCATTGGTGTTCTGTTCAGGAAAGTTTCCCCTGTGCCTATGTGTTCTAAGCTCTTTCCCATGTAGTCTTCTAATAGTTTCAGTGTACTTGGTTTTATGTGGAGATCTTTGATTCACTTATACTTGAGCTTTGTACAAGGATATAAAAATGGATCGATTTTCATTCTTCAACATGCTGTCTGTTGAACCAACACCATTTGTTAAAGAGGCTGTCTCTTTTCATTGAATGGTTTTAGCTCCTTTGTCAAAGATTAAGTGTCAAAGATCATAGATGTGTGGGTTCATTTCTGGGTCTTCATTTCTGTTCCATTCATCTACCGGCCCATCTCTGTACCAATAACCTTCAGTTTTTAACACAATTGCTGGTAATATAGCTTGAAATCAGGGATGGTGAATCCCCAGAAAGTTCTTTCATTGATGAGAATAGATTTTGTTATTCTAGGGTTTATTTTCATTCCTGGTGAATATGCAAATTGTTCTTTCCATCTTTATGAAGTATTGTATAGGAATTTTGATGCAGATTGCATTGAATCTGTAGATTGCTTTTGGCAAAATGGCCATTTTAAAAATGTCGATTCTCCTAATCCATGAGCATGGGGGAACTTTCCACATTCTGAGATCTTCTTCAAATTTCTTCTTCAGAGATTTGATATTCTTGTTATACAGATCTTTCACTTACTTAATTAGGGTCACACCAAGGTATTTTATGTTATTTTTTCACTCTTGTGAAGGGTATCATTTTCCTAATTTCTTTCTCAGCATGTGTATCCTTTGAGTAGAGGGAGGTTACTGATTTGATTTAATTTTTATATTCAGTCATTTTACTAAGTTGTTTATTAGCTGTAAAACTTATCTGGTGGAATTTTTGGGGTCACTTAAATATACTATAATATCACAAGTAAATAGACATATTTTGATGCTTTACTTTCCAATTTGTATCCCTTTGACTTCTCTTTCTTGTTTGATTGCTCTGGCCAGGACTTCAAGTACTATATTAAATATGTACAGGGAGAATGGGCAGCCTTCTCTAGCACCTGATTTTGGTGGGATTGTTTTAGGTTTCTCTCCATTTATTTTGATGTTGGTGCTGGTCTGCTGTATATTATTTTTAATATGATGAGATATGAGCTTTGAATTTCTGATATTTCTAAGACTTTTAACAAAAAAAAATGTAGAATTTTGTCAAATTCTTTCTCAGTATCCAGTAAGATGTTCATGTGGTGTTGTTTCAGTTTGTTTGTATTGTGGAATATGTTGATGAATTTCTGTATATTCAACAATCCCTGTACCCCTGGGAGGAAGCCTACTTGATCATGGAGAATGATTGCATTGATGTGTTCTTGGATTTGATTTGCAAAAATTTTATTGAGTATTTTTGCATCAATGTTCATGAGGGAAATTGTTCTTAAGTTCTCTTTCTTTGTATGGTCTTTGTGTAGTTTTTGTATAAGCATAACTGTGGCTATGAAGAACAAGTTCCTTAGTGTACCTTCTGTTTCTATTTTGTGGTGTAGTTTCCAAAGTATTGGTATTAGGTCTTCTATGAAAGTCTGACAGAATTCTGCTCTGAACCCATCTGGTCCTAAACATTTTTTCGTTGGGAGTCTTTTAATAACAGCTTCTAATACTTTAGGGGTTATTGGGCTGTTTAGAGGGTTTATCTGATCCTGATTGAACTTTGGTACCTGGTATCTGTCTAAAAAATGGTCCATTTCCTCCTGATTTTACAGTTTTATTGAATATAGGCTTCTGTAGTAGGATCTGATGATTTCATGAATTTCCCCGGTTTCTGTTGTTATTTATTCCCCTTTCATTTCTGATTGTGTAAATTTGGATATTCTCTCTGCAACCTTTAATTTGTCTGTGTAAAGGTTTATTGAATTTGTTAATTTTCTCAAAGAACCAGTTTTTGGGTTGTTTTTTTTTTTTAATTCATTACAGAGATCTTTTTGTTTCTACTTGGTTGATTTCTGTTCTGAGTTTGATTATTTCCAGCTGGCTACAGCTCTTGGTGAATCATCTTCCTTTTGTTGTACAAATTTCAGGTGTGCTGTCAAGCTGCTTGTGTATGCTCTTTCTTCAGTTTCTTTTTGGAGGCACCCAGAACTATGCGTACTTCTTTTTAGTACTGCTTTCATTGTACCCCATAGGTTTGGTTATGTTGTGCTTTGATTTTTATTAAATACTTACAAATGCTTCATTTTTTTCTTTATTACTTTTTTGACCATGTTATCATAGAGTAGAACGTTGCTCATCTTCCATGTGTATGTGGGCTTCTACTGTTTTGTTGTTATTAATTACCAGCCTTAGTCCATGGTGTTCTGATAGAATGCATGAGAGTATTTCAGTCTTCTTTTATCTATTGAGGCTTGTTCTGTGAATGATTATATGGTCAATTTTGGAGAAGGTACCATGAGGTGCTGAGAAGAAGGTTTATACTTCTATTTTAGGATGAAAAGTTCTGCATATATCTATTAATTCCAATTGGTTCATAACCTCTGCTAGTTTCCCCTCGTGCTTGTTCAGTTTCAGTTTCCATGATCTGTCCATTGATGAGAGTGGGGTGTTGATGTCTCCCACTATTATTGTGTGGGGTGCAATGTATTTTTTATATTTAGTAGGGTTTCTTTTATGAATATGGTTGCTCTTGGGTTTGGAACATATATGCTAAGGATTTAGAATTCCTCCTGACAAATTTTCCCTGTAATGAATAAAAAGTGTCCTTCCTTATCTTTTTTGATAACTTTTGGTTGAAAATCTACATTAATATCTATTAGAATGTCCACTGGAGCTTGCTTCTTGGGGCCATTTGCTTGGAAGGTTTTCTTTTTTTTTTTTTTTTTCCCAAACTTTTACTCTGAGATAGTGTCTGTCTTTTTCTCTGAGGTGAATTTCCTTTATGCAGCAAAATACTGAATTCTGTTTATGTACCCAGTCTGATAGCCTATGTCTTTTTATTAGGGAATTGAGTCCATTTATGTTAACAGATACTAAGGAATAGTGGTTACTATTCTTATACTACTCTTTCCTGCTTTTTGCTTTTGGAGGTAGAATTATGCCTGTGTGTCTTTGTTCTTTTGGTTTTCTTGCTTAGGAGTTTTTTTGTTTTTACTAAGATGTAGTTTCCCTCCTTATATTGGGTTTTCCACCGATAATTCATTGTAGTGCTGGGTTTGTGGTTAGATATTGTGTAAATTTAGTTTTGTCTTAGAATATCTTGATCTCTCCATCTATGGTTATTGAGAGTTTTGCTGGGTATAGCAGCTTGGGCTGACACTTTTGTTCTCTTAGGGTCTCCATGATATCTGTCCAGGATCTTCAAGCTTTCATAGTCTCTGTTGAGAAGTTGGGTGTGATTCTGTTTGGTCATCCTTTATATGTTACATGATCTTTTCCCCTTACTGCTTTTAGTATTCTTTCTTTGCTTGGGCATGTGGTGTTTTGACTATTATGTGTCAGGAGGAATTTCTTTTTTGTTCCATTCTATTTGGATTTCTGTAGGCTTCTTTTATTCTGATGGCTCATGGTCATCTCATTCTTAAGAGTAGGGAAGTTTTCTTCTACGATTTTGTTGAAAATATTTACTGTGCCTCTTAGTTGATATTCTTCACCCTCTTCTATTCCTATTATCCTTAGGTTTGGTCTTGTCATTGTGTCCTGGATCTCCTGGACATTTTGGGTTAAGAGCTTTTTGGTTTGTGCATCGTCTCTGTCTGTTTTGCACCACAATGTTCATAGCAGCCCTATATATAATAGCCAGAAGCTGGAAAACACCTAGATGTCCTTCAGTAGATGAATGGATACCAAAATTGTGATATATTTACAAAATGGAGTACTACTCAGCTATCAGAAACAATGGCCTAACAAAATTCTCAAGAAAATGGTTGCATCTAGAGAATATCATCCTGAGTGAGATAACCCAGTCACAAAAGAACAGACATAATATGTAGTTACTGATAATTGGATACTAACCACAGAAAGCTCAGAACACTCCAGAAACAACTCACAGAATATATAAAGTTCATGGGAAAAAAAAGAAAATGAAAAACTATTATGCCTAATCTTTACACCCCAAGAAACCTTTGACTAATTCCAGGTTACATCTTGTTTTACAGGTACTTTATGCTCATTGTAACTAGTAAGGCCTTAATGCACACTATCAAGCCTTTACAAAAACCAAGTACTGACAAAATTTTGTTTGTATACTTTTATGCAAAATTGCTTAAAATCTGTACATTTATCTTAGTATTTTTAAAATAAAGTTGTTCAATTAGTAAAGAATTAATGACAATAATACTCAAATATTACACAAACTAAAAAAAATAAATGTACAAATTTTAAAAGCATTTTACATAAAATCATATTAATATAGCTTTGTCAATACTTGTTTTTTTAAAGATTTGATAGTATGCATTAAAGTCTTACTAGTTACAATGAGCATAAAGTGCAATTAAAGCAAAATGTAACAATATAATCTTGTTGAGTAAAGATAAATACAATGGTTTTTAAATACCAACTACCTAAAGACCCAGTCACACCACTTCTGGGCATATACCCCAAAGATGCTACAACATAAAATATGGACACACGCACCACAGTGTTCATAGCAGCTCTATTTATAATAGCTAGAAGCTGGAAAGAACCCAGATGTCCTTCAGTAGATGAATGGATACAAAAATTTTGGTACATTTACACAATGGAGTATTACTCAGCTATTAGAAACAATGACTTTATAAAATTCCTAAGAAAATGGATGTACCTAGGAAATATTATCCTGAGTGAGGTAACCCAGTCACAAAAGAACAGACATAATATGCAGTCACTGATAGTGCAATGCTAACCCCAGAGGCTCAGACTGCCCCAGAAAGAACTCACAGAAAATATGAATCTCAAGAATAACGAAGTCCAAACAGTGGAAGCCCCCGTCATTCTTAGGAAAAAAAGTAAGTGTATAGCACCTTCTCAGAGTGGGGTACACCTGGAACTTAAATTATTAATAATTCAAGAGCTAAGAATGCAGCCTTGTTTTAATTTTTGGTATTGAAAAAAGACAGATTAAAAAAGTTTCTAATCAGTTTTTTAATAAATAATAAGAAACAGACAATAGATAAGAGGTATATTTTATTTAGTAAGTTTTAGCAACTTGTTTAATAAAATAAAAATAACTATAACTTTTCATTCAAGGGAGGAGAGTGTTTAGAAGGGAAATATTTTGCTCTAGGGTGTCTCCAGGACTTGAATTCTGTCTTAAAGTGTCACAGATTTACTTCACAGCAGGTTCACACTCTCAGAAATACAAGAGCATGGTTTTCAAAATAGTTAGCCAACTGAGTTTTCAAGATCAGTTCATGAATTTGTGTTTTTAAGTGATTTAAACTTCTGCCTACACGAAGTTTTCCTCTGTTTACTAGAAGTTTGAGTAACAGAATTAAATGGTTAAATGCAACCATTTTGTTTATTCCTCTCAGAACTCCGTTTGTGTTCCAAAACAAACAAAACTGAAGCAAACATGTAACTCATGACTAAGATATAATGCAAAATGAGTAAAAATATAAAAGGATCACTATATGTGCATTTGTCATTTTTAATCTAACATTTTTAATATAAGTATTTTTCTTTTATAAGTACATATAGATGTCATTAATTTATCATGAAAGCATGCAACTTGTTTGTTACTATTGAAATAAAAAAAATATTCATTGAAAAGGGAAAAAATAGCTTGGCGTGCTGTAAGTTTGAAAGCTCAAAATTTTGTCTTTATTATTAGGGCATACACTGAAATTTTATGGATAGACTTAAGATATTTAGTCTGTATGCATTTTTTTTTTTACTCAGTATAATCGTACTTCCACTAGTATTATTGAGAGACTCCAGAATTAATCAGTTGTGATTGTGGAGACTAGAAGGGGGACTCAGGATCAGGCTTGGTGCTCGCCCTTGCCCTTGCTCACCATGGAGAAGACCAAGCTGATCCAGAAGGCCAAACTAGCTGAGCAGGCTAAGTGCTAAGAGGACAAGGCCACCTGCATGAAAGATTTGATGGAGCAGGGCACTGATCTGTCTAATGAGGAGCACAACTTGCTGTTGGTGACCTACAAGAATGTGGTGGGCAGGTCTCAGGGGACTGCAAGTTTATCAGGAAGGTCATTTGGATCACTGGGCAGAATATTGACACTTCCTGTGACAAGAAGGTGTATCTGATTAAGGATGATCGGGAGAAAGTGGTGTCTGAGCTGAGGTTTGTCTGCACCATGGCCCTGTAATTATTGGATAAATCTTTAATAGCCAAGGCAACTAATTCAAAGAGTAAAGTTTTTTTTTTTTTTCTGAAAATGAAGGAAGATTATTTCCGTCATCTTGCTGAAGTAGCTTGTGTCAATGATTGAAAACAAACAACATAAAATCCCTAAGGATCCTACCAAGAGGAATTTGATATAAGGAAAAAGAAATGCAATATACACATCCAATCTGCCTGGGGCTGGTTCTTAACTTTGCTTTATTTTACTATGAAATCCTTAATAATCCATAGCTTGCCTGCACACTGGCTAAAATGGCTTTTGATGAGGTCATCACAGAACTTGTTATGCTGAACCAAGACTCCTACAAAGACTGCACCCTCATCATGCAGTTACTTAGAAACAACTTAACACTATGGGCATCAGACAGTGCAGGAGAAGAATATGATGCAGTAGTGGGTGCTGAGAACTAAAGGCATCCAGGAAACCCACCCCCCTCCCCTCAAGAAAAACTTTTTACATAACCATTCCTTATTCTACTTGGATATCCTCTATCAAGGAAGCCCGTTCATGTGTATGGGATAAACTGTTTGTAGCCTTTTTACACTACAGCTTTCGGGAACTCCATCCCTTGGTTTGTGTTGTTTGTGTTGTCTCTGCCTTTCTGGTGTGCAGTTACTGCAGTAGAAAAGTATCAATAACTTCACGTCGTATAAACACAAGTAACTTCCAAACACTTGTGTAGAGGACTGACTACACATTTAGTATTTAAGTACTCTGAACCAGTTCTGCAAGTGACTGTGATTTGTATTACTGTGAAGACATGGAAATGTAGTGCATTACAATTTAAAGTGATTGTAAATAATAACTTCTTGATTTCTACATTTCTTTTTTGAACCTTCTTGAGGGTTTCCTTCAGAAGCAACTTTTCTATGTTTTTACAACAAATTCCTTTTTAGTATAAATCCAGAAGTGTTATATTGAATAGGAAAGTGACTAATGCATCTGGGATTGGGATCACAGATTGAAATGTTTCCTGTGTCACTTATTCTGGAGGTTACTTCAGTCTGTGACAACAGGGAGTTTCCTTATGCATTCTTCATTTGCTTCTGTTTGGGTTGACAACTTCCTTCCCAATAAAATTTACTTACGCCTACTGCTTTTGTAGCTTTGGTATTCATGTTGCCTTGTGATGTTGCTGCCAGAACACAAGCATTGCTTTGCAAAAATTAAAATGCATGTCCTTTCTTAGAAAGAAGAAAAAAGTGCCCAAGTCCAAGTCTAAACTTTGTACTTTTCCACACAGATTTGGACACAGGTGAGGGGATATTCACTTTGTCCAGTGATTGTTACTCAGAGAGTTGGACTGCTATATTATGTGTTTGCTAATCATTGACTACATTCCAAAAACAGTCATGGGAAAATGTTATGCCCTATGTAACAGCAGGGTAACATAAAATAAAACTACATTGTATAAAACAACAACAACAACAAAAAAGAGTGACCACAGGAATGAGGGTTCATATCTGTGTCTTCAATTTTGTTCCATTAATCAACCTGCTTATCTCTGTACCAGTACCATTCGATTTTTAACACAATTGTTTTGTAATATAGCTTCAGATAAAGGATGGTGATTCCTTTAGAAGTTTCTTGTTGTTGAGGATGGATTTTGCTATTCTAGGTCTTTTGTTATCCCAAATGAAATTACACATTGCTCTTTACAACTCAATGAAGAATTGGGTTGGTATTTTGATGGGGATTGCATTGAGTCTGTATATTGCTTTTGGTAAGATGGGTTAGATCTTAAATGTTTGATCCTTCCAATCCATGAGCATGGGAGATCTTTCCATTTTCTGAGATCTTCCTCGCTTTCCTTCTTTAGAGGTTTGAAGTTCTTCTCATATAGGTCCTTCACTTGCTTAGTTAGAGTCGCACCAAGGTATTTCATAGTTTTTGTGACTATTGTGAAGGGTATTTTTTCGCTTATTTTCTTTCTCCACATGTTTATCCTTTGAATATAGGTAAACTACTGACTTGTTTGAGGTGATTTTATATCTAACCACTTTGCTGAAGTTGTTAATCAGCTGTAAATGATCTCTGGTAGAAATTTTGGAGAAACGTAAATATACTATTTTGAAATCAGCAAATAGTGATATTTCTATATTTTCATTCTGATTTGTATCCTGTTTACTTCCCTTTTTTTAAAGGTTATTCTCTGAGCTCTCTGTTTCTTTCATTTTTTTTTTCCTTAGTACTTTATTTCAAAAACAGAAGAGGAATACATATAAAGATTTTAAAGGCATTCTGGCATAACATTATATAAATATTTTTGTCACTAATTGATCCTTATAGACGTTTGATAACATGAATTGTAAACTCACTAGTTGTCATAAGCATAAAACACATGCAGGAGAGAACATAACATGGAAAGAGATATCTTGTTGAGTATAGATTAAGCACAACGATCTGTGATTAACAAAACTGCCACAAGGTTATTATCTTAGCTTTTGTATTATTAATGATCTAAGGTCCAGGTATATCACAGTCTGAGAGGATGCTATACATTTATTTCTTTCCTAAGAAAGACGGAGGCTTTCTTCTTCTTCTAATTCTTCTTCTTCTTCTTCTTCTTCTTCTTCTTCTTCTTCTTCTTCTTCTTCTTCTTCTTCTTCTTCTTCTTCTTCTTCTTCTTCTTCTTCTTTTTTTGTCCTTTTTTTTCTTGAGCTTCATATAGCCTGGGAGTTATTTCTGGGGTGTTCAGAGCTTTCTGGGGTTAGCATCGAATTATCAGTGACTGCATATTATGTCTGTTGTTTGTGACTGGGTTACCTCCCTCAGGATGATATTCTCTAGATACATTCATTTTATTAGGAATTTCATAAAGCCATTGTTTCTGACAGCTGAGTAGTACTCCATTGTGTAAATATATGACAATTTTTGTATCCATTCTTCTACTGAAGAACATCTGGGTTCTTTCCAGCATCTGGCTATTATAAATAGGTTTGCTATGAACATTGTGGTGCATGTGTCTTTGTTTGAAGGTTTTTTCCAAAATATTTTACTCTGAGATAGTGTTTGTCTTTGTCTCTAAGGTGAGTTTCCTGTATGCAGCAAATGCTGGATTCTATTATGTATCCAGTCTGATAGTCTGTCTTTTTATTGGGGAATTGACTCCATTTATGTGAAGAGATATTAAGGAATAATGGTTACTCTTTCTTGCTATTTTTGCTTTTAGAGTTAGAATTGTGCGTGTGTGTCCTTCTTCTTTTGGTTTTCTTGCTTAGATATTGTTTTTACTCTGATATAGTTTTTCTGCTTATATTGGGTTTTCCACCTACAATTCATTGTTGTGCTGGGTTTGTGGTCAAATATTGTGTAAATTTAGTTTTGTCCTGAAATATCTTGGTCTCTCCATCTATGGAGATTGAGAATTTTGCTGGGTATAGCAGCCTGGGCAGACACTTGTGTTCTCTTAGGGTCTGCATGAAGTCTGTCCAGGATCTTCTAGCTTTCACAGTCTTTGTTGAGAATTCGGGTGTAATTCTGATTGGTCTGCCTTTATATGTTACATGGCCTTTTCCCATTATAACTTCTAGTATTCTTTCTTTGTTTTGAACACTTGGCATTTTCACTATTAAGTGTCAGGAAGATTTCTTCTCTGGTCCATATTATTTGGAGTTCTGTAGTCTTCTTTTATGTTCATGGTCATTTCATTCTTTTTTTTTTCCAAAGGTAAATGTACAGATTTCAAGCATTTTTTGCATAAAATTATACAATACATTTTTGTCAGTACTTTTTTTCAGATTTTAAAATATTTTTTACATAAATCTATATGAACAGTCAGTACTTGATCTTTTTAAAGTTTTGACGGTATGAATCGAAAACCCAATAGTTACAATGAGCACAAAGTACATGCAAAATAAAATGTAACATGAAAAGAGTCAAAGTTTTTTTGTTGTGTAAAGATATTTTTGTTTTGTTTTGTTTTGTTTTCTATATTTCTTGGACTTCCTACAGTCTGTGTGTTGTTTCTAGGGCAGTGAGAGCCTCTGGGGGTTAGCATCCCACTATCAGTGACTGCATATAATGTCTATTCTTTTGTGAATGTGTTATCTCACTCAGAATGATATTCTCTAGATGCAGCCATTTTCTTAAGAATTTGGTTAAGTCATTGTTTTTGGTAGCTGAGTAGTATTCCATTGTGTAAATGTACCACAATTTTTGTATCCATTCATCTTCTAAAGGGCATCTGGGTTCTTTCCAGCTTCTGGCTATTATAAATAGAGTATGAACATTGTGGTGCATATATCTTTGTTGTGTACTAAGGTGTCTCTGGGGTATATGCCCAGAAGTGGAATAGCTGGGTCTTCAGGTAGTACTATATCCAATTTTCTGAGGTATAGCCAGACTGTTTTCCAGAGTGGTTGTATTAGTTTGCAACCCCACCAACAGTGGATAAGTGTTCTTCTTTCTCCGAAACCTTGCCAGCATCTGTTGTCATCTGAGTTTTGGATCTTGACCAATCTGACTGGTGTGAGGTGGAATCTCAGGGTTGTTTTGATTTGCATTTCCCTGATGGCTAAGGATATTGAGCACTTCCTCAGATATTTCTCAGCCATTCGATATTCCTCAACTAAGAGGGTTTTGTTTAGTTCTGTACCCCATTTTTAATAGGGTTATTTGATTCTCTGGTGTCTAGCTTTTTGAGTTTTTGTATACCTTAGATATTAGGCCTCTATCTGATGTGGAGTTGGTAAAGATCTTTTCCCATTCTGTTGGCTGCCGTTTTGTTTTTTTGACAATCTCCTTTGCCTTACAGAAACTTTGCAATCTCATTAATTCCCATTTGTTAATCTTTGACCTTAGAGCTTGAGCCATTGGTGTTTTGTTCAGAAAATTATCTCCTGTGCCTATATGTTCTAAAGTTTTTCCTACTTTCTCATCTAATAGTTTCAGTGTATCTGTTTTAATGTGGAGATCTTTAATCCACTTACACATGAGCTTTGTACAATGAGATAAAGATGGGTCTATTTTCATTCTTTTGCATGCTGAGTGCCAGTTGGGCCAGCACCATTTGTTGAATAGGCTGTCTTTTTTCCATTGAATGTTTACAGCTCCTTTGTCAAAAATCAGGTGACCATATACATGAGGGCTCACTTCTGGATCTTCTATTCTATTCCATTGATCAACATGCCTATTTCTGTACCAGTACTATGAAGTTTTCAGCACAATTGTCTTGTAATATAGCTTGAGGTCAGGGATAGTGATTCATGCAGATGTTTTCTTGTTGTTGAGGTTGGATTTCGCTATTCTGGGTCTTTTGTTGTTCCATATGGAATTGCACATTGATCTTTCCAATTCCATGAAGAATTGTGGTGGAATTTTGATGGGGATTGCGTGGAAACTGTAGATTGCTTTTGGTAGAACGGCCATTTTTAAAATGTTGATCTTTCCAATCCATGAGCAAGGGAGATCTTTCCATTTTCTGAGATTCTCCTCAATTTCCTTCTTTAGAAGTTCGAAGTTCTTTTCGTACAGGTCCTTCACTTGCTTAGAGTCACACCAAGGTATTTCATAGTTTTTAAGATGATTGTGAAGGGCACCTTTTCCATAATTTCTTTCTCCACATTTTTGTCCTTTGAGTATAGGAAGGCTACTGATTTGTTTGAGTTAATTTTCTATCCAGCCACTAAGCTGAACTTGTTTATCAGCTGTAGGAGTTCTCTGGTGGAAATTTTGGGGTCACTTAAGTACACTATCATGTCATAGGAAAAGAGTGATCTTTTATCTCTTCCTTTCCGTTTTGTATCCCCTTGATCTACTTTTGCTGCCTAATTGCTCCAGCCAGGACTTCCAGTACTATGTTGAATAGGTAGGGGGAGAGTGGGCAGCCTTGTAGAGTCCCTGATTTTTGTGGGATTGCTTCAAGTTTCCCACCTTTAAGTTTGATGTTGACTGTTGGTTGGCTGTATATTACTTTTATTAGGTTTAGGTAAGGACCTTAGATTCCTATTCTTTCCAGGACTTTTAAAATGAAGGGGTGTTGAATTTTGTCATATGCTTTCTCAGCATCTAGTGAGATGACCAAGTGGTTTTGTTCTTTGAGTTTATTTATATGGTGGATTACATTGATGGATTTCCTTATATTAAACCATCCCTGCATCCCAGGGATGAAGCCTACTTGGTCATGATGAATGATTGTTTTAATGTGTTCTTTGATTCGGTTTGCAAGTATTTTGTTGAGTATTTTTGCATCAATGTTCATAAGTAAGATTGGTCTGAAGTTCTCTTTCCTTGTAGGGTCTTTGTGTGGTTTAGGTAGTAGGGTAATTGTAGCCTCAAAAAATGAGTTAGGTAGTATTCCATCTGATTCTATCTTTTGGAATAGTTTGGAGAGTATTGGTGTTATGTCCAAAATAATTGTCTGATAAAATTCTGCACTGAACCCGTCTGGACCTAGGCTTTTTTTGGTTGGGAAGCTTTTGATGAGTTCTTCTATTTCTTTCGGTGTTATAGGGTTATTTAGATGGTTCACTTGGTCCTGGTTTAACTTTGGGATCTTGTATCTGTCTTGGAATTTGTCTATTTCCTCCAGATTTTCCAATTTTGTGGAGTATAAGTTTTTGTAGTAGGATCTGATGATTTCTTGAATTTCCTCAGTTTCAGTTGTTATGTCTCCACTTTCCGTTCTGATTTTGTTAATTTGTATACTCTATCTTTGCCCACTAGTTAGTCTTGCTAGGGGTTTATCAATCTTGTTGATTTTCTCAAAGAACCAGCTCTTGGTTTTGTTGATACTTTCAATGGTTCTTTTTGTTTCTATTTGGTCTATTTCTGCCCTAATTTTGATTATTATTTGCAGTCTACTCTTTTTGGGTGTATCTGCTTTCTTTTGTTCTAGAGCTTTTATCTGTGCTGTCAAGTTGCTGATGTATGCTCTCTCCAGTTTCTTTCTGGATTTGCTCAGGGCTATGAGTTTTTCTCTCAGTACTGCTTTCTTTGTATCCCATAGGTTTGGGTATGCTGTGTATTTATTTTCATTGAATTTTAGAAAATCCTTAATTTATTTATTTCTTCTTTTACCCTGCTATCATTTAACAGAGCATTGTTTATTTTGCATGTGTATGTGGGCTATTTGTTGTCTTTTTTGTTGCTAAAGAACAGCATTAGTCCGTTGTGATCTGAGAGGATGCATGGGAGGAGTATTTCAATCTTCTTATATCAATTGGAGGCTCCTTCTGTGTTCAATTATGTGGTCAATTTTCAAGAATGTGCCATGGGGTGCTAAGAAGAAGGTATATTCTTTTACTTTAGGATGATATGTTCTGTAGATATCTATTAATTCCAGTTGGTTCATAGTCTCTGCTAGCTTTGCAGTGTCCTTGTTCAGTTTCTGTTTCCATGATCTGTCCATTGGTGAGAGTGGGGTATTAAAGTCTCCCACTATTATTGTGTGGGGTGAAATGTATTTTTGAGCTTTAGTAAGGTTTCTTTTATTAATGTGGGTGCTTTTTTTATTTGGATCATGTATGGTAAGGATTGAGAATTCCTCCTGACAGATTTCCCCGGTAATGAGTACAAAGTGCCCTTCCTTATCTTTTTTGATAACTTTTGGTTGGAAATTTACTTGATTCGATATTAGAATAGCCACTCCAGCTTGCTTTTTGGGGCTGTTTGCATGGAAGTTTTTTTTTTTTTCCCACTCTTTTACTCTGAAAAAGTGTCTGTCTTTGTCTCTGAGATTAGTTTCCTGTATGCAGCAAAAGACTGGATTTTGTTTATGTATTTAGTCTGATAGCCTATGTCTCTTAATTGGGGAGTTGAGTACATTTATGTTAATAGACATCAAGGAATAGTTGTTTCTGTTTCCTGCCATTATTACTTTTGTGGGTTGAGTTGTGTTTGTGCCTTTTTCTTCTTTTAGTTTTCTTGTTTAGGAGTTTTCTTGTTTTTACTAGGCTGTATTTTCCCTCATTGTATTGGGTTTTCCACCTATATTTCATTGTAGTGCTGGGTTTGTGGTCAGATATTGTGTACATTTTGATTTGTCTTGAAATATCTTCATCTCTTTATCTATGGTGATTGATAGTTTTGCTGGGTATAGCAGCTGGGGCTGGCACTTGTGCTGTCTTAGGTGTGCATGATGTCTGTCCAGGCTCTTCTAGCTTTCATAGTCTCTGTTGAGAAATTGGGAGTGATTCTGATTGGCCTGCCTTTATATGTTACTTGACCTTTTTCCCTTACTGCTTTTAGTATTCTTTCTTTGCTTTGGGCACTTGGTGTTTTGACTATTATGTGTCAGGAGGTATTTCTTTTCTGGTCCAACCTATTTGGAGTTCTGAAGGCTTCTTTTATGCTCGTGGTCATCTCCTTCTTGAGGGTAGGGAAGTTTTCTTCTTCGATTTTTTTGAAGATATTTACTTTGCTTTTTAGTTGATACTCTTCTCCCTCTTCTATTCCTATTATCCTTAGGTTCGGTCTTCTCATTTTGTCTTAGTTTTCCTGGACATTTTGGGTTAGGAGCTTTTTGTTTTTTGCATCTTCTCTGGCTGTTTTGTCTATGTTTACAATGTTATCTTCTGCCCCCGAGATTCTCTCTTCCATCTCTTGTAATCTATTGGAAATACTTGCTTCTGTGGCTCCTGATTTCTTTTTTAGGTGTTCTACCTCTAGGGTTATCTCTTTTAGTGATTTCTTTATTGTGTCGATTTCCATTTTAAATTCCCTCTTCCATTCCTTCGTCTCTTTGGTTGTGTTTTCCACTAGTTCTTTGAGTTCTTTGAGTGTTTTTCTTGCTTCCTCTTTAAAAGCTTTTGAATCTTTTTGCTTTTACTCTCGTTCTTGTTTAAGTATCTGTATCAGCATCTTGAGGTATGATTTCAGGTCTGTGTCTTCCATTTCTGGAGTGTTTGGAATTTAGATGTTTGCTCTTGTGGGAGAGCTTGGTTCTGCAGTTGCCAGGTTGTCTTTTTTTCCTTAGGATATTCTCTTTCGCTTTCCTCTTGCCATTTTGTTGTCAGTGATATGGTCTAGCCTTTCCCTTGTATCTGGTCTGTGTCCCTGGGTCTTCAATGGTCTAGGTTGCAGATGGGCCAAGCCCTGTTCTATGCCTCAGTGTTGCCGGGTGGAAACAGAAGTTCCAAAGTTGTGTTCCTGGTCCCTTGATCAGGCAGGGCTGGGGTTGCAATTACAGTGCTCACTTCGTAGAGATCTCTCTGCTCCCCTGCTGCCCAGGTCTCCTACTCACCAGTCTTTATAGCTTTAGGTGCTGCTGATCCCTGTGGCTGATGGGCCGCACCCTGTACTTTGCCCTGAAGTCACCGCTGGGTGGAAACAGTAGTTCTAATGTTCTGTTCCTGGTCCCTGGATCAGGCAAGGCTGGGGGTGCGTTTACAGTGCTCACTCTGCAGAGATCTCTCTGCTCCCTGGCTGCCCAGGTCTCCTAATCACCAGTCTTTAAAGCTTTAGGCGCTGCTGATCCCTGTGGCAGATGGGCCGCACCCTGTTCTGCCCACTGATTTCACCACCGGGTGGAAACAGAAGTTCCAAAGTTCTGTTCCTGGTCCCTGGATCAGGCACTGAAGTCGCCACTGGGTGGAAACAGAAGTTCCAGAGTTCTGTTCCTTGTCCCAGTCTTTAAAGCTTGAAACGCTGCTGATCCATGTGGTGGATGGGCCGTGCCCTGTTCTGCGCACTGAAGTCGCCGCGGGGTGGAAACAGAAGTTCCAAAGTTCTGTTCCTGGTCCCTGGATCAGCCACAGTCTTTAAAGCTTTAAACACCATTGATCCATGTGGTGGATGGGCTGCACCCTGTTCTGCACACTGGTCATTTCATTCTTAAAGCCAGAGAAGTTTTCTTCTACGATTGTGTTGAAGATATTTACTGTGCCTCTTAATTGATATTCTTCGCCCTCTTCTATTCCTATTATCCTTAAGTTTGGTCTTTTTATTGTGTCCTTGATCTCCTGGATATTTTGGGTTAGAAGCTTTTTGGCCTTTGCATCTTCTTTGACTGTTTTGTCTATGTTTTCCATGTTGTCTTTAGCCCCTGAGATTCTCTTTTCTATCTCTTGTAGTATGTTGTAGATGCCTGCATCTGTGCCTCCTGATTTTTTTTTTTCTGGTTTTCCACCTACCAGGGTTCTCTCTTTTAGTGTTTTCATTATTGTTTCTATTTCCATTTTCAATTCTTTCATCTGTTTGGTTCTGTTTTTCTGTAGTTCTTTGATTTCTTTGAGTGTTTTCCTTGTTTCCTCCTTAAAAGCTTCTAATTGTTTATGGTTATCCTCCCGTTCTTGTTTAAGCGAGTTATTCATGCTCTTCTCAAAGATCCTCATCATCATCTTGAGGTATGATTTCAGGTCTGAGTCTTCTTTTTCTGGACTGTTTGGCATTCCATTGCTCGCTCTGATTGGAGAGCTGGGTTCTAATGTTGCCAAGTTGTCTTGGTTTCTATTGTGTTAGTTCTTTTGCTTTCATCTTGCCACCTTGTAGTCTATTATTATATGTGGTCTTGTTGTCAGTGATTGGTACCCATCACTCCCATGTTCCTGGCTTTGTCCTTGAATCTCTGCTGCTCTTGGCGGCAAATTCCTTGTGTGTTTGGTACACATGTAAGGGCCTTATAGGCAAACACTGAGACCCTAAGTCAGAGTTCCTGCTCCCCTGAACCAAACGGAGAGCCTTGCCTCTGCTCACTAGGCCTATCCCTCTCTATACACAGGCTACTCACAGTACAGTCTTTCTAGACCTGTGTCTGTGTATCAATGCTGTTCCTGGTGGCAAATGGCCTGATTGTTTGGTCCACATGCGATGGTTTTCCAGGCAGAGAGCAAGTCACTATTCCATGGTTCCTGGTCCCCTGAAACAACTGGGAGACTGTGCTTTCTGAGTTCTCAACCCAGACCTCTCTGCACCCTGGCCACTCATGGTGGAGTCTCACCATGCTTGCATCCCTGGATCTCTGCTGTTTCAGGTAGCAAATTGCTTGAGTGTTTGGTCGGCACGCAAGGGCCTTCCGGGTGGACACCGATTCCCTACAGCAGAGTTCCTGCTCCCCTGAAACAACCAACAGGGCCATGCCTTACCTGTGCTCAGCACCCTGGGTACTTACAGCACAGTCTGGAAAGGCCTGTGTCCCTGGATCTCCACTGTTCCTGGTGGCAAATGGCCTGAGCATTTGGTGACTCCCTATTTTTGTTTAATTGCTCTCGCCAGAATTGCCAGTACTATGTTGGATAAGTAAGAGGAGAGGGGGCAGCCTTGTCTAGTTCCTGAGTTTAGTGGGATTGCTTTAAGTTTCTCACTATTTAGTTTGACGTTGAATATTGATTTGTTATATATTGCTTTTATTATGTTCAGGTATGGGCCTTCTATTCCTTCTCTTTCCACATTTTAACATGAAGGGGTGTTGAATTTGGCAAATCCTTTCTCAGCATTTAGTGAGATGATCACGTGTATTTTTTTCTTTGAGTTTGTTTATATGGTGGATTAAGTTTATGGATTTCCTCATATTGAACCATCCCTGCATCCCAGGAATGAGGCCTACTTGATTATGTTAAATGATTGTTTTAATATGCTCTTGTATTCAGTTTACTAGAATTTTATTGAGTATTTTTGCATCTATGTGCATTAGGAAAATTGACTTGAAGGTCTCTTTTTTTTGTAGTGTCTTATTGTGTTTTAGGTATGGGTGTTATTGTAGCTTTGAAGAATGAGTTGGGTAGTATCCCCCTGTCTCTATTTTGTGGAATAGGTTAAAGAGTATCAGTATTAGGCCTCCTATGAAAGTTTGATAGAATTCTGCAATGAATCAATATGGTCCTGTCCTTTTTTTTTTTTTTTTTTTTTTTTTTTTTTTTTGGAGGCTTTTGATGACTGCATCTATTTCTTTAGGGGTTATGAAACTGTTTATATTGTTTATCTGATCTTGGGATTGTTGTTTCCTGCTATTTTTGTTTTTAGGGATAAAATTATGTTTGTGTGCCTTTCTTTTCTTCTTCTTCTTCTTCTTCTTCTTCTTCTTCTTCTTCTTCTTCTTCTTTTTTTTTTTTTTTTGCATGATTATTTTCTTGCTTTTTCTAGGGGGCAGTTTCCCTCCTTTTGTTGGATTTTCCATCTATTATCCTTTGTAGTGCTTGATTTGTGGACAGTTATTGTGTAAATTAGGTTTTATCCTGGAATATCTTGGTTTCTTTATATATGGTAATTGAGAATTTTGCTGGATATAGTAACCTGGGCTGACAATTGTGTTCTCTTAGCATCTGTCTGATGTCTGTCCAGAATCTTCTAGCTTACATAGTCTCTGTTGAAAATTTGGATGTAATTCTGGTTGGTCTGCCTTTATATATTAAATGTCCTATTCCCTTACTGCTTTTAGTACTCTTTCTTTGTTTTGAACATTTACTGTTTTGACTATTATCTGTCGGGAAGAATTTCTTCTCTGGTCCAATCTATTTGAAGTTCTGCAGGCTTCTTGTATGTTCATGGTCATCTCATTCTTAAGGGTATGAATGTTTTCTTCTATGATTTTATTGAAGATATTTACTGTGCTTTTTAGTTGAAAATTTTCTCCCTCCTTCTACACCTATTATCCTTAGGTTAGGTCCTCTCATTGTATCCTCGATATCCTGGTTGTTTTGGGTTAAAAGCCTTTTGGTTTTTGCAACTTCTCTGACTGTTTTGTCTGTTTTCTCTGTTGTTTCCTGCCCCTGAGATCCTCTTTTTCATCTCTTGTAGTCTGTTGATGATGCTTGTGTCTGTCTCCTGATTACTTTCTTAGATTTGTTATCTCCACGATTTTTTCTTTTTGTGATTTCTTTATTGTATCTATTTTTTTATTCCTTCACCTGTTTGTGTTTAAGTTTTTTGAGAGATTTTTTCCTTGTTCTCCTGTAATTGCTAATAGGAAGTTATTCCCATGTTTCTCAAAGATCTTCATCATCATTATGAAGTATGAGTTTAAGTCTAAATCTTGTTTTTCTGGAGTGGTTGTGAAATTGACTACTTGCTATGTTGGGAGAACTGGGTTCTTATGTTTCCAGGTTCTCTGGATTTCCATTGCTTGGGTTTTTCTGTTTTCATCTTGTTATCAGTGATTATAGGTAACAATTTTGTTTCTGATTGGTG
Source organism: Micromys minutus (assembly GCF_963924665.1). Taxonomy (NCBI): domain Eukaryota; kingdom Metazoa; phylum Chordata; class Mammalia; order Rodentia; family Muridae; genus Micromys; species Micromys minutus. Next base: position 61,770,509 of record NC_137970.1, on the reverse strand, counting down.
CTTGTCTCTCCTCTAGGTTTGATGGCTTGTGGGATCAGGTGGGAGATTACTCTCATAGGTTTTTGGCTCTTTGTGGGTAGGCAGTGAGTTCTGATTGCAGTGACTCAGTTCTGTCTTTCTGGGCTCAGGTGTGAGAGCCCTTGTGAGGCTTTTCTGGGAGTTCAGCCCTCAGCTCACAAGTTCTGAGTTCTAATGGTGGAGACCCGGCTCTCTCCCTTCCTCCCTCCCTCCCTCCCTACCTCCCTCTCTCTCTCTCTCTCTCTCTCTCTCTCTCTCTCTCTCTCTCTCTCTCCCTCTCCCTCTCTCTCTCTCTCTCTCTCTCTCTCTCTCTCTCTCTCTCTCTCTCTCCCTCCCTCTCTCTCTCTCTGTCTAAGCCAAATGGACCCTTTTCCAGAGAGCACCATGCTCCCTGATCTCTGAGAACTCCTTTTGAGTCAGGCTCACTCTTGGTCCAGGTGGAAAAGCATCTGTGTAGCTGATCTGGGAGCTCAGCCTCCTGTGGGCAGATACTGAGTTCCCATGGTGGAGACTTGGCCCTCACTATAGGCCAGAAAGGAGGACCATTTTTTGAGAGAGCACCATGCTTCCTGTGCTCTGAGAAATACCTGTGTTCCCTCCCAGGGCCTGTGCTCAGGCTCACCCTTGATCCAGGTGTATGAATGCCCGTGTAGCTGTTTTGGGAGCTCAACCTTCCACAGTCAGATCTCAAGTCCTAATGACAGAGACCCTGTCCTGTTTGTGGTCCAGAAAGTACTCTTTTCCCCTAACGTATCTTCTAAGCCTAAGTATCATTCTTCTACCTCTTGTATTCTTTTGGTGATATTTGTAACTGTAGCCCCTGACCTCTTTCCTAAGTTTTCCATTTCCAGGGTTGTCTCTATTTTTTTTTTTTTTGTTAATTTCATTATTGCTTTTTAAGTCTTGGACTACTTTGTTCAGTTTCATCACCTATTTGATTGTATTTTCCTGTATTACTTTAAGTGAATTATTTGTTTCCTCCTTAAGTTCTTCTACTTTTTGACCTGTGTTGTTCTGTATTTCTTTCATTGAATTATTTATATCTATCTTAAAGGACACTTTTCTTCATGAAATAGGAATTTAGGTCATCATCTTGTGTTTATAGATGTGTTTAGGTATCCAGACCTTGTTTTGGTGAGACAACTGGATTCTGATGGTGCCAAAGTATTTTTGGCGTCTGTGGCTTATGATTTTGCATTTGCCTGTCACTATCTGGTTATCTCTGGTGCTAACTGGCCTTCTTTTCTCCCTCTGGAGACTGACTCCTCTTTCCCTGGGTTTTGCCTGGTCTCCTGGGAAACCTATGGCCCTGGCTGCCAAAGATCTCCTGTGAAACATTCAGACTTTAAGGTCTTCAGAGGGTTAGATGCCCTGATCATCTGCCCTGGAAGAAGGTGCAAGCCAGAATGGAGGTGGAGTTCGAGAGAAGGTCATTTGTCCCAAGCCGGCTGGGTCTCATGGGTACTAGCTTCTGGTGTTATTAGCGAAGGGCCCATATATGTTGCCCTGGGTGAAGTATATCTCCTGGGAGGTCTTCAGACTGTGGGTTCTGTTGTTCTTAGTGGAGCAGATCTCCTGGGATACCTTCACATTTCAGGGTCTTCAGAGAGGCAGACAAGCTTATGATCTGTCCCAGTGGAATGCATAAGGATGAAGGGCAAGATACTTTTCTAGTGGGGAATTATTTGTGATTAGTAATATATTATCAGGATATCTTATTTTATGATGTCATAGGTTTCTAGAAAAATATGTACCAGTTTTATATATTTGAATGCATTTGTGTGTGTTGGCTTACAAGCATATATGGAGAAAGAGATTCATACTAAATGCTTTAATACTTTAATATTAGTAAATCTAATATCTACCATTATAGGGCCAAAGATGAAGAATTAAGAAAGATGTAGATCAAGCACTACACTCTAATTTCTGAGAAGAGAATAAGATTTCATTTAACCTACCTACATGATTACAGCAAAATTATTTGTTCAGTTAATTTTTCCAAATGATAATTTCATATCTAAAATATCTTAACAACTTCCACAAATATTTTTCTGTACATGCATAGGTACTTAGCCAAGTTAACTAATAAATACATCCAAGATAGGCCTACTTAATTCATGTAAAACTAAATAACACTAATGAGATTATATTTCTGTCTAACATGCATAGAGTTTTAATTATACCAACTTTATGTGATAGTTCATTTTAATGATATACCTCATTGGATTAAGGAATCTGTAACTAATGAACAGAGTACATTTCTGGATTCATATGTACACATTGGGTGGTGTTTTAGGCACTGGAGGCTTTGGAGGACTGATTGGTTGATAGTGTTGTTCTTTCCAGGGGGTTCCAAACCCTTTCAGTTCCTTCAGTTCTTTCTCTAGCTTTTCCATTGTGGACATCTTACACAATATGATGCTTAGCTGCAAGTATCCTCATCTGTATCTGTATGGTTTTGGCAGATTCTCTGAGGAGGCATCCATATCTAGCTCCTTCTAGTAAGCACTTTTTAGAAACAGCAATAATGACTGGATTTGGTGGCTGCTTATTGTCTTAGAAAAATTAGCAATTCAAGGCCAATACCTAAATATAGTAAATGCCATATACAACAAACCAGTAGCCAACATCAAACTATATCTTGAGAAACTTGAAGAATCCCACTAAAATCAGGGACTGGACAAGGCTACCTACTTTCTCTCTACATATACACTATAGTACTGGAAGTCTTAGCCAGAAGATTTAGACAACTGGATGTCAAAAGGATAAAAAATCTAAAAGAAAAAGTTAAAATATTATTATTTGCAGATAATATGATCATATACTTAAGTGACCCCAATATTTACACCAGAAAACTTCTAAACCTGATAACAACTTCAGCCATGTGTCTAGATATAAAATTAACTCAAACAAATCAGTAGGCTTTCATTACTCAAAGGATAAACAGAATGGAAAAAAATTAGAGAAATGACACTCCTCACAATAGTCATATGTAAAATAAAATACCGTGGTGTGACCCTAACCAAGCAAGTGTAGGATCTGTATGACAAGAACTTAAAGGCTCTAAAGAAAGAAATTGAAGATCTCAGAAGATGGATGATCTCCCATGCTCATGGACTGGTAGGATTAATATAGTAAAAATTGAGATCTTGACAGTGCAATCTACAGATTCAATGCAATTTCCATCAAAATTCCAACTTCTTTGTAGAGTTAGAAAGAGCAAAATGAAAATTCATTTGGAATAACAAAAATACCAGGATATCAAATACTATCTTCAACAATAAAAGAACTTCTGGGGGAATTGCCATCCATAGTGTTGAGCTGCATAACAGATCAATTTTGATTAAAAACAAAAACAAACAATCAAACAAAAAACAAAATAAAAATGCATGATATTGGTACAGAGACAAGCAGGTAGATTTATAAAATAGAATTGAAGACCCAGTAATGAATGAAGCCACACACCTATGGTCACTTGATATTTGACAACAGAGCCAAAAAACAATGGGAAAAAAAAAGACAACATTTTCAACAAATGGTGTTTCATCTGGAATTCAGAATGTAGAATAGTGCAAATTGTTCCTTTCTTATCTCCACATAAAACCTGGTACACTAAAACTAATAGAAGAAAAAGTGCAGAAGAGCTTAGAACACATAGGCACAGGGGAAACTTTTCTGAACAGAACATCAATGGCTTATGCTCTAGGATCAAGAATCCACAAATGGGACCTCGTAAAACTGCAAAGCTTCTGTAAGGTAAAATATACTTTCAATAAGACAAAATAACCACCAACAGATTTGGAGATATATCTTTTTAAAAGATTTATTTTACTTTATGGATATGAGTGTTTTGGCTGTATATATATTTATGAACCATATGTGACCTTGGTGCCTGTGGTGGAAAGATGTCATCAGGTATCATAGAACTGGAACTTTGATTGGTTTGATTGACTGTGTGAAAACTTATAACTCCATGTTCACCCTCAAGGTCTAGTTTGCTCTCAATGACAAAATTTTATCCATGTAAAAAATCAAGATTATTATAGACAGGCAGATCAGGCACACTGCCATCAGCACTTACAGGTTCCCACAGAGAACTGAGCGCCCAGGGAAGAAGAAACAGGAGAGTTCTCCCTACTGAGCTCACAGGTGAGCTCATGAGTTGTCTCCAATGATAGTATGGGGAGAAGCTTTGGGAACTCTCGGGGCAAAAGGATTGCAGCACAGTCTAGGATAAGACTGGTCCAGCCTCCATATTAGTCCAGAGCTACAGGCAGATCAGGCACACTGCCACCATGACTCTCAGCCTGCCCAGAGGAGAATGCAGGAGCCCTCTCCCTATGGAGCCCACGAGCCTCTATCTGCACCCAGAGCTAGAGCCAGCCCATTGCCATCAGGTCTCACAGCCTGCCCACAGAGAAAAACACCCAGTCACAATCTCCCACTATGGACCATGGACCCATAGACCCACAGGAGAGACAAGATCCAGTAAGAGACAACAAGATTACCTAGTATCACAAAATGATACTTGATAACAAAATGACAAGAGACAAGCACAAGAATCTAAGAAAGTAAACCAAGACAACCTGTGAACATCAGAACCTACTTCTCCCAACACAGCAAATAGTGGATATCCCAACTCACCAGAAAACAAGATTTAGACACAAATTATGCTTCACAATGATGATGGAGATCCTCAAGAAACACATAAATAACACATTTAAAGAAGTAAAGAAAAGCCAGGAGAACACATGCAAAAAGTTAAAGCCCTTAAAGAGGACACACACACACACACACACACACACACACACACACACAATCACTTAAAGAGATAAAATAAAGCACAAACAAACAGGTGAAGGCACTGGAAATAGAAACAATGAAGAAATCACAAAAGGAGACATCCTGAAGTAGAAAATCATAGGAAAGTCATCTGGAGTCATAGAAGCAAGCATCACCAATAGAATACAAGAGTTGGAAGCAGGAGCAGAAGATACCATAGAAATCATTAACACAACAGTCTGAAGAAATATAAAAGCTCCTAACCCAAAACTTCCAGAAAATCCAGGACACAACGAGAAGACCAAACCTAAAAATAATAGATATAGAAGAGATTGAAGACTCCCAGATGAAAGGCCCTGTAAATATCTTCAACAAATTTATATAAGAAATTTACTCCTCTAACCTAAAGAAAAAGATGAACAGAATCATAGAGAAAACCTGTAAAACTCCCAATAGATTGGACTAGAAAAGGAATTCTTCTGGACATATAATAGTCAAAAAGCAAAATGTTCAAAAGAAAGAAATGATACTAAAGGCCGTAAGGAAAAAAGGACAGGTAACATACAAAGGCAAACCAATTGGATTACACAAGACTTTTCAACAGAGACTATGAAAGCTAGAAGACCATGGAGAGACATCATACATACCCTAAGAAAATACAAATGCCAGCCCAGGTTACTATATCTAGCAAAATTCTAGATTATCATAGATGGAGAAAACAAGATATTCCAGGACAAAAGCATCTTACACAATATCCCCCATAAATCCAGCACTAAGAAGAATAATAGATGGAAACTCTACCACAAAGAAGAAAACTTCACTCTAGGAAAGTCAAGAAACTAATCTTGCAACAAACAGCAAAGAAAAAAAACAAACAAACATAACTCTACCCATACCAACAAAAATAGCAGGAAACAGTCACTATTCATTAATATCTCATAACATCAATGGACTCAACTCCCTAATAACAAGACATAGACTATATCAGACTGGACACATTAACTACATCCAGCATTTTGTGTATAGATTAAACATAATGATTTTTCAATATCAAAAATTACCACAAGGCTATATTCTTAGCTCTTGGATTATTAATGATTTAAGGTCCACAATTACCACACCCTAAGAGGGTTCTATATACTTATTTTTTTTTCCCTCAGAAGGACTGAGCCTTTCACTTTTTGGCCTTTCTTTTTTTGAGGTTCATATGGTCTATGAATTGTTTCTTGGATATTCAGAGTTTTCTGGGGTTAGTATCCAATTATCAGTGACTGCATATAATGTCTGTTCTTTTGTGACTGGGTTATCACACTCAGGATGATATTCTCTAGGTCATTACAGGAAAGGGAGCTTTAGTTGGGAAAATGACTCCACAAGGTTAGATTGTAATAAAAGACAATTACTTAATTATTGTTATGAGAGTGGCAGACCATTATTTATTCTGCAATTTTGTTCTGGTAGTCCTAGGTTCTATGAGAATACATGCTGAGAAAGCCATGGGAAGCACTAGGTTGAATTCCTCTATGCCTCTATGTCAGCTCATGTTTCCAGATTCCTGCCCTGTACTGAATTCTGATGGGTATTTAGGCCACATAATTTCATTCCTCCCAAAATTGTTCTTGGTCATGTTGTTTCATAACAGCAATAGTAACTCTACTAGAATAATCAGGTTATATTTCTATATTATTAGTATTTTATTAGAAAGCAAAATTTCTCCTTTTTAGGGATGGTTATCTACTACAATTTTCTTCTTTATATTTTAGTGTTATTCATCCTCAAATTATATTTTTAAAATCAGCTGATCATCTAGCTAAATCTTTCCCATGCATTGGCATATACTAACAAATGAAATCAGTCTATTTTGTTTTCTTTTGTTGCAATAAAATACTGTGGCCAAAAGAAACAGGTGGAAGAAACTTACATGATATGATACTTTGAAGAAGGAAGCTCACAGCAAGAGCCCGGAGGCAAAAACTAAAACATCACAAGAATTTCACTTCGATCATACTTTGTTCTTTTATCCAGTCGGACTCTAGTAGAAGCTAAGATTAGCAATAATTCTAGGAAGAAAGTTGAAGCTGACTCAGGAGATTTATAAGGCTACTGCCTCAGGTGATGCAGTTTTCATTTCTGAGATTGCAATTAATAGGCTATCACTACTCACAAAGAAGATTTAATTTCAGGAATTCAATGTCCCTGAAAAAAATCATAAAAGAAGAGATGAAAGAAATATTGAGGAGTAAATATATTGTCTCATTACCACAAAATTCTGAAAACTGGGAGATCTAAGAATTAGACTCAAAGAAATAGTCATCCTCTGTATGCAGTCTAAATACCATCTAATGGAATAATTTGTTTTGCATTAGGACACTGTGTTTATATAAACTCTTTTCCCTTACATTCTATTTTAAAAATTGTGGATTTCTGTAGAGATGAATATAATACACATGTTATAACACAATTCTTAGAAAAGTAGAGAAAGAGATATGTTTCCTCATATTGATACACAGAATGACTAATGGATAAAATTGATAGACTATAGCTCATCTACAAAATATCGGAAGATAAAATATAATATTTAATAAATATCTTATAAATAATGTAATATTAAATAAATATACACTAAATATTTTCTTTAGATTACTAGGAATGAGGCCAGGAAAGAAGTTCTCATTATTCTTATACAAAATACTGGAACTTGTAGCAAAGCCTTAAGAAAGACAAGCACATTGTACAGATTGTAAAGTAATAACCAAATATATCTTTCTTTTCAGGTGCAATAAATTTGTAGGTAGAATTTCCAAAGCAAATTAAACATATCTACTAAAATTACTACTTTATACAACAAATGCTTAAAATACAAGATGAACAAGCAAGACAAATAAACACATTTTATATACTAAGAATCAATCTTAGAGACTGGAAAGTTAAAAACTTACAAAGAAATTGTAGAGTTGGGGTAAGGATAATTCTAGCAATACACATTTAATATTTGCAGCATAAAAGTTACAAAAATACTGGTAAACTACCAAATGCCTAAATGAATGGAGATAAATGTAGTTTTTATGTATTTAAAATTCTGCATTTTATATTAAATTCTTTTAAATGTACATAATTTTAATTAAATTTCTACAAAAATTATGGAAGGATTTTATAAACAGATATAGATGCTCTAAAGTTTTATGGAAATGCATAGAACCTGCAACAAATTTTCAAACCCATCTCAATATTGCAATGTTTTAAAACAATGTGCAAGCGTGGCAAATCACACAAATGAAAATTTTTCTACACTCCCAGTACTGTGGGTTGGAGACACTTCTCAGTGGTAATTATTTGCTCTCTCTCAAAATACCCAAGAGCATTTCCCTGAACTCATATGAGGTGGCTACAGAGCACCTGTAACTGGAAATGTAGGATAATTCAGTTCACTTAAAATTTCTTTCTTCTTAAAATTCATTTCAAAAAAATTGCATAATAATTATACATTCTTAACCTAAAACATGTCAGTGGGCAGGAGGACATGATGTTGGAGAAGTTGAAGGAAAGAAAATCATAATCAGACTATATTATATAAGAAAAATACTTTTATTTATAAAAAGAAAAAAATGTTTTGTAACTGAATTTTTATTACATAAAAAAATATAAAAAAGACAACATAGAGAGTAAATTTCTTGTTAGTGGTTGAAACCCAAATTATATACTTATGTAATTTATTTACATTGGTTTTGGTATAGATTTTTTACAATAATTTGTTTGTTTGTATTTTGCATGCATGTATATTCTTTCACTATATGTGTGCTTGCTGGACACAGATATTAGAAGGGGGAGTTTTTAGATCACCGGGGACTAGAGTTATAAATGCTTGTGTGCCATGCTGGTGCTCAGAATAGCACCCACAATCTCTCAATGAGCTTTTAATTACCGAGTCATCTTTCTAGCTTTCTTTTTTTAAAAAATAACTTTATTTTACAAAAAAGATAAATGTACAGATTTTAAACATTTTTTGCTTAAAATTATACATTGTTGTCAGTACTGTTTTTTCAGATTTTAAAATAATTTTTACATAAAACTATATGAATATATTTTTTTAGTCAGTACTTGATTGTTTCAAAGGCTTGACAGTATGCATTGAAAACCTAATAGTTACAATGAGCGTAAAGTACATGCAAAACAAAATGCAACATAAAAATAGTCAAAGTCTTCTTGTTTTGTAAATATTTTTTTTTTGTTTTGTTTTCTTTATTTCTTGGACTTCATACAGTCTGTGAGTTGTTTCTGGGAGAGTGCAAGCCTCTGGGTGTAAGCATCCCAATATCAGTGACTGCATATTATGTCTGTTCTTTTGTGACTGGGTTATCTCACTCAGGATGATATTCTCTAGATGCAGCCATTTTCTTAAGAATTTGGTTAAGTCATTGTTTCTGGTGGCTGAGTAGTATTCCATTGTATAAATGTACCACAATATCTGTATCCATTAATCTTCTGAAGGACATCTGGGTGCTTTCCAGATTCTGGCTATTATAAATAGAGCTGCTATGAACATTGTGGTGCATGTATCTTTGTTGTGTTTTAAAGTGTCTAAGGGGTATATGCCCGGAAGTGGAATAGCTGGGTCTTCAGGTAGTACTATATCCAATTTTCTGAGGTATCACCAGACTGATTTCCAAAGTGGTTGTATTAGTTTGCCACCCCACCAACAGTGGAGAAGTGTTCCTCTTTCTCCGCAGCCTCGCCAGCATCTGCAGTCATCTGAGATTTGGATCTTGGCCAATCTGACTGGTGTGAGGTGGAATCTCAGGGTTGTTTTGATTTGCATTTCCCTGATGGCTAAGGATGTCTAGCACTTCCTCAGATGATTCTCGGCCATTCGGTGTTCCTCAACTGAGAACGTTTTGTTTAGCTCTGTACTCCATTTTTTAATAGGGTTATTTGAATCTCTGGTATCTAGCTTTTTGATTTCCTTGTATACCTTGGATATTAGGCCTCTATCTGATGTAGTGTTGGTAAAGATCTTTTCCCATTCTGTTGGTTGCCATTTTGTTTTCTTGACAATGTCCTTAGTCTTACAGAAACTTGGCAATCTCATTAAGTCCCATTTGTTAATCTTTGACCTTAGAGCTTGAGCCATTGGTGTTTTGTTCAGGAAATTTTCTCCTGTGCCTATGTGTTCTAAGGTTTTCCCTACTTTCTCATCTAATAGTTTCAGTATATCTGGTTTAATGTGGAGATCTTTGATCCACTTACACTTGAGCTTTGTACAAGGAGATAAGAACGGGTCTATTTTCATTCTTTTGCATGTTGAGTGCCAGTTGGACCAGCACCATTTGTTGAATAGGCTGTCCTTTTTCCATTGAATGTTTACTGCTCCTTTGTCAAAAATCAGGTGACCATATACATGAGGGCTCACTTCTGGATCTTCTATTCTATTCCATTGATCCACATGCCAATTTCTGTACCAGTACCATGCAGTTTTCAGCACAATTGCCTTGTAATATAGCTTGAGGTCAGGGATAGTGATTCCTGCAGATGTTTTTTTGTTGTTGAGGATGGATTTTGCTATTCTAGGCCTTTTGTTATTCCATATAAAATTGCACTAGATGCTGAGAAAGCATTTAACAAAATCCAACACCCCTTCATGTTAAAAGTCCTGGAAAGAACAGGATCCAAGGTCCATACTTAAACATAATAAAAGCAATATACAGCAAACCAACAGCCAACATCAAATTTAATGGCGAGAAACTTGAAGCAATCCCACTAAAATCAGGGATTTGACAAGGCTGCCCACTCTCCCCCTACCTATTCAACATAGTACTGGAAGTCCTGGTTTGGGAAATTAGACAGCAAAAGGAGATCAAGGGGATACAAATCAGAAAGGAAGAGATAAAAACATCACTCTTTGCCTATGACATGATAGTGAAATTGAGTGACCCCAAAAATTCCACCAGAGAACTCCTACAGCTTATAAACAAGTTCAGCAAAGTGGCTGGATACAAAATTAACCTGAACAAGTCAGTAGCCTTCCTATACTCAAAGGACAAACATGTGGAGAAAGAAATTAGGGAAAAGGTACCCTTCACAATTGTCACAAAAACTATGAAATACCTTGGTGTGACTCTAACTAAGCAAGTGAAGGACCTGTATGACAAGAACTTCAAATCTCTAAAGAAAGAAATTGAGGAGGATCTCAGAAAATGGAAAGATCTCCCATGCTCATGGATTGGAAAGCTCAACATCTTATAAATGGCCATCCTACCTGAAGCAATCTACAGATTCAATGCAATCCCCATCAAAATTCCAACCCAGTTCTTCTAGCTTTCAATTCAGTGTTTTTAAACTTATTTTATAAAATGAGTTTTTAAAATTATTTTTAGTTTTGTGTGTATATGTATGAGTTTGCCTCTTGGTGTGTATATGTGAGTGCAGATACCTGCAGAAGCTAGACACATAAATCTATTGGAGTTGAAGTGTGGTTTAATTGTGAGTCAGTATAACTGGGTAGTTGAATTACAGCTTGGGACTTGGGCAAGACTATTAACTATTGAGTAATCACTACATCTCCTTCACTAAGTTATTGTTATTTTTGGTTATTTCATTTATGTCCATTTTAAATATTATTTCCCTTATCAGTTTCTCCTCCAGGAGCCCCTCTCCTCTGCCACCTTTCCTTTCTTCTATCAGGGTGCTTCCCCACCCACCCACCCATTCCTTTCTTCAGCACCTTAGCATTACTCTACACTGAGTCTTCCTGCCTTCATAGGACTAAGGGGCTACCCTCCCAGTCATGCCAAATAATGCAGTCCTTTGTTTGATTGGTGGTTTAGTCTCTGGGAGCTTTGTAGGATCTATTTGGTGGATATTGTTGATCTTCGTATGGGGTTACTAACTTCTTCAGCTCATACAGTCCTTGTTCTAATTTCTCCCTTGGGCTCCTTGTGCTCAATTCGATGTTTTGTTGTGTACATCTGTATCTGTATTGGTCCTGCTTTGGTAGAACCTCTAAGGGGACTACTATGCCAGGCTTCTATCAGTAAGTACTTCTTGGCATCCACAATACTGTCTGGGTTTTGTGTCTGCAGATGAGATGAATCCCTAAGTGGGGTAGTCTCTAGATGGCCTTTCTCTCAGTTTCTGCTGCACTCTTTGTCCCTGCATACATACATACGTCATACATACATACATGCATACATACATACATGCATACATGCATACATATATACATACATACATATGACTATATACATATACATACATACCTACATATGTCTGTATACATATACATACATATGTCTATATACATATACATACATACATACATATGTATATTCATATACATACATACATACATACACATATTTTTGTCAGCAGGAATCAGGGATTGTTATTTTCTAAGGTGGGTAGGGGGCTCCATACCTCAACTAGGAGCAATGCCTATTCACTGGATATGGTCTCTACAGATTCTGTCTCCTCTCCGTTGGCTATTTTCGCTAACGTCCTCCATGTTGGGTACTGAGAACCTTTTTGGTCCTTGGCATCTGGGACTTTCTAGTGTCTACCCCGAGTTGTCCCTCCCCTACTGCTACAAGTCTACTTTCAAATTCCCGATCCTTTGTACTTCTTCCCAATTTTTCCCATATCTGAACAGTGCCCCTTTCCCTCCCTCCCGTCTCTCTCTTTGAGATCCCTCTCTTCCTCCACTTCCTGGAGATTATTTTCCCTTTCGAAGTAGGATTGTAGCATCTACACTTTAGTGTGATCTTCTTTCTCCTTGGTTTTCCCATGTTGAGTTTATCATTTCTAGGCACTATTTGAAATATATACTCCATGATGGGATACTTTACACAATTCATTATATATTCTATCTTAGCACAGTCTTTAAAGTTATGAATGTTCTGGCTTATTTCAAAATTCTTGTGCTGGTTAGAATTTTTTTTTCAACATGATACTAGCTAGATTCATCTGGAAAAAAGGACACTCAATGAGAAAATGCCTCTATTATATAATCTACAAGCATATCATTGGGACATTTTCTTAACTAGTGATGCCAGATGGCATCACCAAATAGAGGTTGCACTTTTAGAAAATGGTATTTGGTGGTTTAAAAAAAATCAGGTAAAGAAAACTAGTAAATAGCATTGCTCCATAGCCACTGCTTTTATTACAGCCACTATGTTTCTGTTTTGAGTTTCTGTCTTATCTTCCTTCAGTGATTAACTGTAATTTGAAACATATAAGCAAATTAAATGCATTTCTTTCAAATTGCATTTCTGTATGGTATATTTTACAGCAACAGAAGTCAAACTAGGGTATTTTCATAAAAAATGACAGTGAAATATTTGTCAATCAGATGCAATGCTAAAAATATAGTATAGATATACATTTTTCCAAAACACATATTTAAATTTCAGCAAATAATGTCATCAAGTAGGTAATAAATGCTAAAATATCTAAGACATTTTATTATCATTAATTCAATTAATTCACTCATTATTATTCTTCCAAGCATCCACATACTACCACTTGATTTCTACTGGGTTGCCATATCATAATATTAAATGAGGTTTGTACAACTTCAAAATTATGTATAGACTTGCAGTTTTACAACACAGTTTAAAAGTTTAAAGTGTCTCCTAAGGGTTGAAGATATACCCTTAATTCCAACTCTCTGAAAAATAATATTTCCAGTATATAATGACAGAGAATGCACAATACCACTGCAAAAGTGGAAGGATAGTGAAGAAATAATACAGCAAACTAAAAAGTCATCTCAGTGAGGGGAATGTCCAAATCTTGTAACTCTGTGTCTGGTGTCAAAAAGTTCTGGATAGCTCTACATCACTAAATATGCTGCCTGCAACATACCTTTCTCTCCTAGGCATTTTCCTACTCCTGGTATTCTGTTTATGCTTGCTTTTGTGGTCTTCAAATTATCTTAGTGTCTTCACTATGCAGGCAGCATTAAAAGTGAGACTTTATCTTTGCAAATGGATTCCTGGCCTCTTTTGAAGTACTTCAAGCATGACATGTGGTACAAAACTCTGATTTTCTACTGAAACGGCATTTATACATTCAAAAAGACCTACCATTTCAAAATTCTAAGCCTCAGCTGTTTTTTTTTTTTTTCATGATTTATTGAATCTTGCAATATTCATAGCACCAAAACTAGTAACACATGTGGGACTTATATATTACTGAGTTACACATTTTTGCCAGTATGAAATGCAGTTTTGTTCTATTTTGAATAGAACCGTTTCTATGTTGTCTAGAATATTTTACTTCCATGACAACTCTGTTCTTATCTTGATGACAGTGGAATTTTCCCTCTCATTCCACTAAAGCTACTGTTTCACTTCAATGATAGTGGTCTCTTTTTCATCAAAACCAATTTTTTAGAACCAGTTCTCCAGAAACCACATATTTTGGCTAATAGGTCACATGAGTAGCTCTTGTAGAATCTTTGATTTTCTTATGAAACATCAGAAGTTAAGCCTTCACCTTCCATATCTCTCTCAGGTTTATCTTCCAAGATACCACAGAACAGCCCACTGAACTCCAAACATGCAATGGTATTTTCAGCCTAGTTTAGAACTCTTCTTTCATCTCTCCAAAAGCAACATATCTGTGTCTATCATAGCCAGACTAGACTTGTAGTACAAATTTTTATTTTAGGTGGTGCTTCTATTTCTGCGATAAACATCATAAACAAAAACAACCTGGGGCTGGAAAGGGGCTTGTCAGCTTTTAGTTTCATAATCGCAGAATGTTGGCATGGCAACCAGCAGCAGATGGTTGAAACAGAAAGCTGTGTCCTCATATGTAAAAGCAAAATATGAATCAAAGAAGGTGCAAAGAATTTAAATCCCAGAGTCTACACTCAATCACCTACTTCTTTTGGCAAGGATGCAATACTTCCTAAAGGTCCCCAAACTTCCTAAACACCCACAACTAGTAAGCAAATGTTTAAATGCCTAAGATTATGGTATTTAATGCCCTGTATCAGGAATCCCCACTCACAATATTTTCTTATGGCTGGGACATTTAAAAACATTATTAAAATAAATCTCAATAAAGTTACTCAGATGAATTTAGTAATCACATGAACATTAAAATTATTGTTCAGAAGTCCAAACAGTCAATCAGAAAAAGTAGGATCATATTCTAAAATCACAATTGTAAAATGTTTTTCTTGGATATTTTCTCTTAATTTTTAATGTTATTATGCATCTTTAGGAAATCATTTGAAAGCCAATTTCCATTCTAAAATAAAGTTATAATGTTATGCTTATTGATTTCTGTCTAAACCATTACCATAGGAGATGGACAAGATTACTATTCAGGTGCTTGTTACTAAAACTGAAGTTCAGTCCCCTCAACCAAAGTGATGGAAAGGAAAAATTGTTTCCCACATGGCAGTATCCTCTGACTCTCACAAACATGAGTGAGTACTCACACACAAAAGGAAGCATATACATTTTTAAAAATATTAAATCTCTAGGTTAAAATGGTATAACTAATGCCAACTTTTTAAATAAAAAATTCTACATTGGATATTTTTACATTTCTCTTTTTTCTTTTATCTAATTTTTATGATTACATTCAAGATTATATTTCACTCCTGGTCCACCCTTCTACTCTTCCACATCCCATATACACCCTACCCTTTTTATCTATGAGGATGTGCCCAACCCAATAATCATTCCCGACCTCTAAACCCTCTGTGTCCTCCAGTCTCTTGAACATAGGTGTGTCCTCTCTGACTGAACCCAGACCCAAGAGTCCCCTGTTGTATAAGTGTTGAGGCTCTTGCATCAGTTGGTATATGCTGCAGGTTTGGTGATCAAGTGCTTGAGAAACTTAAGGGGTCAAGATTATTAAGACTGCATTGAGGTTTACACTCCTCCTCAGCTTCCTACAGCTTTTCCCTAATTCAACCACAGCGGTTAACAACTTCTGTTGGTTGGTTTGTTTGGTATAAATATCTTTATTTGACACTTTGAGCTGCTTGTTGGGTCTTTAAGAAGGCAGCCATCGTAAGTCCTATTTTTGTGAGTGCTCCATAGGATCAGTAATGGTGTCAGGCCTTGAGGTGGATCCCTTTTTGGGCCTGTTGCTGTTTTCCTCAGACTATTCTCCATTTCCATCCCTGCAGTTCAGAGTTTTGACTTTAGTATACTAACCCCATTCCTCACTTGATGTCCTGTCTTTCTGTTGGAGGTGGGCTCTACAAGTTTCTTCTCCGCACTGTAGGGCATTTCAGCTAGGGTCACCCACTTTGAGTCAAAGAGTCCTCTTTGGGACTCTTACTTCCCAGGTCTCTGTTACACTCTAGAGGGTCCTCCAAACCTCCTACCTTCTTTATGCTAGTCCTTGGGGATTCAGTACTTTTCCCCCAACCAATACCAGACCATGTTTCTCTCCCCCACACTTCCCTCTCTCCCTTCCCACAGTGGTTGTTTTCTAGTATCACACTTCACTTGGGACCTTCAGCTTGTTAAACTTTTTGAGTTTTGTGGACTGCATTATTTATTTATTTATTTATTTATTTATTTATTTATTTAGTTATTTGGCTAATATCCACATATTAGTGACATCATCACACTTATGTCATTTTTGCCATGAGTTTCCTCATGTTTTTAATGTTTCTTAAAATTGTCCATTTTACTATGTATAAACACAACATATGTGCCAACAAAAGTTCTCTGATATTATAACCTTGATGGTTTCTGACAAAGAAAATTCCCCTTCTGCACAAAAGCCAATTGCTGATGGCATAAAACAAATCTTCAAATATAAGAGATTATTTCCTAAATTATCCACTTTGTTTCAGGATAAAACCACAATTTTGAGAAATAATGCTAATGATACAAAATACTAGAAATAAAAGCTTTCAAAGTCTGGTAAAAACTGAATATGTCATTTTTGAAAGTTTCACTCTTTAAAATTTTCACTCAATCCTGCATTGGATAGAGGGCTTATATCCACTATAGAGAAAGAACTCAACAAGTTAGACTCCAGAAACCTAAAAAACTCTGAAAAATGGCATACAGAGCTAAACAACAATTTCTCAACTGAAGAATAGTTAATAGCTGAGAAGCACCTAAAGAAATGTTCAACATCCTTAATCATCAGAAAAATGCAAAAGCAAGCAAACAAAAACACAATGAGATTCTACCTCAAACCAGTCAGAATGGCTAAGATCAAAAATTCAGGTGACATCAGATGCTGGTGAGGACCTGGAGAAAGACAAACACTCTTCCATTATTGGTTGGACTGGTAGCTGGTACAACCACTCTAGAAATCATTCTGGAAGTTCCTCAGAAAATTGGCCATAGTAAAATCTAAGTACTCAGCTATATCAATCCTGGGCATATACCTGACAGATGCTCCAACATATAAAAACTACATACTCTTCACTATGTTCATAGAAGCTTATTTATTATAGCCAGACACTGGAAAGAACCCAGATGACCTTCAACAGAGCAATAGATACAGAAAGAATGCTACATTTACACAATGCAGTACTACTCAGCTATTAAAAACAATGAGCTCATAAAATTCTTAGGCAAATGGGTGGGATTAGAAAATATCTTCCTGAGTGAGATAACCAAATCACAAAAAAAACCCCACATAGTATGCAATTATATCCACTTATCAGTGATGTAATTTTTTGGGAATCAGTGATTTCTAAAGCAAGGAATACCGTATATACAACTCATAGACCCTAAGAAGCTCAAAAAGAAGGAAGACCAAAATGTGGATTCTTTAGTCCATATTAGAAGGGGAAACAAAATACAGAAGTAAAGGGTTAGATTGACTTGGGAGGAAGAGAAGAGGAGGAAGAGTAAAGGGGGTAGGATCAGGTATGGGAGGAGACTGTGATGATGTACAGACAGTAAGGAATATGAACTGAGTTGTGTGACAATGAGGGATGAGGAATTGGGGGTAGACACCATCAAGTCACAGATGCCAGGAAAGCAAGAATCTCCTAGGACCCAACATTGATGGGATTTGCCCCAAAGGGGAAGGAAAACCTTTAGAGACCATATCACAAGGTTAGGCAAGGCCCCCAGGTTAGGGGTGGAATCATTCACTCATCTCCTAATTTTAACCCAGTATGGCTCCAATCTAAAGATAATAAAGAGACAAAAAGTGGAGCAGAGCAGAAACTAAAGGAAAGACCATCCAGAGACTGCCCCATCTAGGGATCTTTCCCATATACAGATAAAATCCAGTCACTATTGCTAAAGCTAAGAAATGCTTGCTGACAGGAGTCTGTTATAGCTGTCCCCTATGAAGTTCTGCCAAAGCCTAAGAAATCCAAATGCAGATGCCCACAGTCAACCATTAGAAATTATACTGGGACTCCAGTGGAGGAATTAGAGAAAGAACTGAAGGAGATAAAGAGGTTTACATCCTCATAGAAAGAACTTCATATCAACCAATCAGATGACCCAGAGTTCCAAAGGACTAAACCACAAACCAAATATTGCACATGGAGGTACTCATGGCTCCAGCTACATATGTAGCAGAGGATGACATTGTCTAGCAGTAAATAATAGGAGAAGCCCTTGGTCCTGTGAAGGCTTGCTTCCATAGTGTAGGGGAATTCCAGGGTGGTATCCTGTGAGTAGGTAGGTGTGAGGTGAGTACACTCATAGGGGGAGTGGGATGAGATAGGAATGTTATGGAGGGGAAATCAAGAAAAAGGAAAACATTGGAAATATAAATACATAAAATATCCAACAAATTATTTTTTGTATTTATAAAATATCTTAATCATATGTTAGCACATACATTAAGTCCATTCATTCTGTACATATATTCTTAGATGTATGGCCTTCTATTGGTGTGTTTTGAGCTTACCAGTTATATACTCATAGAAAATAAACTCTTCCTATGTTCTAGGGTTGGAACTTTATATATATACCTTCCCCTGGGATATGGTGTGTCATGACATAGCATAGATTTGCATATTTTGTTATAATCTGTGTGAATTTATGCATATACCTCCATGTTTTTCCTGTAATCATGTAGTAGTCATGCACTGTCTATGGCTCTTATTAATGTTCTGCTTCCTCTTTAGAAAAAATGTTTTAGGATTTAGAGAAGGAAATGTTATATAAATGTCCGATTTAAAGATGATGATTCTGCTTTCTATGACTTTCTGCATCTTAGCCAGTTGTGGGTCTCTGGGTTAACCACTCTGCATTACAAAGAGAAGAGTCTATGAAGAGGACTGAGATGCATTATTCCTCAGGTAAATTCACAAGTCATTAGGTTTTGTTTAATATGTTTCTAAATAATACTATAGCATTCTAATCAGCAGTCTGTGAATATATCCACACGTTTTTAGCCTCAATATTGTTACCAAAATGAATTTCATTTTGTGGACTGCAACTTAAATCCAATTAAAACGTTGTTAATTAGTTTGAGGATATTAGTGTCGCTGTTGTTCCAAATGTGTATGTCTTTCTGAGTCAGGCATTCTTATAGTTCACAGAATTCATATCTGGCTAACCCTGATGATTGCTTGTCTCCTCTGCCCAATAGTAACATGTTTACATTACTTTATCATTTTATATTTTGAACTCATATTGGACAAAATTATGAGCTCAATTCCCTTAAACTATAGATAAATACACAGATAGATATATAAGGTAAGGTAAATAAATGAATGGTGATTGAATGAATCAATCAATAGATACTTCTTTTTTACAGATACTTTTGTGAATATTTTATGTGCCTAGGAGATAATAAATTTAATTCTATTTCAATAGAATAAGACAATATATAGATAACATAAAATAGCTTAATTGTGTTCTGGTATTTGAATATATCTCATAGTCAATTCATAGCTATAACAGATTAAATGATATTACTATAGATTTATATGAAACAATCTATTTCTGAGACAAATTAATTTCCTTTGGGCAACACCTGAATGGCACATTTTGCTATGGTTCCCCATTTCCCTGAAGTTGATTATTCCATTGGTCCTTGCTTAAAAGCACAATAGTAGTAGGATGATTCACTGTTATAGGTGGATGGAGTTATGTAGCTTTAAAGCTGTCACAAAACAGATAAAAACACTCACTTGATGAATTGAGACAGATTGATAGTCTTGAGTGACATATTTTGGTGACACCTGAATGTAAGTGGACAGGTTTGAAGCAGCTACTTTCATTTTTATTTCAGGTCTCAGAGATTTGTTTCCAATTTCATATGAATAAATAGTTTTCATAATTGTTTGAAATGAGACTAAAATATTTTTTAGCATTGTATGAAGCATTTTTGGTTCTTATGTAGAATATAGTATGTGAATTTACTAATCTATTTGTATATTATAGTTATATTATGAATTATTTTAGTTAAGAGTGTGATTTGTGAAGTCAACTTCTTATTTAAAGTGATTTTTTATTATTATGTACATTTTGTAATTTTGATAAGTACTTGGATAATATAGAGTTTCATTGGATATGAAGGTAACTACAGCTATAAATATTCTAATACATAAGTTTTAGTACAAATGGAGATAAATGCACATATACACATACACACAAGGGCTGATTTATTGTATATAAACATACAAAGTGTCTTTAACAATTCTTAATAATTGTCTAATTCTTTAATTTTGTGAATTTTGTAGGATTTACCCCTCTGCTTTTATAACAACTAAGAATAAAATTGTTTTCTTAACTTCAATTTTTAAATACTCATTAAAAATATTGACTTCTTTTCTTTGATGTCTTCATCATGTTACTTGGTGTTTTGTTTTTGTTTTTGGTATGTTTAGTTTTTTTTTTTTTTTTTTTTTTTTTTTTTTTGTTTGATGAACTTTACTGTTATTATCTTCTTGTTTTGTTGTACTTAGAGTGTTTTCTTTTGTATATTACAGGACAAATAAATCTTATTATATTAAAAGATGCTTTTATTTTTTGACCAAAACATATTTCTTTGTTCTGTTCTGTCCTCATGGACTCACTCTCCAGAATTAAATTGAAAAAGCTAAAACAAAACTTGATCTACAATTTAAACAACACTCAGGTAGATTTCTCATAATAGAAATTTTCTTGACAAGAAGTACAAAGCAGAGATGGGAAATAAAATGAAACTCAGTAATAGAGAGATCACTTTATCTATCTAGCTTGTATGAAGCTCTGGCATTAAAAATAAGTACCTCAAAGGAAAAAAAAAAAAAAAAAAAAAAAAAAAAAAAAAAAAAACAGAAACAAGGTATGTGCTTTGGAACAAACTATGTAAAGACTAATTGGAAAATAATTCTTTGACATTCTTTCTTTACAAGCCTGCTCCATGCAGTTTTACCATCAAATATGCTTTTTAAACTAGATCTGCAAATCACTTTAGGTAGAAATGAACAGCATCAAAAGCTTAGGGCAAAAGCTGGATAGAAACTAGACTGTTAAATAAAACTTTATTATCAAGAGATTTGATAACTGAATTAAGATGATATCATAATGACAAACACAATTTAGTTTAGTATTCAAAATTTAACTCATTAGTGTAAAGTGACATTAGACACAAAGTAGGAAGTAATCAAACATGTAAAAATAGAGGCATTTGAGAAATCATAGGATATATTCATTTTATTGCTTTTTTATGCTACAATGTCTAGAATGTATTTTATTTATCTTAATGTTTACTTTGTTTTATGTTGGAGTGTGTGTATGAATCTGTGAATCTACATGTATACTTTTCCATGTATGTATGCATGTGAAGCATGTTTTCTAGTGATTAGAAAGGTCATAAATATTAGGTTCCCTGGAACTAGATTTATAGACACACTTTAGCCACTCAATGTCAGTGCTAAAAGCAAATATTTAGCCTGCTCCAAGAGCAGGTAGTACTTGTAAACACTAAGCTATTTTTTCATTCACAGAATTTTTATGTTTTAAAGATTTTTTCATATTCTCCTTTTCTTTCCTACTATTATTTTAAATTGTTTAATATATAATAAATATAATATAAGAATATAAGGTAAATTAATGGCTATGTAAATTGTCTAGTAAGCTGAGTAAAGTAACACTGTGTATATGTACCACATTTTTTTTCATTTCAATTTGGTCCTATATAGTACTTATATTTTTATAGAACCATTTTTATATTTTTGAAGTAAGTCCGTTCAAAGGCAAAAATATGGAACAGAATTAAATGGCCATCAATAAGAAAAAGAATAGTGACCTTGTAACACACAAAAATAATAACTTATTGAACTGTTAAAATGAGATTAGAATTATGATATTGTCTAAAAACAAAATTTGAGATTATCATATTAAAATTGGTCCTATCATTTTTATTAATCATTTTATTTGTTTACAGTCTCACTATTGCCAAAGCCCCTCTACAAACTCCCATGCCATCTTCACTCACCTTTTTTCTATGAGGGTGCTCCTCTACCAACTCACCCACCCCTTCCATACTATTCTAACATTCCTATACTCTGTGGTATCAAGCATCCATAGCATTACATATTATAACATATTAATAAAATAGAAAATCAAAAAAAATGATGGCTTGGATATATGTAGACATAATTATCATTTTAGAACTATTATTGTAGACCCATTCTATTCCCTGATGTTTATGTCTTCTCACACAGTACCAACAACCTCCCCAACACACAGAAATGAAGGCTAGAGTAAACACAGATATATTATGTCCCTGATTATCAACACTACTATTAATTCTAGAGAAATGGGTTATATTGGCATCAGCAGCACCATTGTTTACCTAAATTATATGGGTTATATGCTCCAGTATGATTAGGACAATGGGAAATTTCAACCATATACAGGGCTTCAACCAGGAAAATGTTTATCCGTTGTAAAATCATCTCCATCTTTGAGGAGCAAAAGCCTTTTTGCATTGGCTGGGATCAGATGTGTACCAATGTTTTATAGAGTCTACTGATATCTTCCCTATAATGGAATCACTCAGGGATGAGAGAAGAAATATAATCTGCATTATGTTTGCAACTTCTTCTGATGTTTCTATGTTTTTAATAGACATGAATCATAAGTATGACAACTCATTTTAAATTGTCAGAAATGCCACCTGCACTACCAAATTCATTCTTCCCTGGCCTTGATTTGTTTTCCTGGCAACACTGGCATCAGGGTTATCACTGCCACTAGGAATACTGTAGAAGGACTATATAGGGAAAATGTGATCACCGTGGAACTGCAAAGAATATTGTAAATTCATCCATTAGTGACTAAAGGCAATATCATCCCACAAATAAAGACTAAGCTTGATTTCTTATGTTTTAATAAATTTCTGTCCCCAAAATATCTGCTAACTGCAGAATGACAATAAATCAAATGAATTCAAGAAGGTGGTGAAGCAGAAATGGCATGGCTCCCTCAAAAGGCATCCTAAGTTATCATGTCAGTTAGAATCCTGAAACTTTATTAGGTAACAACTACTCTTTCACTTATCATGTAAAAGATGCCATTGGCCTCAATGATTACTTTGAATAGCTGATTTACTAGGAAGACAACAAATTCAATATAAATTTTTGTTGGACATCAACATTCACATGGCACTCAGGTAATAGAAGATCTGCACTATCCATCTCAACAGGACATTATAAAATGAAAAGGAAAGATATCCCAACCAGAAAGAGCTGGTCTCCAAGGAATGCTGTCACTCATAAGTTCACAGGGGAGAAGAAAACTTTTGTTCCAATAACTGGCCAAAGAGGGACTTTTCAAGAGACCACAGGTCTATGGAACAACAGAGCAGCTGAAAACAAGATTGTTTTAGTCTCCATCTGTGCCCTACCAAGACAGCACGTCTTCTAGGAGTCTTCTTAAATTCATGCACTCACGGTTTAATAGGAGGGATAGGCTCCAGTTAGAGACAGCAAGACCAACTAACATCAAAGATAATCAGATGGTAAGAGGCAAGCAGAACAAACTAAACAACAGAAATCAAGACACCTTGGCATAAGCAGAAGCCAGTTTTTCCAATACAGCAAGTCTCAGATACCCCAAACTCAATGGAAAAGCAAGACTCATATATAAAACCACACCTCACAATGATGAAAGAAGACATTAAGAACAGAAATAAATCCCTTAAAGAAAGACAGGAAAACACAGGGCAAACAGGTAGAAGTTCTTAAAGAAGAAACACAAAAATTCCTTAAAAAATTACAGAAAACCACAACAAAAAGTTGAAAGCCATCCAGGATCTAAAAATGGAAATAGAAACAACAAAGAAATAACAAATGGAGACAATCCTGGTGATATCAAACTTATGAAAGAGATCATGAGTCATTGATGCAATCATCATCGACAGAATACAACACATTGAAGAGGGAGTCTCGGGTATAGAAGAAAACATAGAAAACATTGACAGAACAGTCAAAGAAAATGTAAAATTCAAAAATCTCTTAAGCTAAAACATCCAAGAAACTCAGGAAACAACGAGAAGACCAAGACTAAGGATAATAAGTATATAAGAGAGAGAAGATTCCCAGCATAAAAGGCCAGTAAATATCTTCAACAAAATTATAGGAGAAAACTTCTCTAACCTAAAAATGAGATACCCATAAAAAAGCAAGAACCCGACAGAACGTCAAATAAACTGGACCCCAAAAGAAATTCCACCTGTAACAAATAATCAAAACACCAAATGCACAAAGCAAAACCAGAATACTAAAAGCAGTAAAGGAAAACGGTCAAGTAACATATAAAGGCAGACCTAGTATAAATACAGCAGACCTCTCAACTAACTAGAAGATCCAGGGCTGATGTCATATGACCCAAAGAGAACATAAATGCCTTTTCAATATTCTATATACAGCCAAATTCTTAATTACCATAGATGGAGAAACCAAAATATTCAAAGACAAAGTTTAATTTGTACATCTTTCAACAGATTCAGATATGGAAAACTTTAATTCAAGGAGGGAAACCACATAATGGAAAAAGCAAGAAAGTAACTTTTCAACAAAACTCAAAAGAACATAGCGACACCAACATATTTCCACCTTTAAAAACAAAAATAACAGGAAACAACAATCACTTTTACTTAATATCTCTTAACATCAATGGACTCAGTTCTGCAGTAAATAGACATAGAATAGTAGACTGGATAAAACAATGAACCCAGAATATTGCTACATATATGAAACACATTTCAGTGGCAAAGACAGACACTACCTCAGAATAAAAGTCTGGAAAAATATTTCCAAGCAAATGGTCCCAAGAAACAAGCTTCAGTAGTCATTCTAATATTGAATGAAATTGATTTTCAACCAAAAGATCAGAAAGATCTTTTTTGTTTTTATCAAAAAAATTTTATCAAAAAATGAGAAAAGACACTTCATATTCATCAAAGAAAATCTCTACCAAGATGAACTCTCAGTCCTAAACATCTATGTTCCAAATGTAAGGACAATCATGTTCATAAAACAAAGTTTAGTAAAACTCAAAGCATATATTGCACCTCACACAGTAATAGTGGGAGACTTCAATATTCAATGCAAACAAAAACTATACAGAGTGAAACTAAAGTTATAAACAAAATGGAATTAACAGATATTAATAGAACTTTTCATAAGAAAACAAAAGAATACACGTTCTCACAAGGTTATGGTACCCTCCTAAAAACTGACCATATAATAGGTCACAAAACAGGCCCGGATATATACAAAAAAGATTGAAATAATGAGTTTATGAGTTAAAAGTATTCATTCCCAATTTTCTGAGAAAATGCCAAATTAATATCCAGAGTGAGTTTTAAAAGTTTCTACTCCCTCCAGGAGTAGAAAACCTCAACAACTTTGTTTGTTAGCATGTACTATCCTTTGAGTTTTTTTTTTTTTTTTTTTTTTTTTTTTTTTTTTTTTTTTTTTAACTATTCTCAATGTGTAGGGTAAAATCTCAGTGCACTTTTGATTTGCAACTCCCTGCTCACTAAGTATGTTGAACATTTCTTTTGGTGTTTCCTGGCTATTTGATATTCCTCTGTTGAGAATTCTCTTTTTAGCTATGTACCCCACATTTTAATTGGGTTATTTGGATTGTCAGTGATTAACTTTTTGTGTTCTTTCCATATTTTTATGGTAGCCAACTATTGGATTTAGTGGATCTTTTGAAACTTTTCCACTTATTTACACTGCAATTTTGTCCTTATGCCTGTGTCCTTTGACTTTCAGAAGCTCTTTCATTTCTTTTTTTTTTCTTCCATTTCAAGAAGTTAAATTTATTATTTCTTGATCTTAGTGCCTAAGCTATTAGTGTTCTGTTCAAGAGGTTGTCTCCTGTACCAACAAGTTCAAGGTGATTTTCCAGTTTTCTTTTTTGGTTTTTTTTTTTTTTTTTTTTTTTTTTTTTTTTTTTTTTTTTTTTAGATTAAGTGTATCTGGTTTTAAGCTGAGATCTTTAATCCATTTGGAGAGAAGATTTTGCCAGGTAATAAATATGGATCAATTAGCATTTTTCTATAAGCAGACTGCCATTTGAACCAGCACCGTTTGTTAAAGAGGATTACAGTTTTCCATTATAAGGTTTGGGCTTCTTTCTCAAGAATCAAATGTCCAAAGGTACATGGGTGTATATATATAAGTTTTCCATTCAATTCCATTGATCCAGCTATCTGTTTCTATACCTGTACAATACAGTTTTTGCTCTGTAGTACAGCTTAAAGGTAGGTATACTTCCAGAAGTGTTTTAGTTTTCAGGGTTGCTTTGACTATTGAGGGTTTTTTTGTTTTGTTTTTGTATATAAAGTTGACAATTGATGTTTCATGATCTGTGAAGAATTGTGTTGGAACTTTGATCAGAATTGCATTTAATGTGTAGCTTATTTTTTGTTAGATAGCTATTTTCACTATGTTAATCCTGCTGATCCATGAGCAGTGGAGATTTTTCCATCTTCTGATATCTTTCTCAGTTTTCTTTCTTCAGAGACTTGATGACATGGCATATGATCCTTTCCCATGCTTGGGTCAACTTACACCAAAGTATTTTATGATATTTGTAGCTATTGTGAAAGTGTTTTTTTCACTAACTTCTTTCTCACTCCATTTATCACTAGGGTAGAGGAGAGTTCATTATTTAATTGAGTTTATTTTGTATATTTCATTTCATATTTTCTTCATTTCATTGAGTTGATCTTTGCTGACATGTTTCTCCACTGTAGTTTTCTGGTAGAATTGATTGGGTCATTTATGCTTACTATCATAACATTTACAAGATGGTGATACTTTGACTTTTACTTTCCAAATTTTGTCGCCTGAATTTCATTTAATTGTCTTATTGCTCTAGCT
Organism: Micromys minutus; assembly: GCF_963924665.1. Lineage (NCBI taxonomy): Eukaryota > Metazoa > Chordata > Mammalia > Rodentia > Muridae > Micromys > Micromys minutus. The sequence goes on along the minus strand of NC_137970.1, from coordinate 61,743,418 downwards.
AGAACTCCAAGTACTTCAGGCCAAATATTGAGAAATATTAAGAAATAGGTTACTTGGAAAGCTCTAAACCCATAACAAATTTCTGTTTACAGAATTTAAAAGAAGTTTTAAGTTACATTGCCATTAACTTACTATCTTCTTAGACATTAATGTAATTAATTAGATAAATCTAATACATTAAAAAATATTGGGACCAAAAATGCACTTGTTTTTTGCATATATATATAAGTTTGGATACCCAAAAACTTTGGCATATGTAAGGTCATTATTGAGTCCCAGAAGTCAGATATCAAGTTTGATTTGTTTTGATCTATTTTTTACTATGGACTGGATGTTTCTGGAATAATAGTTGTACAATTTATATGCCATTACTATTTAAAAAAATCTTTGGGCTCTCCACAGTTAAAGACATTTCAGACTTTGAAAAAGAAGTTGAATATTTGAAGTTCTGAAATTCATAAAGAATCTGTTACTTTAAAAATATGGAGTTCCCAAAGGTTAAGGCCTGGTGAGAAAGAGATTCAAGCAGCCAGGGAGCAGAGAGATCTCTGAGAAGTGTGCATGGAAAGCGTGCCCCTGCCCTGCCTGATCCAGGGACCAGGAACCCAGCATTGGGACCTCTGTTCCCACCTGGCGGCTTTGGGGCAGAGAACAAGGCTCGGCCCGTCTGCCCCCTGGACCAGGAGTTCCCAAAGTTTAAGGACTAGTGAGAAGGAGATCCGAGCATCCAGGGGGTAGAGAGATCTCTGCAAAGGGCACACATAAAACACGCCCCTACCCTGCCTGGCCCAGGGACCAGTAACCCAGCATTGGGACCTCTGTTCCCACCCAGCGGCTTTGGGGCTAAGAACAGGGCTTGGACCATCTGCCACCTGGACCAGTTGAGATCCAGTGACAAAGACCAGGTACAAGGGAAAGGCAAGAACATATTACTGACAACAAGATGGCAAGAGGAAAGCGAAAGAGCATATCCCAAAGAAACCAAGACAACATGGCAACACCAGTACCCAGCTCTCCCATCTCAGCAGACAGAGGAATGCCAAACACTCCAGAAAAAGAAGACAAGGACCTAAAATCATACCTCAAGATAATGATAGAGATCCTTAAAGAAGAACGGAAGGAAAAGCAAAAACAAAAAAACAAACAAACAAACAAAAAAAAAAAAAAGAATCAGAAGCTTTTAAAGGGGGAAATAAGCAAAAAACTCAAACAACTCAAAGAACTAGAGGAAAAGAGAACCAAAGAGATGAAGGAATGGAAGAAGGAATTTAAAAGGGAAATTGACACAATAAAGAAAACACTAAAAGAGATAACTCTAGAGGTAGGACACCTAAAAACGAAATCAGAAGTCACAGAAGCAAGCATTTCCAACAGATTACAAGAGATGGAAGACAGAATCTTTGGGGCCGAAGACAACAATGTAAACATAGACAAAACAGTCAGAAAATATGCAAAAACCAAAACGCTCCTAACTCAAAATGTCCAGGAGATCCAGGACACAAGGAGAAGACCAAATCTAAGGATAATAAGAACAGAAGAGGGAGAAGAATATCAACTAAGAGGCACAGTAAATATCTTCAACAAAATTGTAGAAGAAACTTTCCTACCTTTAAGAAGGAGATGACCACAAGCATATAAGAAGCCTTCATAACTCCAAATAGGTTGGAACAGAAAAGAAATTCTTCCTGACACAAAATAGTCAAAACACCAAGTGTCCATAGCAAAGAAAGTATACTAAAAGCAGTAAGGACAAAAGGTCAGGTAACATATAAAGGCAGACCAATCAGAACAATGCCCGAGTTCTCAACAGAGACTAAGAAAGATAGAAGAACCTGGACAGACATCATGCAGACCCTAAGAGAGCACAAGTGCCAGCCCAAGCTGCTATAACCAGCAAAACTATCAATCACCATAGATGGAGAGATGAAGATATTTCAAGACAAATCTAAATTTACACAATATCAGACCACAAACCAAGCACTACAACCAATTATAGGTGAAAAACCCAATACAATGAGGGGAACTACATCCAGTAAAAACAAGAAAACTCCTAAGCAAGAAAACCAAAAGAAGAAAGAGACACAGATACAACTCAAACTACGAAGGCAATAATAGCAGGAAACAGAAACCACTATTCCTTGATATCTATTAACATAAATGGACTCAACTTCCCAATTAAGAGACATAGGCTATCAGACTGGATACATAAACAAAATCCAGCATTTGGCTGCATACAGGAAACTCATCTCAGAGAAAAAGACAGACACTGTCTCAGAGTAAAAGTTTGGGGAAAAAAATTCCAAGCAAACAGCGCCAAGAAGCAAGTTGGAGTGGCTATTCTAATATCAAATAAAGTAAATATCAAACCAAAAGTTATCAATAAAGTAAGGAAGGACACTTTTAACTCATTACAGGGGAAATCTGTCAGGAGGAACTCTCAATCCTTAACATATATTCTCCAAATACAAAGCAACCAAATTCATAAAAGAAACCCTACCAATGCTCAAAAAATACATTTCACCTCACACAATAATAGTGGGAGACTTTAATACCCCATTCTCACCAATGGACAGATCATGGAAACAGAAACTGAACAAGAACACTGTAAAACTAGCAGAGACTATGAACCAACTGGAATTAATAGAGATCTACAGAACATATCATCTTAAAGTAAAAGAATACACATTCTTCTCAGCACCCCATGGCACCTTCTCGAAAATTTACCACATAATTGAACACAGAACGAACCTCAATCTTTATAAAAAGATTGAAATACTCCCATGCATCCTCTTAGATCACCATGGTTTAAGGCTGGTCCTTAACAACAACGAAGACAACAAAAAAGCACACATAACAAATGGAAAATAGATCTGCCACCCGGAATGGCGGCTCGTTGAGGCTGAGCAACTGTGACCGGGAACAGATCTGAAGAACTTCTGTTTCCACCTGGAGGCGACTTCAGGACACAGAGCAGAGCCTGCCCCATCTGCCACCTGGAACGGCAGCTCGTAGAGGCTGAGCAACTGGTGGGGGGGAGACCTGAGCTGCCAGGGAGCAGAGAGATCTCTGCGGAATGCACACAGAAAGAGCACCACCTGCCGTGCCCTGCCCCGCCCTGTCTGATCCAGAACTTTAGAACTTCTGTTCCTACCCGGTGACACTGAGGCATAGAACAGGGCTCGACCCATCTGCCACCTGGACCAGTGGAGATCCAGGGACACAGACCAGATACAAGGGAAATGCAAGAACATATCACTGACAACAAAATGGCAAGAGGAAAGCGAAAGAGTATGTCCCAAGGAAACCAAGACAACCTGGCAACACCAGAACCCAGTTCTCCTATAACAGCAAACATCGGAATTCCAAACACCCCAGAAAAGTAAGACACAGACCTGAAATCATATCTCAAGATGCTGATAGAGATACTTAAACAAGAACAGGAGGAAAAGCAAAAAGATTCAGAAGCTTTTAAAGAGGAAACAAGAAAAACACTCAAAGAACTCAAAGAACTATAGGAAAACAGAATCAAAGAGATGAAGGAATGGAAGAGGGAATTTAAAACAGAAATTGAAACAATAAAGAAAACAGAAAAAGAGATAACCCTAGAGGTAGAACACCTAAAAAAGAAATCAGGAATAACAGAAGCAAGCATTTCCAGTAGATTACAAGAGATGGAAGAGAGAATCTCGGGGGCAGAAGACAACATTGTAAACATAGACAAAACAGCCAGAGAAGATGCAAAAAATAAAAAGATCCTAACCCAAAATGTCCAGGAAATCCAGGACACAATGAGAAGACCGAACCTAAGGATAATAGGAATAGAAGAGGGAGAAGAGTATCAACTAAGAGGCACAGTAAATATTTTTTAAAAAATCATAGAAGAAAACTTCCCTACCCTCAAGAAGGAGATGACCACGAGCATAAAAGAAGCCTTCAGAACTCCAAATGGGTTGGACGAGAAAAGAAATACCTCCCGACACATAATAGTAAAAACATCAAGTGCCCAAAGCAAAGAAAGAATACTAAAAGTAGTAAGGGAAAAACGTCAGGTAACATATAAAGGCAGGCCAATCAGACTCACACCCGATTTCTCAACAGAGACTATGAAAGCTAGAAGAGCCTGGACAGACATCATGCAGACCCTAAGAGAGCACAAGTGCCAGCCCAAGTTGCTATACCCAGTAGAACTATCAATCACCATAGATGGAGAGATGAAGATATTTCAAGACAAATCAAAATTTACACAATATCTGACCACAAACCAAGCACTACAATGAATTATAGGTGGAAAACCCAATACAATGAAGGAAAATACAGTCTAGTAAAAACAAGAAAACTCCTAAACAATAAAACTAAAAGAAGAAAAAGACACAGACAAAACTCAACCCAAAAACACAATAATAGCAGGAAACAGAAACAACTATTCCTTGATATCTATTAACATAAATGGACTAAACTCCCCATAAAGAGACATAGGCTATCAGACTGGATACATAAACAACATCCAGCCTTTTGCTGCACACAGGAAACTCATCTCAGACAAAAAGACAAACACTATCTCAGAGTTAAAGGTGGGAAAAAAACTTCCAAGCAAACAGCTCCAAGAAGCAAGCTGGAGTGGCTATTCTAATATCAAATAAAGTAAATTTCCAACCAAAAGTTATCAAAAAAGATATGGAAGGACACTTTTTACTCATTACTGGGGATATTTGTCAGGAGAAACTCTCAATCCTTAACATATATGCTCCAAATAAAAAATCACCCACATTCATAAAAGAAATCCTACTAGAGCTCAAAAAATATATTTCACCCCACACAATAAGGGTGGGAGACTTTAATACCCCACTCTCACCAATGGACAGATCATGGAAAGAGAAACTGAACAAGGACACTGCAAAACTAGCAGAGATTTTGAACCAATTAGAATTAATAGATATATTCAGAACATATTATCCTAAAGTAAAAGAATACACCTTCTTCTCACCACCCCATGGCACCTTCTTGAAAATTGACTACATAATTGGACACAGAATAAGCCTCAATCGATATAAGAAGATTGAAATACTCCCATGCATCCTCTCAGGTCACCATAGTCTAAGGCTGGTCTTTAACAACAACAAAGACAACAAAAAGCCCACATACACATGGAAACTAAACAACGCTCTGTTAAACGATAGCAGGGTCAAAGAAGAAATAAAGAAAGAAATTAAGGATTTTCTAGAATTCAACGAAAATGAAAACACAACATACCCAAACCTATGGGATGCAATGAAAGCAGTACTGAGAGGAAAACTCATAGCCCTAAGTGCTTCAAAAAAGAAACTGGAGAGAACTTACATCAGCAACCTGACAGCATAACTAAAGGCCCTAGAACAGAAGGAAGCAGATATACCCAAAAAGAGTAGACGGCAAGAAATAATCAAAATTAGGGCAGAAATAGACCAAATAGAATCAAAAAGAACCATTTAAAAATCAACAAAACCAAAAGTTGGTTCTTTGAGAAAATCAACAAGATTGATAAACCCTTAGCAAGACTAACCAGAGGACAAAAACAGAGTATATAAATTAACAAAATCAGAAATGAAAGTGGGGACATAACAACTGAAACTGAGGAAATTCAAGAAATCATCAGATAATACTACAAAAACTTATACTCCACAAAATTGGAAAATCTGGAGGAAATGGATGAATTCCTAGACAGATTCAAGATCCCAAAGTTAAACCAGGACCAAGTAAAACATCTAAATAAGCCTATAACACCTAAAGAAATAGAAGAAGTCATCAAAAGTCTCCCAACCAAAAAAAGCCCAGGTCCAGACGGGTTCAGTGCAGAATTTTTCCCAGACATTTATTGAGGATATAACACCAATACTCTACAAACTATTCCAAATATAGAATCAGATGGAATACTACCTAACTCATTTTTTGAGGCTACAATAACCCTCCTACCTAAACCACACAAAGACCCTACAAGGAAAGAGAACTTCAGACCTATCTCATTTATGAACATTGATGCAAAAATACTCAACAAAATCCTTGCAAACCAAATCCAAGAACACATCAAAACGATCATTCATTATGACCAAGTAGGTTTCATCCCTGGAATGCAGGGATGGTTTAATATAAGGAAATCCATCAATGTAATCCAACATATAAACAAACTCAAAGATCAAAATCACATGGTCATCTCACTAGATGCTGAGAAAGCATTTCACAAAATCCAACACCCCTTCATGTTAAAAGTCCTGGAAATAACAGGAATCCAAGGTGCATTCCTAAACATTATAAAAGCAATATACAGCAAACCAACAGCCAACATCAAACTTAATGGGGAGAAACTTGAAGCGATCCCACTAAAATCAGGGACTTGACAAGGCTGCCAACTCTCCCACTACCTGTTCCACATAGTACTGGAAGTCCTGGCTGGAGCAATTAGATAGCAAAAGAAGATCAAGGGGATACAAATCGGAAAGAAAGAGATAAAAACATCACTCTTTGCCGATGACATGATAGTGTACTTGAGTGACCCCAAAAATTCCACCAGAGACCTCCTACAGCTGATAAACAAGTTCAGCAAAGTGGCTGGATACAAAATTAACTCGAACAAATCAGTAGTCTTCCTATACTCAAAGGACAAACATGTGGAGAAAGGAATTAGGGAAAAGGTACCCTTCACAATTGTCACAAAAACTATGAAATACCTTGGTGTGACTCTAACTAAGCAAGTGAAGGACCTGTATGACAAGAACTTCAAACCTGTAAAGAAAGAAATTGCGGAGGATCTCAGAAAATGGAAAGATCTCCCATGCTCATAAATTGGAAAGATCAACATCTAAAAAATGGCCATCCTACCAAAAGCAATCTACAGATTCAATGCAATCCCATCAAAATTCCAACCCAGTTCTTCATTGAGTTGGAAAGATCAATGTGCAATTTCATATAGAATAACAAAAGACATAGAATAGGGAAATCCATCCTCAACAACAAAAAACATCTGCGGGAATCACTATTCCTGACCTCAAGCTATATTATAAGGCAATTGTTTTGAAAACTGCATGGTACTGGTACAGAAATAGGCATGTGGATCCATGGAATAGAATAGAAGATCCAGAAATGAGCCCTCATGTATATGGTCACCCGATTTTTGACAAAGGAACAGTAAACATTCAATGGAAAAAGGACAGCCTATTCAACAAATGGTGCTGGTCCAACTGGCACTCAGCATGCTATAGAATGAAAATAGACCCTTTCTTATCTCTTTGTACAAAGCTCAAGTGTAAGTGGATCAAAGATCTTAACATTTAACCATATACACTGAAATTATTCCATGAGAAAGTAGGGAAAACCTTAGAACACATAGGCACAGGAGAAAATTTCCTGAACAAAACACCAATGGCTCAAGCTCTAAGGTCAAAGATTAACAAATGGGACTTAATGAGATTGCAAAGTTTCTGTAAGACTAAGGAAATTGTCAAGAAAACAAAAAGGCAACCAACAGAATGGGAAAAGATCTTTACCAACTCCACATCAGATAGAGGCCTAATATCAAAGGTATACAAGCAACTCAAAAAGCTAGACACCAGAGAATCAAATAACCCTATTAGAAAATGGGGTACAGAGCTATGCAAAACGTTTTCAGTTGAGGAACAGAGAATGGCCAAGAAACATCTGAGAAAGTGCTCAACAATCTTAGCCATCAGGGAAATGCAAATTAAAACAACCCTGAGATTCCACCTCACACCAGTCAGATTGGCCAAGATCCAAACCTCAGATGACAGCAGATGCTGGCGGGGCTGCGGAGAAAGAGGAACACTTCTCCACTGATGGTGAGGTTGCAAACTAGTACAACCACTCTGGAAATCAGTCTGGCGATACCTCAGAAAATTGGATATAGTACTACCTGAAGACCCAGCTATTCCACTTCTAGGCATATACCCCAGAGTCACTTTAATACACAACAAAGATAAATGCACCACAATGTTCATAGCAACTCTATTTATAATAGCCTGGAGCTGGAATGAACCCAGATGTCCTACAGAAGATGAATGGATACAAAAATTGTGGTACATTTACATAATGGAATACTACTCAGCCACCAGAAACAATGACCTAACCAAATTCTTAAGAAAATGGCTGCATCTAGAGAATATCATCCTGAGTGAGATAACCCAGTCACAAAAGAACAGATATAATATGCAGTCACTGATATTGGGATGTTAACCCCAGAGGCTTGCACTCCCCCAGAAACAACTCACAATCTTTATGAAGTCCAAGAAATAAAGAAAACATATATATATATATATATATATATATATATATATATATTTACAAAACAAGAAGACTTTGACTATTTCCATGATGTGTTTTGTTTTGCATGTACTTTACGCTCATTGTAACTATTAGGTTTTCAATGCATACTGTCAAGCCCTTGAAAAAATCAAGTACTGACTAAATATATGCTCACAGAGTTTTATGTAAAAATTATTTTAATATCTGAAAAAACAGTACTGACAAAAAAGTATAATTTTAAGCAAAAATGTTTAAAATCTGTACATTTATCTTTGTTTTGTAAAATAAAGTCATTTAAAAAAGAGTACATAAAGAATTGAAAAAAAATTAAAAAAAGAAACAAATGGAAAATAAACAGTGCTCTGTTAAATGATAGCAGGGTCAAAGGAGAAATGAAGAATGAAATTAAGGATTTTCTAGAATTCAATGAAAAAAACACAACATAATCAAAGCTATGGGATGCAATGAAAGCAGTACTGAGAGGAAAACTTATAACCCTGAGTGCTTCCAAAAAGAAACTGGAGAGAACATACATCAACAATTTGACAGCACAGATAAAAGTTCTAGAACAAAAGGAAGCATATACACCTAAGAGGAGTTGATGGCAAGAAATAATCAGAATTAGGGCAAAAATAGACCAAATAGAAACAAAAAGAACCATTGAATGAATCAACAAAACCAAGAGCTGGTTTTTTGAGAAAATCAACAAGATTGATAAACCCCTAGCCAGACTAACTAGAGGGCAAAGAGAGAGTATACAAATTAATAAAATCAGAAAGGAAAGTGGAGATATAACAACTGAAACTGAAGAAATTCAAGAAATCATCAGATCCTACTACAGAAGCCTATACTCCACAAAGTTGGAAAATGTGGAGGAAATGGATGAATTCCTAGACAGATACAAGATCCTAAAGTTAAACCACGACCAGGTAAACCACCTAAATAATCCCACAACACCTAAAGAAATAGAAGAAGTCATCAAAAACCTCCCAACCAAAAAAAAAAAAAAAAAACCCAGGTCCAAATGGGTTCAGTGCAGAATTTTATCAGACATTTATTGTGGACATAACACCAATACTATCCAAACTATTCCACAATATAGCGTCAGATGGAATACTACCTAACTCATTTTGTGAGGCTAAAATAACCCTCATTCCTAAACCACACAAAGACCCTACAAAAAAAAGAGAACACCAGACCAGTCTCACTTAAGAACAATGATGCCAAAATACTCAACAAAATACTTGCAAACTGAATCAAAGAAAACATCAAAACTTTCATTCATTTTGACCACGTAGGCTTCATCCTTGGGATTCAGAGATGGTTTAATATAAGGAAATCCATCATTGTAATCCACCATATAAACAAACTCAAAGAACAAAATCGCATGGTCATCTCACTAGATGCTGAAAACACATTTGACAAAATTTAACATCCCTTCATGTTAAAGGACCTGGAAAGAACTGGAATCCAAGGTGCATACCTAATCATAACAAAAGCAATGTACAGCAAACCAACATACAACATCAAACTTAATGGTGGCAAACTTGAAGCAATCCCACTAAAATCAGGGACTAGAAAAGGCTGCCACTCTCCACCTACCTATTCATAATAGTACTGAAAGTCCTGGCTGGAGCAATTAGATAGCAAAAGGAGATTAAGGGGATACAAATCGGAAAGAAAGAAGTAAAAACTTCACTCTTTGCAGATGGCATTATAGTGTAATTAAGTGACCCTACTAATTCCACCAGAGAATTCCTACAGCTGATAAACAAGTATAGCAAAGTGGCTGGATACAAAATTAACTCAAACAAATAAGTAGCCTTCCTATATTCAAAGAACAATCATGTAGAGAAAGAAATTAGGGAAAAGATACCCTTCACAATAGTCATAAAATCTATGAAATACCTTGGTGTGACTCTAACTATGCAAGTGAATAGCCTGTATGACAAGAACTTCAAAAATCTAAAGAGGGATATCAAGGAAGATCTCAGAAAATGGAAAGATCTCCCATGCTCATGGATTGGAAGGATCAACATTTTAAAAATGGCCAACCTACCAAAAGCAATCTACAGATTCAATGCAATCCCATCAAAATTCCAACCCAGTTCTTCATTGAGTTGGAAAGATTAATGTGCAATTTCATCTGGAATATCAAAAGGCCTAGAATATCAAAATCCATCCTCAACAACAAGAAACATCTGCTGGAATCACTATCCCTGACCTCAGGCTATATTATAAGGCAATTGTACTGAAAATTGCATGGTACTGGTACAGAAATGGGCATGTGGATCAATCGAATAGAATAGAAGATCCAGAAATGAGCCCTCACATATATGGTCACCTGTTTTTTGACAAAGGAGCTGTAAACATTCAATGGAAATATGACAGCCTATTCAACAAATGTGCCGGTCCAACTGGCACTCAGCATGCAAAAGAATTAAAATAGACCCTTTCATATTTTTTTGTACAAAGCTCAAGTGTAAGTGGATCAAAGATCTCCACATTAAACCAGATACACTGAAACTATTAGATGAGAAAGTAGGGTAAAACTTAGAACTCATAGACACAGGAGAAAATTTTCTGTACAAAACACCAATGGCTCAAGCTCTAAGGTCAAAGATTAACAAATGGGACTTAATGAGATTGCAAAGTTTCTGTAAGGCTAAGGACATAGTCAAGAAAACAAAATGGCAGCCAACAGAATGGAAAAAGATCTTTACCAACTCCACATCTGATAGAGGCCTACTATCCAAGGTATACAAAGAACTCAAAAAGCTAGACACCAGAGAATCAAATAACCCTATTAAAAATGGGGTACAGAGCTAAACAAAATGTTTTCAGTTCAGGAATATTGAATGGCTGAGAAATATTTGAGGAAGTTCCGACATCCTTAGCCATCAGGGAAATGCAAATCAAAACAACCCTGGGATTCCACCTCATACCAGTCAGATTGGCCAAGATCCAAACCTCAGATGACAACAGATGCTGGCGATGTTGTGGAGAAAGAGTAACACTTCTCCACTGTTGGTGGAGTTGTAAACTGATACAACCACTCTGGCAATCAGTCTGGCGATACCTCAGAAAATTGGACTTAATACTACCTGAAGACCCAGTTATTCCACTTCTGGGCATTTACCCCAGAGATGCTCCAACATACAACAAAGAGTCATGCACCACAATGTTCATAGAAGCTCTAATTATAATAGCCAGAAGCTGGAAAGGACCCAGATGTCCTTCAGTAGATGAATGGATACAAAACTGTGGTACATTTACACTATGGAGTACTACTCAGCCATCAGAAACAATGACTTAACCAAATTCTTAAAAAAAAAAAATATTTGCATCCAGAGAATATCATCCTGAATGAGATAACCCAGTCAGAAAAGAACCGACATAATATGCAGTCACTGAGTGTGGGATGCTAACCCCAGAAAGCTCGTCCTACCCCAGAAACAACTCACAGACTGTGTGAAGTTCAAGAAAAAAAAAATTATACTCAATCCTTACACACCAAGAAAACGTTGACTAATTCCGGGGTACATCCTTTTTTACATGTACTTTTTGCTCATTGTAATTAGTAAGACCTTAATGCAGAGTATCAAAACTTAAAAAAATGAAAAAAGTAAGCCAAGCACTGACACAATTTTATTTGTATACATTTATGCAAAAATGTTTAATTTTTTTCTTTTATCTTTGTTTTTTAATAAAGTTTTAAAAAATAAAAAAAACAAAAAATGTTTATATTATGATATGAATATGAAATATTTGAGACCTATAAAAAATCAAATTGTGTTTTTATCATGATGTATTCGTGTACCATTTTAAAACATGGTCACTTCTGCTGGTTATTTTCTATCAACATCAAACAAAAGATATCTAAGAAAAGGGTGCCTGATATAGCTGCCTCCTGAAAGGCTCTGCCAGAACCTGAGAAATACAGAGTTGGATTATCTCAAACAACTATTGGACAGAGAATGGGGTCCCAAATGGAGAAGTTAGAAAATGACTGAAGGAGCATAAAGGGTTTTCAACCTCATAGGAAGAACAATAATATCCACCAATCAGACTCACTAAAGCTCCCAGAGACTGAAACACGAACACTTGGAGGGACCCATGGCTCCAGCTATATATGTAGCAGAGGATGGCCTTATCAGGTATCAAGAAGAGGAGAGGCCCTTGACCCTGTGAAAGATCAATACCCTACTGTAGAGGAATGCCAGGGTGGGAAGATTAGGGGAAGTATGTGAGTGAGGGAACACTCTCATAGAAGCAGTGTAAGGGAAGATGGGATTGAGGATTCCAGAGTGGAAATCGGGAAAGGGGTTCATATTTAAAATGTATATAAGAAAATATCCAATTTTACAAACAAGCAAACAAACAAAAAACCCAGTCTACTATATATGATATCACCCCATGCCAGGCTGACCTAGGTGCTATAAGAAAGAGAACTGGGCAAGACAGAGGAAGAAATACAGTAAACAACACTCCTGCCTTGCTTGTGTCACTTTCTAGCTTGAGCTTTTTCCCTGCCTTCCACCAGTGATCTACTGTGACCCTTTCCCAAGCTATTTCATTACTGTTTTACAATAGCTACAGAGAATCAAACTAGAACACTCTGTTACTGAGTTACTGACATTTTACATGAAGTTGTGATGGCAGTTTGAAAGTGACATTGCATGTCAGTTTCTGATACACAGGAAAATTGACTTGACAGTTTGCAAATTTCACTTGTGTGAGTCAAGTCAATTTTATACAATCTGCCTAGAGTTTCTTGAGAAAAAGATTTTGGGACAAACAAAATGATATAATTTAATGTTTTTGTTTCATTTTAATTTTTCAGAGTGTGTAATTATCATAAATGAAGACAACAACAGATCTTGGAATTTTCAAAATTATAAGTTTTGCTACTAAAACTGTGTTTTGTGTCAAATCTTAATAAAACATTTTTATACTCATGTCAAGAAACTGTAAGGGGTTTTGGATCTGAAAAATGTATCAATACCAGAAATAATGTAAAGTGGGACAAAATACCTCCTAATTCACTTATGGACATTCTATAACAGAAACTTAAGATTTGACTAAACAGTTTTTTTTTTTTATTTCTAAATGTGAAGTTTATCAATTCCAATGCAGAAATTTGGTATTCAAACTGACTTCTTCAGGATTTCAGCATAGAATAAACAGCTGTCCAGAAATACTCCAAGACTCTAAAATCATTGGATCTGCAAAGAGATATACTTTCTTGTAGACTGAACAAATACAGGATTTTTCATCTCTCCATTGTAAGACAACCTTTGTTAAAGGATGTGAATCACATTATGCAAAACAGTCTAATAAATACCCTTAAAATGAACCTATTTTCTTAGAAAACGTTGAATAATACAGGATTATTTTTCTCCCCATCCATACTAAAACTCATTATTTTTGTATTTCCAGTTCAGTGTTATGCTAGTGCTGATTTTGGTTTTATTACTGGATGATTAGTGATATCAAAAATTATTTTTATGTAAGTATAATCTATTTCTACATTCTCTTTTAAGAAATTCATATTCAACATTAGGAAATTAAAACACTTGTGTAAAGGCTTTTGAATATGTTATGCCTATTAGAATGTCATTATGGCATAAAGAATAGTAAAGCTATGATCATTTGAGATGTCTCACTAAGTACAGGTGATTACTACAAGGCCTGATGGCCAGATAATTGATCCCTGGAACAAAAATGAAGCAAAAGAGAGAACTGTCTTGGCAAGCTATTCTCTGACCTCCACACATATATTTGTGATGCATCTATGTGTGCATGTACATATAAATATTAAATAAATATAAAAAATATAAAGAAGGTTGTTACTCACAGATAAATAGAACTAGAAAAATTATGCTGATGAGGAAATTTAGACACAACAGCCGAAGCACTGGATAATATAACTCATATGTGGGATATGAAAACATGACTATTATGAAAGTTAAGAACACAAAGATGGTTAATAGAGCCTCAGAAAAGCAAAAGGCATGCAGATAATGGAAGGCTAATCAGGAGATAGTAATTTTCAATTATATAGGAGTGAAAATTGCTGTTGTAGTTAGCTGATTACAGATAATGATAATGTACTGTGTATTCTTAACAGGTCCCAAAAAATCTCTAATGTGTTAACCATAAATAAATGATAAATGTATTTGCAAAGAAACGTGAATTTGATCATCTTTAAATATTAGAAAAGTATATAAATATACAAACCATCATATGGTAACCCATTCATTTTGGACCAGTTCATAAAACTGCATAGAAAAAAAAATAAGTGAGTTGTCCTTCTTCCCCTATGTTCTCAAACAAAAACAATTTAATCAAGATACATGGAAAGTAATCTATGAGTTATGAAAGTACTCGGATAAAGTTTATTTCCACAATAGTGCATCAAATTGACAAAATCTGAAGTTATTCATCTTTGTGAATGTGTTTACCTTCTTACAAAACTTGGCCCACAATAGCAGATAACACCCCTGAAATTTTTACTTTACCATGCTTATTCTGTATCATACAAAAGAATATAAAAACTAATATTTTGGAAAATGTTAATATAAGAAAAGGAACAGTGATTCTGGAAATTATTATGCAATTAAAGACAGAATTTTATATTTTCCACATATTTTCTGGATTTGTTTGTTTGTTATATTTAGAGCAGTCTTTTATACTCATTTATTCACCATAGTGAAAATAAAAGTATAAAATATTAAAACTTCAAGGTCTTTCAAAGTATGTACATATAGAAAATTTCTTATTATATCATGCAATGTTTTCTTTTCATGTTACAATGGTAGGTACTATTCATTACAGAACATGGGATTCAAACATTGGATTCATCTATTAAACAATTATTTGCTCATTTATCAGGTAAGAGATTTAAATACCAGATTTTACATAGGTTAATCTTTTTCTGTTGCCTCTTCTTCTTTCTATGTATCATATTGCAACATTGTTCATTGTCTGGTACTGGGTAAATTCCTCCCCTTTCCACATGACTTTTCCTATTCTTCTTCTTTTATTTCATTTTATTTTGGTTTTACACTCAAGATTTTATTTTTTTCCTAGTTCATCCACCTACTGTTCCACATTTCATAACTTCTTCCTACTGTACCTACCCTTTAACCATGAGAATGTCCTCACTGCACCAGACCGACCGCTAAACTACCTGAGGCCTCCAGTCTCTTGAAGCTTACCAGCATCTTCTCCGACTGAGTCCAGACCTGGCAGTGCTCTACTGTGTATGTTGATGGCCTCGTATCAGCTGGTGTATGCTGCCTGGTTGGTGACCCCGTGTCTTAGAAATCACAGGGGTTCAGGATAATTGAGAATGCTGGGCCTCTTACAGGGTTGCTCACCCTCACCAGCTTTCCCCTAATTCAACCACAGAGATCAGCAGCTTCTTAAGTGAAAATATCTTCATCTGACTCTTTCATCTGCTTGCTGGATCTTTAGGAGGGCAGTCATGATAGGTCACGTTTGTTGAGCTCTCCAAAGCCTCAGTAATGGTGTCAGGCCTTGGGGCGTCTCCTTAAGCTGGATCCCCCTTTGTGCCTGTTGCTGGACCTGCTTTTTGTCATTCTCTTCTTCATTTCTATTCCTACTTTTTTTTTCCCAAACAGGAACAACTATGGATCAGTTTTGACTGTGGGATAGCAACCCATCTCTTTCTTGAGGCCCTGTCTTTCTGTTGGAGTGAGCTCTCCAAGTTCCCTCTCCCCACTGTCGATGATTATTACATCTAGGGCACCACACTTTGATTCCTGAGGGTCTCTTAACTCCTAGGACTCTGGTACATTCTTAAAAGTTCTCCCAACATCATACCTGCCAAGGTTGCCTGATTCCACTTTTCATGCTTTCAATCATGGCTTCAGACCTTTTACCTCACCCAACACCAAATCATTTTTCCATCTTCTTTTTTCCCTTTCCATTCCAGTTCACTTTCTCCCACAGCCTTGTGTGTGCTTTCTTCTTCCTCCCAAGTGGGACTGAGACATCATCACCTGGGCCCTTCAGCTTGTTGAACTTTTTGAGTCCTGTGAACTATATCTTGGGCTTTCTGTACATTTTGACTAATATCCACATAATAGTGAGTATATACCATTTATCTTCTTTTGAGTCTGAGTTACCTCACTGGGGATGACATTTTCTAGTTCCATTAATTTGACTGCAAGACTCAGGATGTCCTCATTCTTAATTGCTGAGTAGTATTCCATGGTGTAGAAGTACCACATTTTCTGTATCCATTCTTTTGTCATGGGACATCTGGGTTGTTTACATCTTCTGGCTATCACAAATAAGGCTGCTATGAACATATTGGAACAAGTTCCCTG